>NC_089504.1:254024908-254345038 GCF_036850995.1 Saccopteryx leptura
TCTCTCTCTCTCCTAAAAAAAAAAAGGGGGGGTGGGGTGGGGATTTGGAAGTCCTAAGGAGAGTCAGAAATTATCTTGTCCACCTCCCTTAACATACAGGTGAGAAAAATAAAGCCCAGAGACACTCAGCAACCCTATCAAGGGCAAATAGCCTGGTCTAAAACTTTCCAAAGTAGGATTCCTAAAATAACAGTCTCATAAGGTGTTCCTTAAAAAAAAGAAAAGTTAGGGATTCTGGGAATTGGCTGGTTTGGGAAAGGTTCCATCCTCTGTTCTCCCGTCTATCCCATTCATTCTCTAGTTCAGTGGTCCCCAACCCCCGGGCCACAGACCGGCACCAGTCCATGGGCCATTCGGTACCGGTCTGCAGAGAAAGAATAAATAACTTACATTATTTCCGTTTTTATTTATATTTAAGTCTGAACGATGTTTTATTTTTTAAAAATGACCAGACTCCCTCTGTTACATTCGTCTAAGACTCACTCTTGATGCTTGTCTCAGTCACGTGATACATTTATCTGTCCCACCCTAAAGGCCGGTCCGTGAAAATATTTTCTGACATTAAACCGGTCCGTGGCCCAAAAAACGTTGGGGACCACTGCTCTAGTTGACAACTATTTACTCTACATTGCAGTGAGGAGCACGTTTTAGGAACCTGGTCTAAACCAGCAAAGCCGAAGCTAGCCCTCGGGGGTGCAGATCTCGACCACACAGCTGCCTCCTGCGATTCCTGGAGGCTGACCACGCATGCTGCTTGGTTTAAAGAGGAGAGAGAGAGAGAGAGAGAGAGAGAGAGAGATGGCTGACTGGCGTGGGTCAATAACCTCAGATGTGCTTTTCTTCTCTGAGGCTTAGCAAAGTGGACGCTCTCATAATCACACGGCCAGACAGGTAAGCCTACGCCCGAGGCAGCTGTCTGGAGAGAGCTCGTCTGCAGGAGGAGGCCCGGGATTCAATGGGGCAACCTGTCTCTCTGAGGGAAGGGGGAGTCAGAAAGAGAGAGAAGGGCGGAAAAGGAAAGGCGGACGGCTGGCGCCGTCCCTCCATGAGCCTGGGCAGGCCGGGCAGCCGTCAGCTCCAGAGGAAGCGAACAGACAACCAAGGGATTAAGGGGGGAAGAAAAAGAAAACAAAACCCTCACAGACACAGACCACAGCATGGTGATTATGGGAGGGAGTAGGGGTGGAGGAGGAAGGTAAAGGGGGACAGGTGGTGATGGAGGGAGACTTGACTTGGGGTGGAGAACACACAACAGACAGAAAATGTATTGTAGAATTGTACCTCCCAAAACCCATATAATTTTATTAACCTATGTCATCTAATATATTCAACTAAGAAAAAAAAAAGGAGACAGAAAACCAACACAGCCTGCTGGTCACTCTCCGAAGAGAGCGTCCCTCCCGCCCGGCCATCTAACTGCACCCTCGCCCCAGGGGCCCCGGAGGAAACCGTGATGACTCTGGAAATTAATTCTGTTCTGTGGGTGTCCTGGGCAATCACGGTAAAATCCAGCAAAAAACTTTTTTCTTTCCTTCATTCTTTTTTTTTTTTTTTTAATTATAGGGAAAGGGTGACTCCCCTCTCCACAAAGCCCTGTTTCAATTAGTACCGTTATCATTAGGGTCATTATGTTAAGTGTTTGCCTTTTCGACTTCAATAAAGGGTCACTTTCCATTTGGTAAACACTCCCAAGTCATCATCTTAATTCACCGGAGGAATGCTGAGTCAGTAAATACAATCAGGTCTTAGAGACCCGGCCACAGACCCACTGGGGTTTATTAATTTCCCTTCTGGCAGAAGAAAGCAAGAGAGGGGAACAAACCACCAGAGACATTCACGCATCACCCACTCGATAAATATTTATTACCCACAAGGTGCCGGGCACTGTGCTACACTAAATATAGCTTTCATTGCTTTTATGAATAATCACAGCTACGTTCCATATGAATATTCTCAAGAACGAAATCCTGTTGTCCTGAGCAGACACCGCATTTTAAGCCTGGAGGGGCTCTGCCCTCCACCCCCATCCCCCCACCACCGTCCCTTTCAAAGACCTGCTCCCATCACCTGGTAGGCAGTTCGTGCGTAGAAGCGCATGCTAGAAGCACTGGCTATTTTAAAAGTCCTAGGAGATTACAAATAATAAGAAATAGTTCATATCATCACACTCTGATTTTTTTTTTTTTTAATGCAGTTGGGTCTTGTTTTAAAAGTAGTAGCGCCCTGGCCGGTTGGCTCAGCGGTAGAGCGTCGGCCTAGCGTGCGGAGGACCCGGGTTCGATTCCCGGCCAGGGCACACAGGAGAAGCGCCCATTTGTTTCTCCACCCCTCCGCCGCGCTTTCTTCTCTGTCTCTCTCTTCCCCTCCCACAGCCAAGGCTCCATTGGAGCAAAGATGGCCCGGGCGCTGGGGATGGCTCTGTGGCCTCTGCCTCAGGCGCTGGAGTGGCTCTGGTTGCAACATGGCGACGCCCAGGATGGGCAGAGCATCGCCCCCTGGTGGGCAGAGCGTCGCCCCTGGTGGGCGTGCCGGGTGGATCCCGGTCGGGCGCATGTGGGAGTCTGTCTGACTGTCTCTCCCTGTTTCCAGCTTCAGAAAAATGAAAGAAAGAAAAAAAAAAAAAGTAGTAGCTTATACGTGGTCAAATGGTTCTGAAGAACACCAGCCCGCACAGATACTGCCAATGCCGATGGCGCTGTCCGTTGGCGTACTGGGAACGCAGGCTCAGAGAAGCGCCCTGCAGAGTGACACCCCGGCTGGTTTGAGAGGAGGCTTCCCCTTTGCCAGTCCCACTCTGAGAGGCAACCTTGAACAAGTCCCTTGGCGTACCCGTGAGAGAAGGAGGACATTGGACTGGAGACGTCCGTGTGCCCTCTACGGCCCGTGGGTGACAGGGTCCCATGTAACCCAACCCCTCTGTCATGCGGAGCTCACACACACACACACACACACACACACACACACACACACGCTGCAGGGCCGACTCCCCCAGGGGCAGCCAGCTTACCGAGACACCAACACCCCCCACACCTCCCCAGAAGGGGAGGCAGGACCTCCTCAGTTAGGTTCTACCCAGCCCAGCCCAGCCCCGCAGTCTTCTGAGGCTGCTGACATCACAAAGGTGTCAACTGGCAAGCTCATTGTCATGTGGCTCTCCCCTGGCTCTCCTTCAGTTACAGACGCGGGGCAAGGGTGAGACCTTTCACAGCCGCCAAGCAGGCAGGCTTCCAGTGGCGGTCTGGGAGCAAGCTGCCAGCAGTGCCACTTGGCCAGGCCGGGCCAGGCTGGGCGGGCTGGGCGGGCACTGGGCCTCGCATTTCAACTTCTGCTCAGTACTCCTGTAATGGAAAATTGCTCTGCACAGAGCTAGAGCGTTACAGTTCTTTCCGGCACCCCTCCCCCTCCCCACCCCATCTGATCAGAGGAACAGCGCCCGCCCGCCCGCCTGCCCACAGAAAGGTAGAAGGAGAGAGCAGTCCCACGGTGACTTCCTACTATGTCCCCTGCTTCGGGCCCTGGGCCCAGGTGGTTACTCTTCTCCTTCGGAATGGGGCTGGTGTCAGGGTCCAAGTGTCCAAACAATTGCCAGTGTCAAGCCCAGGAGGTGGTCTGCACAGGGAGGCAGCTGACGGAGTACCCCCCGGACATCCCCCTGAACACCCGGAGGCTCTACCTGAACGACAACAGAATCCCTTTCCTGCCGGCAATGAGCCTGGGTCTCCTCAGTGACCTGGTCTACCTGGACTGTCAGAATAACCTGATCACCGAGGTGATGGACTACACCTTCATCGGGGTCTTCCGGCTCGCCTACCTCGACCTCAGCTCCAACAACCTCACCGTCATCTCCCCCTACAGCTTCTCCATGCTCAGCAACCTGGTACAGCTGAACATCTCCCACAACCCTCACCTCTTATCTCTGAACAAGTACACCTTCGCCAACACCAGCTCTCTCAGGCACCTGGACCTCAGAAACACCGGCTTGCAGATCTTGGACCACACTGCCTTCCAGAATCTCCTGACGCTGCACACCCTGTATCTGAGCGGAAACCCCTGGAAATGTAACTGTTCCCTGCTGGACTTCACCATCTACTTAATAGTGTCCCATCTGAACTACCCAGGTGAGGGTGTGATGGGGTGTGGGGGGGTGGCGGGGGGGGGGGCCAGTGATGGAGTCGGAGCCATGCATTCCAGAAAAGGGGAAGTCAAAAGATGGTCAGGATGGGACACAGACACATAGGGTGAATCTGACTGAAAGCATTCTTAGTGCTCTTCAGGGTCCATCCTTGGGTTGACTGGAGAGGCAATAAGGACCAGTAGGGAAGTTCTGGAAGAAGGGTTCAAAGAACTGAGTTCTAGCCCCAAACTCAGCACTTGCAGACTGGCTGCCCCTTGCGAAAAGCACAATTTCTCTGAGCCTCAGTTCCCTGGTCCATAAAGCGGGGACAATCATCGCGTTACCAAACGCACAGAGTTGTCTCGTTGACATAGACCACGATGTGTGGAGATGACAAAGTAAGAAAGTAAATAGGGGGGTTATCCCATCGGGGAGCTATTTTAACCTGTTTGATTCAGGGACTGGATGTTTCCGGGGTCTAAGCACGTCCCGTCGTTCCCAGGCAGTGGAAAATCCAATAGAGTGATGTATGGAAAGGACAGTGTCACAGTCATGGTGGGGGGCCGGGGGCACAGTGAGAGAAGGGGACGAGAGGCTTTGATGAGAAAGCACCTTTGGTTTCAAGATGCTAAGCTCATAAAGCAGGAGAGAATGACCTGCCATCGCGAGAAGGGGCCACCAGGGCCCTCGGTGTCCAGACGTATGTTCTTGACTCTCCCCTGGTCGATTTCCAAGCCAGTTGCTGCTATTCTACTCAGCACTGTGCCCACCCTTCTGCCATGGCCCCAGGGTACCCCGGGCCCCATACCTCACCTCTCACCTTCCAGGCAGGTATAGAAATAGAATCGACCCACCTAGGGTTGTTGTAAGGATGACACGAGAACATTTGTGGGCTGTCATTTGCGTTGAACCTGGCACACCAGAAGCATTCCATAAACAAACGCTTGGCAGGTGTGGGAAGATAGAAAGTACCAAGAGACATCAGTCAGGTGGTCCCGGGACAAGCAGAGGGCACTGGGAAGGCTCAGGAGATGTGGCATGGAAGGACAGTGTCCCTGTCTGGGAGACATGACTGTGGGGTTACCTATAGGGATATAGGTAGGGTGTAGGAAGGTGGGCAGCCGGTCCCAGGGCTCTACCCCCTGAGAACACGAGAGAGAGGGAATGTTGGAGGGAGGTGGGGTATTTCGCAATTTACGGGCACAGGAGGTCAGACCTAGAGAACCAAACCAGAAGCCCCAGGCAAGACCTGGGGCTTGACTGGCAGCAGCAAGGTGGCCACTGCTGCCTCTGGAACTGAATTTACCTAAAGGCAAGTCTCACCTCCAGAAACAGGTGTGGACACATGGGGGCAAAGGGGGGGAGCTTTCTGGGGCTGCAGCAAGGAGGTTAGTCCCCCTGTGGGGCAGACGTGGCCCGGGAAGAAAGAACTCACCTGTTTGGTGCAATTTGGGGATCTGGAGAGTCCTGAGCTAGGCCTTTGCCCCGATACCTCCTCATGTGCTGCTTCCCACTGGGCTGAAACCAGCCTTGTGAGATTCACCCTCCTGGGTCCCCAAAGTGCCCTGATATTGAAGAGGACCCCACAAAACATACACGAGCTCCTGGCCAGAATGATACAGGTGCCCCTAAACACCTGTATTACCAGCCCTCATGTCAGAGGGAGGAGGGAATTGTGAAATCCAGGTAGCTGAGACTATTCCGCAATGTTATAGGACCTTGAAGGAAGCCCAGGTCCAGGGAGGAAATAAAGAGGTCAGAGGACAGAAGGCATGAAGGGTAATACGGTGTCTAGCCTATGTCACATTGTGGCTAAGGTTGATTCCCCCACCAACACACACACACACACACACACACACACACACACAATCACACACAGTGGCTGCAGAGGGTATTTCATTCACCTGTTTTCATGACAATGTTGCCCTGAATAAGAGCACCGAAACCTGGATGCTTCTCACCCAAGGCTTCCGTCTAAAGAGACCTCCAGTGAGCGGCTGCCCAGATGCACTAAACACCGTCCAGCTCTCAAAGGGCTCAGGTGCTCACTTCCCAAAGCCGGCAATCCCAACAGAAGTGCCGGTGTGTCGCCCAGTGCCAGCTGCCAGGGCGCCCCCCCACGAGCCCTGATCCATACAGCTAATACAGACCCACCGATTCCATTTCCTTCTTGGCAGAGGTCAGCCGAGCAGAGGGAATGCTCCTGGCCGGAGCTGGAATTTTCCAGTCATCGGTGCTATCTGAAGGTGACAGTAGCACTTGACCTCTCCCCGGGACAGTGTTCCCTCCCAGGACAGGGCTGGGTGCCTCTCAGGAGGTGCTCAGAAACGCACGCCACTCTAAGCTCCCGGAAGAGGACCTGGCCTCCCCTGGCCCCTTCCCCTCCATCCCCAAGGTCTGGTCCAGCACTGCTGGGGGACATGGTCTAGGTCTGTGCTTTCTGCTTTAGTAGCCACTGCAGCTGCTCCAACTGGACCTGCCCTGAGATGCTAGTGGTTAATTATGTTTGGAAACGTCTCTCTCACAGGACATTTGCAATTTGAAATTTTGCCGGCACGACTGAGGAACTGAATTTTTCATTTTATTTGTTTCCATTCATCTAAATAGCCACATGCATGGCAAAATGGCTACCGTATTGGTCAGGGCCACCTTTTATCATAGGAAGATGCTTAGACTGGAACTCCAGAATCCAGCCTCCTCACAGCCTGGAGACCTCCTGCTATCCAAGCTCAGTGGTTTCCCCCCGTGTCACGGGACACACCACTGTCCACTCAACGCACACATTTACTCTGTGTGCGTCATGCAGCCACATGGTTGGGGAGCTTTCCTCACAGAGGAAGACATCGCATTTCCCGTCTTTAGTAAGACAATCTAGGGAGGCGAGGGAGAGAATGCGGTTGGAAGCCAAGAGCGCTGTCCTGGTCCCGGCATTGCCACGGGGTGGTTTTGGGCAGGCCACTGCCTTTCCCTGTGTCTCGCCTGTCCTGGAGGTAAGGGAGTGAGTAGGGTTAGAGACCCTCGAAGGCTCCTTCTAGCTGACCATTCAAGGATCAAAATAGAAATAGAAGATGCACTTAGATGAGTGAAGTAGGAGGAAACTGGTGGGCTGCAGACAGGGTCCGAGATAAGCCACAATGGATCAGGGTCAAGGGGCCAGTGTTCTCAGAAGGAAGGCTGTGGTCACACACGACCAGGCAGTGGCAGCAGTCAGCCTCTGATCCCCACACTCGCCACCCCCCCCCCCCCCCCCGTCTTCAGTGCCCTCTATTTGACTAGAACAACGTCCCCGCCCCCCCGCCCTGGGGACTCAGTGCCCTGGACCTGCCTCATCAGCGGTTCCCAGACTCCGATGAGCCCAGGAACCCCAGTCCAGAGGGTCTGAATCCGAGACCCATCGGTGCAGGCACGCTGTGGGCCACACGCCGAGAATCCCGTGATCATGGCCTGTGTCCCCAGCCTGCTGCAGCTGCTCCAGCCTGACCTGTGCTGAGATGTTAGTGGTTAATTATGTTTTGGAAACGTCCTTCCTCGTGGGAGACGTTCTCAGTGTGACATGGAACAATTAGAAACAGTGGGAATTCAGAAAGCGACGGGCACCAGGAGTGGGAGTAGGGGTTGTTTCGGGACAGAGGGTCCCTCTGTGTCAGCTCTTATCGTCCTCGGGCAGGCCTGCTCGAGCCCGGTGGCCTGGGCCGGAGTGCCACAGAGGCAGGGGGACAGAACCCCTCTGGGATGTGTGCAGGAGCAGATGGGCTTGGTCAGGTGGTGTTGCTCTGAAACCAAGTCATTTGAGGGCATTTTGAGCAGAGAACGTTTTTGTTTCATCCTGAAGGCTGTTCTGTCCTGTGCTCGGGGCTGCTGTAATTGGATCGTGGCCCCGTTTCAACCCACCAAGTAGAAAGTCATCCACAATGTGCCAAAACTGAGATTTCCAGAATGAATGCAGGGCCTTGCACTTGTCCACCATTACCGCTAACCGTCCCCTCCATCAGGGAGATGGCAGTGATGACCAGAGATTACAAAAGGGACCGGCTGGGAGCAAACACTTCCCAGGCCGTCCAGTGCTCTGCTCATGTGTGGCCCTCCCTCATCACAGACACCTGGCCTGTGGCCCCACCGGCTGATACTCAGACAGAGCACCTCAGGAGGGCAGCGAGAAGGTTGATGGGGGACCGCTGTGCCAGTGACCCCCTAAACCATACAGGAAACTCGAGAAGAGATGGGGGCAGGCATGTGCCATCCAGGAGGGGTCCTGGTGAGTCTCCCTAACTCAGCCCAGTTGCGATCTCTGAGAGGAGATGTCTTGGACGGTTCTGGTGGTATGAGGTGGGGAGGGTGGGCACCAGACAGCGGTGGGTTACAGACTGACCTGCGAGAAGAGATAAAGCAGAGAAGACGGGGCAAACTCTTCTAGGAAGCTTGACTGTGAGCAGAAGGAGACCAGATAATGGACAGGAAGGATTTCAGGGAAGGAATTTTTTAGAAGAAAGGAGATACCAGTGTGTGTTTCTCTGGTAGGGGAAGGAGCCAAGACATGGGGTGTGGGCATCACTGTCAGGGTGAGGCGCCAGGCAGGATGGTCTTCAGAGTCACAGAGACGGGGAAGACCCCTCCTCGGAGACTGCAGGGAGGGGGAGCGCCCAGGGGGTGAGGAGGACCATGTGAGATGAATCGAGTCAGGTCCCCCTTGAGACTCCCGAATTTTCTCTCAGTGACGTAAAGGACAGAGAACGGCTTCATATCCGGGAAAGTGTATGATTTCCCGTGATGTTTCTAGGACGCTTCTTATAACGCCGGCCCCAATTAGGTGATTGTAACACACCTCTCTCTCCCTGAGAGAATCATGCTCTAGTTGAACAGGCAGAACCAAGACGGGCTCTGGATTCGGGCCACCTGGTTTCTGAAGCCAGCCACTGTCAGGGGCCAAACCGCATGGCTTTGGCCAAACGTCTCCATGAGACCCTGAACCCTCATCTGTGGAATGGAGATAAAACGGAACCTACGTCTCAGAGTCGTGATCATCGTGACATAACTCATGTCCATGACAGGAAGACTGTGGGGTGTTGAGACAAGGGAGCTGCAGGTGGGCAAAGGTGGGCGCCAATGCCAGGACCAGAAAAGCTCCGAGGACCATGAGTGAGGTGCTGAGCAGGAGTCATGCTAGTTAGAAACTTCGGTGGCACTGGGCTGTGACATAGTCCGGCATAGGCTCCCCTCGGGGGAGTCATCTCCCCTAGAGGTAGGACCCAGAGGCCACCCACCATACAGCACGAGGTAGCAAGAACCGGTCTCAAACGGTGTGGCAGCTTCAGGCCTGCCATGTGAGGTCAGACCAGTCACCCACCCGTTCTCTCCTGTGTGCGCCCAGTGGACAAGCACGGAGCCTCTCCCGTGTGCCAGGCACTAGGGCGCACAGGTGAACACGCAGGGCCTCTGCCCCCAAGCAGCGATTGAGGAAGGCTCACAGTCGTTACCTTTCAACACCAGGACTGCATCCTACACCCACCCCCTCTGCACTCCCCTGCACGTTCTCCTCGGCATCTCGGAGGACAGAGAGGTGCCCCCTCCCCGGCTGCAGGCTTGTCCTAGTCCCTCCGTGTGGTCCTGGACACCGCCTGCTCCTGCGTCCTCAGGGACCGCACCCCCTCAGCTTTCTGTGTCCTCCCCCAGCTCTGACCAGGTGAGCAGGGACTGGCGCTCGCCTAGTGCAGAGCAGTCCCGGGGGGCCAGAGGTCAGCTGGCACACCTATGGTCCTCCATCTCCCCAGGGTCCCTTTCCTCTAGCTGAGCATTATGTCCATGACACAGGCCTCATTAGTAACAAATAACAATTCACTCGTCAACCAGCCCACGGGCGACTCTGGCTCTGGTGTTCATAAAGCAGCACGCTGGATGTCGGGGACACAGCACAGGCGAAATCCCATGTCTCTGTGGACTTCATAATCTAGTGGGTGGGGGCAGACAAAAGATAAACCCGCTCCCCTGACAAATGCACAATGAGGCCAGAGCAAAGAAGAAAGAAGGTGAAGGTCGGCACATCCCATCTGTGTGGCTCGGGCACGCCGGGTACCCACAAGGAGAGAGGGGAGACAGAGCCTTCCTGTGCTCCCGCTCGCTCAAGGACCAGGCTGCACCACAAAGCACCCAAGAGAATAGAAACCGGTGTGTGTTTGCAGTTAGCTGAGAGGCTTCCAAATTCCACCCTCTCACTTTGCACAGCCCAGACGGCTTCTCCGGGAACCACAAACCCTGGGAACCCACAGGGGACCCCACAACCGTGGTCCCCTCCTCCGCAGACTGAGGAAAGAAGGAGCTTGTCTGAAAACCACCAGGTTCAGGCTGACTTCCGAAAGGGAAAGGAAGGCTTCCTGGGCACCCACATGAATAGGTGTGGCTCTGGGCTACACACCCACTGGTCCCTCCAAGCACCTGATCCCGGCACACAGGTTTTCCACCTGTGAGCCAGCAGCATGCTATGCGTGGAAATAAAAAAGGGAGTAGGAGATGTTCCCTTAGGAACTATTTGCAGGAAGGGTTTAAACATTAATGACACCTGTAATTTATACCAGGGAGTTTTAACTGGGGCGAATGCCCCGGACCCACGGAATGTGGCTGCATAAGGGGTCACTTGGGGCCAAGTCACGTGTCTGAAATGTGAAGGAAGCCCCCCTTCCCCCACCTCCCGGAGCTGTGCAGAGCACTGGTAGACACAGCGGCACCTGGCTGCCTGGTTGCACTTTGTCAAAGGCAAGGAGATGGAGCTAGCCAGAGAAAGAATCATTTAGAAACAATGAATTCCTTCTGTAGAGTGGCAATGATTCAAAGTGTCCAGTGTGATCAAGAGTAGAGATTAATTTTGTGAAACGTCCAATATGATCAACAGTAGAGGTTAATTTTGTGAAGCGCCTTGTACGGGGCTGGCCCCTATCAGGGACTCCAGAATCAGTAGATGGATCCTATAATCTCTGACATCATCATACCAAACTCAGAAAAGGATGGATAATTAACCAGCCAAAGAAAAGGAAGCAGCAATAATAGACTAAAAGGCAATGAAGCAGAGGAAAAGGGGCATAAAATAGTGGTGGTGAACAGAAACCAACAGCTGAGCTAAATGTATCAGTCTAACATGAAATGTTAACAAGGCTGCTTAAAAAATACAAGGTTTGCTAGATGGGGTGGAAAACAAAACCCAGCCACTCACTACTTACAAAAACACACCTTAATTATAGGCACACAGAATGATTAAATGCAAAAGGATGGGGCAGAGATAGTGCAGACCCTAACCCAAAGAAACTCGAGACAACCCTACTATGTCATCGAACAAAGCAGACCTCAAGGCAAGAAGCATGACTTGAGATGACGAGAAAAGGCTCGGTGAGAAAAGGGTAAACGTCCCAGGGAGTGGTGACAGTAATCACTTCCTATGCATCTAATAACTTGGCTTCAAAATACGTAAAGCAAAACTTAACAGGACCATACGAAGAAGCAGACAGATGCACGCCCTTACTTGATGGCTTCAACACACTTCCCTCCATAACTAATTGACAATAGACTCAGAGTAGCTAAGAGGCAATCATTCTGAAAAAGTATTAAAACGTCAAAGAAAAGATCAAAAGCCAATAGAGATGTAGAAGAGCACTATAAAACCACAACCTAATTGCCATCCATGCAACAATGTGCTCCACAAAGACAAAACACGCTTTTTCTTTTTCTGGGACACATGCCTATTTACTAAATTTACTGAAACCAACTTGAGGCTCAGCCGGAAAGCAAATTCTTGATAAATTTCAAAGGATTGAAATCATAGACAGTGTGTCCCGGACCACAGTAGAATTGAACTAGAATGTAATAATAAAACTATTGCTATCATATCCCTGAATATTTAAAAATTCATTCTTTCAGTGCATGATAGCTCTTATTCACAGGAAGGGTAATGATCCCACCCGATTGACATGAGCCAAAAGCCAGCCTTGTAGGATATATATATGATATATATATATATATAAAAGCATCCTTTCCTGGCAAATAATCACCAAGCAAGGTAGCACAGGACAAGGCAATAAGGATGCTATAAGGAAGAAAGGCACAGACCAGATGAGTTCAGTGGTGGCGACAGTCACATGTCCTCCGAGTGAGCGAGTGGAGGGGTGAGGTTGGAGAAGGGCTCCTGGGAAGATGCATTTTACACTCTCCCTTGAAGGACAGGAAGGAATTGGTCATGCGCATTGGGGGAGGAACACTAGATGCAGGAGGAGCCCTGTAACTAGGGCAGCTGCAGACAAGGCAGAGATGCCAGGAGGGGTGGGGGAGCCAGTAGGACTGGAGCCCGGAGTGCTGAAAAGCCCGTTGGGGTGGGTGGAAGGGGACACGTGCTACAGGCTCAGAAGGCCAGGCCACCAGGAGGTTATTCTGAGAACCACAGGGGAGGAGAGGAAGGTTCTGAGCCAGAGTTTGGGGGGGTGGGGGTGGAGAGCTGTGCTTGTGGAAGGGACATCCCAGATGTGTAAGAGGCAAGGTGGACCCAAACTGGGAAATTAGGTAACTGATGGGCATAGGGTGACTTATGGGAGGGACCACTGGCACCTCACGGTGACAGGGAATGGGGAGGGGAGAGTAGAAAAACTCAGGACCCCTCCCCTCCAGGGCCACTCACACAGCTCACCTAAGAGCAGCCGAATGAGGCATTAAAATCACCACCCAGCCTGACCAGGCAGTGGCGCAGGGGATAGAGCGGCAGACTGCGAAGCTGAGGACCCAGGTTCGAGGTCCCAAGGTTGCCGGCTTGAGCATGGGCTCATCTGGTTTGAGCAAGGCTCACCAGCTTTAGCCCAAGGTCGCTGGCTTAAGCAAGGGGTCACTTAGTCTGCTGTAGCCCCCAGGTCGAGGCACATATGAAAAAGCAATCAATGAACAACTAAGGTGCCGCAAAAAAGAATTGATGCTTCTCATCTCTCTCTCTTACTATCTGTCTGTCCCTATCTGTCCCTCTGTCTCTCTCTCTGTCCCTGTCACACACACACACAAATCACCGCTTAATTGCTCCTTTCATGTAATGCTCCAAAGTGGGGAAGTGCGTGTTTAATGTTTAGTCTCATCTCTGCCACCCAAACCACAAGTTGAAAGCCAAATAAATCTTTTTTAAAATAGAATGCAATAATCCGCCCCCCACCACCAGACACACCCAGACCCTCTGAATCCCATGGTTTCCTTGCTCGGGCACATCTCTCTTTCTGTGTCCCCATGTCGTGTCTCAGGCAGGTGCTCCGAGCCCTCCCCTGCCAGCAGTCCTGAGGAGTGGCCAGGAGACTCTCATGCTCCTCACCAACCCCTCTCTTAGGCTTCCTGGCCAAAACCCCAGGGGTCCCAAGCCAGGCTGACTGACAGAGGTCCAGAGGGTCGCAGTGTCCCTGCCCCCTGATGGTCACCTGGAGGGAGGCCAGTCCCCAAGCCCCTTCCCTCTCCTGATAACTCGCCATGAAGCACAGACACCTGGGGGCCGCTGTCCACACTCAGTCTGGAGAGGGGCCTCTTGCTCCCCTTCTCTCTGTCACAAGTCAAAGATGTCACAAACACCTGTCCTGCCCCCCCTCCCCACAAAGGAGTGCGATGCCCTTGGGTGGCCTTTGTGGTCCCTGGCTGGGCTCGGGCTCAGGCTCAGGTATAGGGAAAGACAGGTGGGGGTCACCAGGGGAAGGGGACAAGCAAATGGTGACCATCGGTGGTGGACTGTGGAGTGTCCATGCTCCATGGCCATCTGGCTGGGTTTCAAAGCCTCCGGCTTGCTAATGTCATTGTCCCCTTCACTGAGGACCCTTCAGAAGCCACACCCACTTTCAGGAGGTGACCTGGGGCAAAAAGCAGTTCCGGGCTCAGTGCTTCTCAAACTTTCAGGCACCCGCAGACCAGGGGGTCTGGGGGACCTGGGCCAGGGGGCTGGGGCCTGAGAGGCTGTGCTGCTGGTGAGGTCCAGGCGATGCCCACACACCCCACCTACCTTGTGTAGTGAGGGTCCAGGCAGCCTCTCCAGGTGCCCTTGGGCCGCGGGAATCTGGGAGCTCCACCACCTCAGAATCCCACCTGCTGTGTTTTCCCCACAGATGAGCAGAACGCCACATGCGTGGAGCCCACGGAGCTGGCCGGGTGGCCCATCACGCAGGTGGGGAACCCGCTGCGGTACATGTGCATCACGCACCTGGACGGCCACGACTACCTCTTCTTGTTGCTCATTGGCTTCTGCATCTTCTCGGCAGGCACAGTGGCCGCTTGGCTCACAGGCATGTGCGCTGTGCTCTACCAGAACGCCCGGCGCAAGTCGAGCGAGGCGGAGGACGAGGATGAGCACGGGCAGCGGGTGGAAGTCAGCCGGCGGATTTTCCAGAGCAGGACGGACTCGCAGCAGGACGGCTTCCCGCGGCTGATCTAGCCTCCGGGGACCGTGCCGGGCCACCGTTCCCAGGTCCCCTGCCTTCTCTTTGCCCTCCCTGCCCACCACTCCCTCTGAGCTGCCTTTGCAGGTTAGAATAAAATATTTCTTAGTGAATAAAACGTTGAGTGGCCAGTTCACAGGCTGGTCCGTCCCCGCTTGACCCACCCCAGGGCCCTTCTCTGAGCTCAGCAGGGTGGCGTGAACATGGTCCAGAATGCTGGGGGCCGCGTCTCAGTGCTGAGGAACCCCCCACCCCGCACCCAGAGCCAGCAGGCTCAGTCTCAGGAGCACCCACTCCGCCCTCCACTAAGCACTGGGGGGAGGGAACCGGAAATGCAGGATGTAAGATGTGCCCCCCAAGAGTAAACAGTTGGAAGGGGGCATCAAGACTAAAATGAATCAAGTTGGGGAAAATGCCAGACACAATGACAAGAGGTGACACTCATGGAAGGTCCCCAGGAGCCATCTGCACGCTCCATCTCGTAATGATCACAGTGACCCTCTAACATTCACACGAGTTCACAGTGACAGAGGGAGGCCCGGGCAGGGTACACAGCCGACCGAGGCCACCCAAATGGTCAGCAGCAAAGCCTCCCAAAGTCCACGTTCATCCCTCCACAAGAAGCTGCCCCCTTCTCCCACCCCGGGACGTCTCGCTAGACACAACCAACATTACATCCTGTGAATCTTGGACAGAAGAACAAGGGGAGAAGCCCATCAAGGTGGCCCGCCCTCCCCGGGTCCTGACGGAGTACCCGGCTTCAGTTTATACACAGGTTCTCCCCGGGTTACCCCTCAACAACCAGGTCCAGTAGTCATTGCTAGCCTTGCTCCCCTGAAGCTCAGAGAGGCTAAGAAACCAGGTTAGGATCACACAGCTTACAGCAGGCAGAACCCCAGGCCGCCTGTCCCCCCAGCCCCCGAGCCTGTGCTCTGTGCCCTGAAGTTGAAGTACCGAACGGAGTGGCCACGCACACACGCTGTGGTCTAGCTCTCAGGCTGACTGACCTGTCATGAGAGCTGGAATTCAGAGTCGAAGGGACGAAGAGAAGAAAGAAGGTGTCAGAGAGAGAAGTGAGGCCAGACCCTGCAGGGCTTCTGACTCACCTATCCTCAGGGTTAGGAGAGCATATGCTGCAGTCACAGGTAACCCCAAAGTCTCCCTGGCTTAGCGCCACAAAGACTTACCTCTTGCAGGTGTGGAGCCCAACGTGGGGGAGGGCAGCCCTCTTGCCCGAGTAGCTGCTGCCCTGGAGCACAGTCCTTGGAGGTCTCCTGCAGAGGAGAGAGGAGAGGTCATGGTCACATCCCTCCTAATGGCCTGGGCCTGGAAATGACACGTGTCACCTCCACTCACATGTCTCATGGTCCCAACCTTATAGGAGGCAAAAGCAGTCTGTGCGCCAAGAAGACAGTCTGTGCCTCACCCAATACAATGGGCAGGGACTCTGAGCTCCCCCTGCACGCGAGAGCTCTGGGCATGAGGATGGCATGGTCCTCTCTGTGTGTTAGGAAGCTCTCTGTGGGGGTCAGGTGTGACAGGAAACAATGGGACCAGCATGACTGCAGTGCCCCGGGTTGGGGGTGTGGGGACAGGAGAGTGACAGGAAAGGCAGTGTGCACAGAGAAGTGGCTGAATTTCAGAGTTATGTCGAGGGAGGAACAGTGGACATAATTCCACGGGTGACAAAAGAGGGAAGAGGTGGAAGGAGGGGAGGGTGTTAAGGAGAGTACCCACATTCTGGCTCAGACAGCCAGGCGGCCAGGAGGCACAGTCCCTTAGGCAGGGGAACCAGCACGTGGGCTGCTGTCAAAACTGGCCGAGAGGTAAAGCCCAGGGCGCAGGAAGGCACGTGTGCAGAAGGTGGGTGGGTGGGGAAGCAGAGGGGTGACTCCTCCTCCTCCTCTACCTGGCAAGTCCACTCACAAAGCCTTTCCACTACTTTGAAAGGTGTCACCGACCCGTTGTATGGCTAAGAAAACCGAGGTTTCAAAGGGTACCGCTCGACCTGTTTCACCTGGCTTGTAGCTGGGATTGAGACGTTCAGCAGCCAGGTCTTCCTGACGCTATGGTTTGCGTTTCCCCTACCAATGTGGTCTCCCTCTCTGTCCAGAGACAGACTTCGATGTTAGGGACATGAACAAAATTAAATGTTTCCAAATTTGATTTTGCACCATCTTGCCCTCGGCCCTTGCCTGTTCCTGGCTCAGGTTCATCTCTAGGATCAAATTCAAAACCTGTGGGTTTGCCTGACTTAGGCGGTGGCGCAGTAGATAGAGCATCGGACTGGGACCCAGGTTCGAGACCCCAAAGTCGCCAGCTTGAGCGAGGGGTCATCTGGTTTGAGCAAAAGCTCACCAGCTTGAGCCCAAGGTCGCTGGCTCAAGCAAGGGGTTACTCGGTCTGCTGAAGGCCCACGGTCAAGGCACATATGAGAAGGCAATCAATGAACAATTAAGGTGTTGCAATGTGCAACAAAAAACTAATGATTGATGCTTCTCATCTCTCCATTCCTGTCTGTCTGTCCCTGTCTATCCCTCTCTCTGACTCTCTCTCTGTCTCTGAAAAAAAAAAAAAAAAACCTGTGGGTTTGATGGGAGTTTGATCCACACCATCTAAAAGCTCGTGTTAGAAAATAAGGCCATCCCCGGCTGGTTGGCTCTGTGGATAGAGCATCAACCTGGTGTGCAGATGTCTCAGGTTCAACTCCTGGTGAGGGCACACACCATCTGTTTCTCCCCCTCTCCTTCTCCCCCTTCTCTCTCTTTTCCCCTCCCACAGCCAGTGGCTCAAATGTTTCGAGCACTGACCTCAGGCACTGAGGATAGCTTGTTTGGTCTGAGCACCGGCCCCAGATGGGGGTGTTGTCAGGTGGACCCCAGTCGGGGGTGCATGTGGGAGTCTGTCTCTCTATCTCCCCTCCTCTCACTTAAAATAAATAGGTAAACAAGTAAGTAAGTAAGTAAATGAAGCCAAATTGTCTACTACTGTTAAGACCACAAAAGGATTATCAGCATCTTTGCAGCAACCAGACAGTGGGGACGGCGCACAGGTGGTCAGCTCCAGCAACAACGGTCCTCACACAGCTGGCGGGTCAGGGTGGAACTCAGAAAAGGGGGCAAGCTGCAGGCGGTATTCCAGTAGGGTCAGCGTGGGAAAGCGTGCAGGCTAGCGGATTCCTTAGGTGGGCCTATGATTTAGGCCAAGAGATTAACATTTAAGAACAGTATTTAAAAAAAAATAATTTTTTTTTAATTGTAGAAGAACAATCCAGTTTTAATCTGAAACAAAATGTCATTGGGGTCAACATGTTGGTACATTTGTAAAGCGCCTTAAGCTATCCCTCTGTGGAAGGCACGATACCGCAGTTTACTTTTATATTGTATTGTGTATGCCTATAGCATTCGGTCTTCAAACTGAATCCTTACAACATGGCTGTTTTAGAGAATAAAGCTCTGTGAGGAAAAGGAGTTAACAGCTTCGCAACATAACTAAATTGTCTCTGCGTTCTTCTGAAGGTTGTCAATGAAAATAATCAGCCTGTGTGTTTAGTGAATCTATTTGTATTTTTTTTCAATCATTTTATCTAAGGTGATACTTGCCAGGATCATTTTTTTAAGTAGCAATTTTTTAAAGTTATTTTTATTTATTTATTCATTTTAGAGAAGAGAGACAGAGAGAGCATGCGAGAGAGAGAGAGAGAGAGAGAGAGAGAGAAAGAGAGAGAAGAGGGGGGAGGAACAGGAAGCATCAACTTCCATATGTGCCTTGACCAGGCAAGCCCAGGGTTTTGAACCGGCAACCTCAGCATTCCAGGTCGACACCTGATCCACTGCACCACCACAGGTCAGGCCCGGGATCATTTTTTTAAAAAGCAAAATTCAAATCTTCTCCCCCGCTCCAAAAAAAACATAACAAAAGAGTACAGTCTGCGACATGACTTGGGGTCTTCCTGGGTGCCCCTGCCTGTACTCATGTCAGTGACTGTGGGCTCATTACCAACCCGCCCAAGTGGACGGCGATGGGCTCAATCTTTCTGTCTGGTCTCCTTCAGAGGTAACGCATGGCTGACCGTCCCCCCCTCCTCTGAACTGGGCAGTGCAGGGCCCACGGCAGGAAGTCCACAGACCTCTGAGCTGCAGTCCCATGGCCACCACTGGACACGGACACTCGGAAATCAGGCAGGTCTGTCTCCTAGGGGCAGCCTCGCAGGGGTGACCGGGACCCGAGGAGAATTGGCCTCTGCTCAGCTGGTCTTAACCCCTCGTCCCCAACAACCAATGGGAAGAGAGAAAGTGACCGTCACGGTGAGTGTGGCTGACACAGTGAGACCAGTCGGACCTCCTGCGCAGTCTGAGCCCGGAACGCATTGTAATCTCCGTCTTTCTCCTCCTCCCCATAAATTCACTAGGGGTTAAACTCAGATTGTGGTTCTACAATTCAGAGAGTCTTCATACAAAGGATCTAAGACCATGGCCGGCACAACATAGGCCCTTGGAGAATGGCCACTTTGGGGACAGAATGAGCCCCCTTCGCACTCCTCGTCTGAGAATCTTCCTTTTGGATGGGGCTCGGAGACACAGGTTACGTGACAACCCCCAACCCCCGGCAGCAGGGCCTTGCGTCAGCCCTTTCATCCCCCGAGGCTTCCACCTCTCCATTAGTAAAAACACAGTTTGTGGACCGGAGCTGCGATTTTCCTCACGCCCCAGATGTGTGTGCTCGTGGTGATGGGGTTAGTCCAAAAGAGGGCTTCGACCAGTGGAGCTGGTTTCTCTGAGCCTTACCAAGGGCTTTTACACAGTTTTATTTAAGATTAAAAAAAAAAAAAAACACCTCTTTTTATTTAAAAAAAAATTGATTGTAAAGTGAGACAGAACTCTGCTCTGAGGCAGTCATATCACCAAAGAATAATAACCCCACCAAGATGCATTCTACACATGTCAATACGGCAGACAGACATAGGCTCACAGTCGTGAGTGCAGGATACAGTTTGTTCCTGTTATTATTATTTATTAATTACTGTGTTCTTTTCCGTCCGAACAGCGGCAAGCCTGCCTTTGCCCCATGCTGTATGCTCGTGGAAGAGACATCTGCCTGGGGAGGTCAGGATGGCGTCAGCAAGGGACAGATACCAGGGTGGAGGTCAGGGTAAGAAATTCCAAACCGAGGGAAGCATAAGCCAAGTCCCCAAGGTAGCCTGGGTGAAGAGAGGGGACAGGAGGTGACATTGAAATCTCATATCCTCCCCTAGCAGGCAGGACCGCACAGACTCCCCCGAAAAGCAGTGATCACGACAAACTACTGCTGAGAGAAATTAAAGGAGTTCAAGTATGGGAAAAGGCATTCATCCCATCTACATTGTTGAGGTGGGAGCTGTCCTCCAAATTCATTGCCATGTTCAAACACACACACACACACACACACACACGAAATCCAGTGGCCAGTGGGCCTCTTGCAGAGATGGACGCGGTGATTTCTAACACACAGAATGGCAAAGGCCACAGAATAGCCAAAACAGTTTGGAAAGAGAAGAGTGACGTTGGAGGACTTGGACTTTGCTAATTGCCAAACTTTATCATACAGCGACAGGAATCAAGAGTCTGTGGTTGCATGGATCTGGGCTGGAGGCGGGGCAGGGCCTGACCACAAATGGGCATGAAAGGTCTTGGCGGGCGGGGGGTGGGGGGGTGGACACAGTCTAAAACTGGATTGCGGGAATGGAGACCCAGCCCTGCGCATTCACGAGATCTCACCGGCAAGTACGCTGGAGATAGATGAAGCAGATGGTGTGTAACTCACACTTCAATGCATCTGCCTTTTGAAGGGTCTTAGTCGACTCCTCTACAAAGCATCGCAGACAAGGGGAAGGAGGCGGTCTGGGCAGGTGTCCCCCACCCCCAGCCTTCCTCCCTTCCCTTCTCTAAGAAGGCCACCTGAGCCCTCCTCAGGGCTGGAGGCATCTTCCCCAGCAGCGCTGTGCCTGACTCCACACCTTAGTGACTTTCCCCTCCTAGCCCCAATTCAGGTCTCTGGCAGCAAAGCTCACCTTGCAGAAATACTGTAAGAGTGATAAATACTTTAGGTCCCCAGGGAGCCCTGTCAGTTCTCTGAGAGGGCATCGGTGACCCAAGGGCAAGGAAAATTTTATTCCTAGGCACCCTTCGTGCCTTGAACAGCCTGGCGGGCTACCAGGCAGTCTCAGACAATAAGCTGTCTCCTTCGCGGCAGGGCTCAGATCTCTAAGACATCCACGCTCCCTGAAAAGCTAATCCCTACACGTGAATGCCATCCACCCCCCGGGGAAAACAGGACACATGCACCGTAGTTCACACCAAAGCCTGTTCGCTAGGCGGAGGGGACAGGGGACCTGACTTGTGAGCACAGTAACGTTCTCCACCGGAGCCACAGAATCAAAGCACCTGGTGGGCTTTAGAAATACACGCAACCTGACAGAGCCTGCCACCGACTCAGATATAACTGGCCCAGGTTGTGGCCTGGGCAGCAGTATTTTTAAAAAATAAAACACCTCCAGGTGATTCCCCTGCATGTGCAGGGCTGAGAGCCACCTGCCTTAGAGGGAGACCATTGTCCAACAAGGGTTTCCCTCCCTGAGCCCCTCGAAGCCTTAACGAGCACTTCTCCCAGAATCAGGACCTGCTGCTCCCCGTTTGCTGAGAGCCACCACTGGTGACACCAGCTGAACGCCGGACCCCAGGACGTCGTCCCCTGCAGGGTAGACGCTGCCGTTAGTCTCCATGCATCCCCGATGAGCTCCTGTCGACTGTCCGAAGCTGTAACTCCCTGACCGTGACGCCCGAAGGGAGGGTCGTGGAGAGGCAGAGAGATGTCCTTGTTATTATCAGGACTCGGGCCCTTTTCTCAACACCGCGGACCGAGAATGGAAGCACTTAGCACCACAGTGACACGGTATTAAATATTGAAGGCCACCGTCAAGCAGTAATCCCAGACAGGCGTGACGGGGAGAATTTAGGACGGGACTCCCCACCGGCTGGGGCGGACAGGAAAAGCTTTGTGGGTGAGGCAGAGCTGTGGGTGGACCTTGCTAGACTGATGGCATCGGAACTGGGGACAGTGGAGGGACAATAAAAATAGCCACCACAGCGGTAGAGCGTCGGCCTAGCGTGCAGAGGACCCGGGTTCGATTCCCGGCCAGGGCACACAGGAGAAGCGCCCATTTGCTTCTCCACCCCTCCGCCGCGCTTTCCTCTCTGCCTCTCTCTTCCCCTCCCACAGCCAAGGCTCCATTGGAGCAAAGATGGCCCGGGTGCTGGGGATGGCTCTGTGGCCTCTGCCTCAGGCGCTAGAGTGGCTCTGGTCGCAACATGGCGACGCCCAGGATGGGCAGAGCATCGCCCCCTGGTGGGCAGAGCATCGCCCCATGATGGGCGTGCCGGGTGGATCCCGGTCGGGCGCATGCGGGAGTCTGTCTGTCTCTCCCTGTTTCCAGCTTCAGAAAAATGAAAAAGAAAAAAAAAAAAAATAGCCACCAATACCAGTAACTGTGACAGCGCTACTAGAAACCAGGCACTCCCGTGTGGAGCAGCATTTTATTTAAACCTCGCGATTAAACCTGATGGTCCTCGTGTCACTGACGAGGAAATGGGGGCTCGGAGAGGTCAAAGGTGTGTTCACGTTCACAGTACGCCAGCAGGAGGCGCACCCGTGCAGCCGGGACCGGGACCCAGGACAAGCCAGAGACCCAGAAAGGAATCTATATCACTTGTATGATGTCACCCAAGGAACCAGGGACACCTGGAAGGTTGGGCCCTCGTCACCAGGGCCCGGAAGAGAACTCTGCCCAACAGGGACAAGGTCCCATCACCGGCGTGGCTCTGCCATGCACCAGGATGCCAAACCACCTCAGCTCAGCAAGGAGGGCTGGAGCTAAAGGAACACCGGGTTTCCTTTGCTGGGAATGCGAGATGAGCTGAGCGCTGTCCCTCCTGGGAGCACACCCACCCTCTCCTGTCCCCCCCCAGCTCACCCTGGCTTTTCTCTCTCCTCTCCCGAACTCCCAGGGCCCTTCTTCAACCTCTGTGACGTGTCCCCTGAGCCTGCGCCACCCAGCTGGCTCACTTCTACCTCCTCTGTGACTTTCTAGATAAACTTCCTAAAATGAATAAATAACTAATAAAAAGGAAATACGAGATGAGAAAAGCACCCAGAGAGGCAGGCAAGGGAACGTGACTAGGGAGGCCCAGGGCCCAGGATCCCTGAGGGGGCAGGTTTCTCCGGCTGCCAGGGAGGAATCACGGGGCATATGTCCATGTCCTGCCCATCGAGGACCCTCCCAGATGGCCTGGCAGAAGGGCAGCGACGGAGGAGAAAGGACAGAGAGGGCCTGGCAGAGACACCACAGAGGGTGGACTGGCAGCTGAGCCTGCCCACCTTGGCTGAGTGACAGTTTTCAAAATGCCTCGTTGTACAGTAATCAGACAAGGTGAGGGACCTCGTGTATATTCAGGTCCTGGGATCCTACCCAGGTCCGACTCTGTGAAAGGCCTGCCTGCTGGGAGCCGGCAAGCTTGTTGGAGCGACGGGAACACAGGAAAGAGAGTGCAGAGTACTCAGGAGTTACCTCCTCAGTCATCGGGACCCAGTTCACAGAAGGAAAAGAGGGAAGGAGGGTGGAAGGGAGGGATGGGAGGGATGGGAGGGAGGGAGGGAGGGAGGGAGGGATGGGAGGGATGGGAGGGATGGGAGGGAGGGAGGGAGGGAGGGAGGGAAGGAAGGAAGGAAGGAAGGAAGGAAGGAAGGAAGGAAGGAAGGAAGGAAGGAAGGAAGGAAGGAACCGTACCCATTCCAGCACACATTGGAGCTATGACAGGGCATTACACGGGGTGTGAAATAACCACAAAGGCCATGTCCTTGGTCACTGAGGTTCCTTGTAGGCACACTCACTCTGCACATACCGCTCTGTAGGTGAGTGTTACTATCTTACAGTAGAGGAAACTGAGGCTCAGACCTGAGACTTCTCAGACTAAATCCAAACGACTCATGAACTGTAATCAGTGAGAAATCAGCTCCCTACCCTGGAACTAACAGCCTTGAAACCAGCAGGTAAAAGAGCAAATCTCAGCAACTGCCGACCTGCTGTCCCCAGACGCATCACATGTCACAGTCCACGTTTGGCCCCGACTGGCCTGCATCTCGGTGGAGTCTCTCTTAGGACGAGGTCAGCAGTTCGGCCAAGGCAGTACAGTTTCATGACCAGATCATGACCCCTTATCACACTGCTGCCCGGACTGTTGAGGCCAGTGGGATTGAGTCACAAGACCATACCTGCCTCAAGCTCCAAAACAGGGCGAAATTGTAGAAAGTCCTCCCTTTAGAGCTGGGCTGTTTGTCCTCCCACGCACGAATGCATATTCATGGTCACCGCACAGTTATATACAGAGCAGACTGGCATGGTGCATCGCCTGGGTTTAAGGGGGAAAGAGGAAGTTCCGATGTGAAGACCCCCAGAATTCACACCCGGGGCTCCAATGCTCAGTCTCGCAGGGACCTCCATCAGCAGAGGGGAGAGGGAGACACGGCTCCTTGGCCCAATCCTGAAGGAGTTTCTCCAGGCACCGTTGAGCACGGCTCAACTGTTGCTGACCCCTCTTTCCCGACCCACAGGCATAGGAGAGCGTGGAGGCTGGGTGAACACCTTGGCGTCTCAGCTCATGTGACACACACAGGAAGCCAACCGATACAGCAAGACACTGCAGCCCAGGAAAAGAACGAGCTGGCCTTCCAGGGGATCTGATAAGCCACTGAAATCTGCAGCACGATGTCCCTCAAAAGGCACCAGGGAGCAACCCATTCATCATCATCATCATCATCATCATCATAACAAAACTTCTCCAGACCCTCTTTCCCTCCCCACCCAGCTTCTTGCTCTCCCATAGAGCACTGAGGGGAGGTACAACCACCACGTGCAGATCCACTGCCCTGCCCCCCAAGTGCCCCCAAACCACACCTCTCAAACTTCCACCCTTCCTGCTTCCCTGTCAGAAGTACACTGCTTCCCTCTTGTCTGCCCGCCAACCACTGTGACTGCACCATTCAGTCCCAGTCCCTTCTCTGTCGAGGGGTGCGGGGTGGGAACAGCAGCGCCTGCCCATCTGAGAAGCCTACCCCCCTTTCAGAAGGCAGGGGCTGGGGAGGGGTGGCTCTGAAAGGGCATACGTTCGCTGTTCTGTCTTGCTCACTAAAATATAGACTTACATGTATCTGAAGTCAGATGACCTGGGTTGTCTCTGTCAGTGTGTGTGTGTGTGTGTGTGTGTGTGTAATTTTGGGGACAATTAACCTTAACTTTCTTCAGGTCTCTTTGTCTATAAAGTCAAGTAACAGTGATTCCTTCTTCACGAGGAGGTGGGGGTGATTAAATGACAAAATGCGCTTTGTCGTTGGGGAGATGGGGAAACCAGGAAGTGCTCTGTGAACATGATCTCCCAGCCCGCGGAGCTGAATTCCATACCTCACTGTGGGTATTACGTGCGCACCATCCATCACTGTAGAAGGTTTCATCAGATACTCAGACGTATAAAACGGTCTGTTTTCTAAGTTGGTCCCTCTTCGCAATCTTGGCTAGAATCTCTTTTTTAAATTAATTTATTGAGTTTACAGAGAGAGAGAGAGACAGAGAGGAAGAGAGAGAGAGCAACATCCATCTGTTCCTGTACGTGCCCTGATCGGGGATCAAACCCACAACCTCTGTGTATTGGGACAACACTCGAACTAACCGAGCTATCTGGCCAGGGCTCTTAGCTAGAATCTGAAGGGTTGGTTCCCTTTGAGTCATCCGATTCTACCAACTCATCTTGACACACTCCATAACGTGGAGCCCACCATCTTCAGACCACCAGTCCCAAATCTAAATTCCTAATCCTCAGCCCCAGGTCGGCTTCCACGTAAACTTTCAAACCTCGGCCACTCATTGCACAAAAGAGATTTCTGATCGGATACTCCCTTTAAAAGGGACTCCCATTAATTTTTAATAACAAAAATCGAGATTTCCCCCCCATCCTACCCCTCCCTTCCCCCGTCCCCATCTCCAAGTTCCTAATGAACAGCAGACACAGGTTATAAGAGGGCAGGACCAAAGCGGGGGGGGGGGGGGGGGGGGGGACTGTAGCATCCAGGACCGAAGGAACAAAGAATGGAGGAAGAGTCACCAGGAGGCACTTCTGCAAAAATGCCAAGTCTATTCCCTCTAAAAATTACAACTGTGAGCGCGTGGATCCCCTGATTTCCGGTGAGAATGGTTCCGTATGTGAAGGTTGTCAGCGTGGGTAAGTCGGGTTGGGTAGAAGGGGACCTAAAGAGGAGAGATAAAAGCCCAAGGGATGTGCAAGTGACAGAGGGTGACTCCGATAGCTAGGGTCTTCTTCACCTTTGAACTTCACGTTTGGGAGAGGGTACCTAGGGACCAGGTGAAGGAAACACCTGGCAGCTCCTGTGACACCTGCCCAAGAAAGGCAGCAGGTGGTGGGCATCTTTCCCCCATCCGCTCCCCAGGAGGGGAGGAGCCTGGTCTTTCCATGTCTTTCCATAAAGCGGTGCTTTGACCTTGGTTCATGACCACCCGCCTGTGGGCCAGCCCATCACTGGGGAGAGGGAGGGAGACGGGTAAGAGGGGAGAGGGAGGAGCAGCTGGGAAGAGATCTTTAAAGACACTGTCGAATTGTTCTCTTTGCACAATTCCATGCCAGGCAGACCATCGGCAGCATGTCTAGTCACCCCCTTGGTCTTTTCCCAGGAAGACATTCTGTAGGACACTCAAGCTCACAGGGCCCGGTGGTCTGGAGAGCTCACAAACCCGAAGAGCCCCTTCAGTGACCCTCACCACCGTCAACAGCAGCCGCTGAAAGGCGGTAATGACACTTGGATACGGCCGCTGAAGAGGGGCATAGCTCTGCCCAAGCTGCTGAGACGCTACGCGCTCCAGCCCATTGCATGCTCGCATCGGAAGCCATAAACCTGCCAGGAAGCCCAAATCAACATGTAGCACCGTGAGATGTTCTCCATCTGTCATCCCTCCTTTGAATTCCACTGCCTTTTGCTTACACCCAGCCCCTCCACTGCGGCTAGAGAGGAAAACACCCTCCAAGGCCAGGGAAAGCCAAGAAGACCCGCGCAGGACCGAGGGCTCCGTCCCGGAAACGCCACTCTCCAGATGGCGTTTCACAAGCAGGACAGACAGGCACCGACCGCCTCGCGGGGTCCGGTGGCCTGGCTGAACCTCTGAATCACCTGATCGGGTTCGATCTGAGTCATGGAAAAAAACCTGGAAATGTTATCCAGTCACCAAACAGGAAGATATTTCCAAGGGACCCAGGATGCCACCCCAAGACAAGCAGCTCTTCCTGGGACCTTCAACAGCTGCCCGCACATTCTCTCGCGTGGCCCTTGCCGAGAATGACCACGCCACATGTCTCAAGAAAGAGATGTTGAGAATGGCAGATTTTTCCCCAAAGAGGAAGATTTTGTTCTTTAGAGTTTATCTGAAGAATCAAACCTACCTACGCTTTCAACTGCAGATAAAGGACACTAGTCAAAATAAGCTTTCCCCGAACTTACTTGAGGGGTCCTCACCACCTAACTGAGAGGTCAGGGTGAGGTAGATTAGTGAGAAGTTAGGAAAATTCCTTGCCAGGCAGAATGGGGAAACTGAGACACAGACAGTTATACAGACAGCCGAGCAACTTACAGCCAGATACAGAGTATTACCTCCTTAGAAATAGCATCCAGGCCTCAGTTTTGTGGGTGTTTTGATTGACTGATTGATTTTTAGAGAGAGGGGAAGGGGGGAGGGGGTGGGGGGAGAGACAGAAACATCTATCTGTTTCTGTAGGTTCCCTGACTGGGGACCATCGAATAGGCAAACTTTGCATATCGGGGCGACACTCTAACCAACTGAGCTATCCATCTGGCCATGGCCAGCCTCAGGCAGGAGGCTGTCAGCCACCGTAGCCAGTCCACTCTCCCGGTTGTTGCCCACCTGGGCCTGTGTCAGTGGGGGAGGGGGCACACCTGGGAAAACTAATGAATATTCTATGGAAATCCTCCCCTAAACTCCCAGTCCTTAGAAACCCTCAAAACAAAGCCCTGTCTTTTCTTTTTTCCCCCTTTCCCCTTCCTCTCTTCCCCCTTCCCTCTCTGCTCCCCCACCCACCCACCCACAGGCATGCATCTCCTAAACCCTAAGGGTCCCCATGAGGCTTGTAACCAGGGGACAGCGGGCAGTGGCAGCTCTTCCCAGCTATCCCCTGAACGTGTCTCCAAGGCCCCCTTTTCTCCACTCACTTATTTCCCAGAAGGTTTCCAGAGGGCTAAGGCAGCACCCCCCACACACACCAGGAGCAAAGCTCCTGTTGCTTCTTCTCTCCTAGACCCCTCCTGGTCTCACTGTCCCCAGCTTTCATAAACTTACTCTCAGGACTGCCTGGACTCATGCAGTGAAATTTTTCCTGTACCAAGTCAAGAAGCTGCAGAGTAGCCGGCTGGCCCTTGGCAGACCCTGTGTCCAGTCCCCTGTCTGGTAACAAGGGCACTAAAGGGGTTCAATCTTAAGAGATGATTAGGAAAGAAATGCCCAGACACTGCACAGATCCTGACTGCCATCCCTCAATTCATTCAATAAATAAATCGACAAAACGCACACCTACACAGACAACACCCATGTGATAAGCCAAATGAGAAATAGAAGAATAGTTAAGAAATAGACCTTGCCTTCATAAACTAACTCGACACATATACCAAAAAACAAACACACACACACACACACACACGCACAAAAACTTCACATAACATGAGGTAGAACGCATTAATTGCCTTGAGCGGGGTCAGATAAGAGGCTGTGCTCCTGTGAGTTCAGAGAAGGCTGGAGTTGTTTCTGGTGGAAAGGGGGTGGGCAAAGCTTCACAGAGAAGACAGTATCTCAGGCGACTTTTGAAGGAAGGACAGGATTTGAACCCGAGAGGTGGGAGGAGTGTGCATGCCGGGGGACAGCATCGGCCTAAGCGGTGGGTGGAGAAGGCAGACACAGGAAGCGAGACACTTTTCAGTCCGGCACATAACGCAAGGGGTGGAGGCACTGCAGACATAAGCTACTTCTATGTCACGACTGCACTGTCTTTAATTCAAATAGGGCAGTGACACGGTGCCTATGAGTTACCAGTGAGGGCCAAACTGTCATCGTTGTGGGTGTCGGGGGCCTCAATTCCAGGGGAACAGATACAAAAACCAGGGCACTTTTTAAGCACATCCTCTGATTCAAAGCTGACAGGTCCTGCTAAGGGAGGAGGGGGGGTGAGAGGAAGAAAATGACTTCCAGTTGCTACAGTGAACCCAAGGGATGCGTCCTCCATGCCTGGCAGCTGCCTCTGTTTGTGCAGTGTCTTCAGTTTCCTTCACTTCTAAGGGTGAACCTCTCCACCCTCCTTGTCCCCACGCCCTGACCCTTGGTGACTACCTGCTGGAGAACAGCACATCCTGCTCTCACCCTCTGGGGCCCTGCCCCATGCCCCCAAGCCACCCTGGGCACCAACACTCTGGGCCTGAGCTGTCTCCCCAACTGTCCCTGAATAACAACAGTTCTGTGCCCTGGGTTTCCTTCAGCACATGGGGGGCTGACATGGGACCTCAGTTCTAGACTTTTGGGTGGAAATTCTCTTCCACTTTGAGAGAATGAACCATAGATGGTTACACACACACACACACACACCTCACTCTGCTGATGGCGGCTCAGAGATCAGTGACTTAGACAATGCTGCCACCTGTAGGTTGAAACTAAAAGTTCTGCTGGATTGATCAGAACGTATCTGCGGCTCTGGAATGGGCCGTCACTGAATTTACTACCGTTATTAGTGGTGCTTCAATGATCAGATAAGACTGGGCAGGGGCTGCAGGGAATATTGAGGTTCTGGGAATGCAGAGGAGGACCTCAGTGCAGACCCCAGCAGAGAGAGTGAACGGGGAGAAAGTTTGGGAAAATGGCCCTGATGTGACAAATGGATGAAGAGGAAGATTTCAACACCCGCGCTGAAGCCCTTCCCTAGACCACACACCAACCGGGCAGGATACAGTCACGAGAGGAATCTGATTCAGCCCCATTAACGTCCCGCAAGACTGTCACTGTGTGCCCGTCACTCCAGTGGGAAAGGCTGACCTATCTACAGACCTGCAGAAGCTCACGGCTCAGACACTTGAACTTGGGTCTGTCTGCCCTGTTCCCACGGCCCAGGCTCATGCTGCCATCCAAGGTAAGTACCTGTCCTCACCGCTCGCCTGGTTTAGGGTAGGCGTTGAGTCTGTAACAGTGGTCGACAAACTGTGGCTCAGGAGCCCCATGCGGCTCTTTGGCCCCTTGAGTGTGGCTCTTCCACAAAAAACCACGTGCGGGTGCTACCTCGATAAGGAATGTACCTACCTATATAGTTTAAATTTAAAAAATTTGGCTCTCAAGAGAAATTTTAATCATTGTACTGGTGATATTTGGCTCTGTTGACTGAGTTTGCTGACCACTAGTCTATACGATTGCGTTCTTGTTTTTTGGTCGCATGCAGGATGTTGAAGAAAGGACATTGAGACTTTGGATTTAAAGTTTCAACAGAAGATGTCTGAGAAATCTCTACCCAGCGAGGGGCTCTTCTGTTTGCTCTTTTCTGCCCCATGTCTCTCTCCCTCTGGCGACCCCGGCCTCACCACATGCACGGAAACTGTCTAAAGCTCTGTCATCCATGTCTGCAGCCACTGGCCACCTGAGGTGACTGAGCACCCACAAGGTAGCTCATCCAAATGGATAGGTCCTGTGCATGTCCAATACACACCCGATTTCTAAGACTTCGTACAAAAATTAAAATATACATCATCTCACTAGTGACTTTTTAGATGGATTACATGGTTTCCTGATACCCTTTGAGATGGATTGGGTTATGTGAAGGATATTGTTAACATTAATTACACGTTTCTTTTTACTTTTTTTTGGAATTTTTCTGAAGTAAGAAGCAGGGAGGCAGAGAGACAGACTCCTGAATGCGCTCGACCAAGATTCACCCGGCATGCCCACCAGCGGGCGATGCCCTGCCCATCTGGGGTGTTGCTCCATTGCGGCCGAAGCCATTCTAGCACCTGAGGTGGAGGCCACGGAGCCATCCTCAGCGCCTGGGCCAACTTTGCTGCAGTGGAGCCTTGGCTGCGGGAGAGGAAGAGAGAGATCAAGAGAAAGGAGAGGGGAAAAGATGGAGAAGCAGATGGGCCCTTCTCTTGTGTGCCCTGGTCGGGAATCGAACCCGGGATTTCCACATGCCACACTGATGCTCTACCGCTGAGTCAACCAGCCAGGGCCTCTTTTTAACTTTTTTTTAAAATTATTTTTATTTATTTATTTTTTTTTACAGAGGCAGAGATAGACAGGGACAGACAGACAGAAACGGAGAGAGATGAGAAGCATCAATCATTCGTTTTTCGTTGCGCATTGCGACTTCTTAGTTGTTCATTGATTGCTTTCTCATATGTGCCTTGACCGCGGGCCTTCAGCAGACTGAGTAACCCCTTGCTTGAGCCAACGACCTTGGGTCCAAGCTGGTGAGCTTTTTTGCTCAAGCCAGATGAGCCCATGCTCAAGCTGGCGACCTCGGGGTCTCGAACCTGGGTCCTTCCGCATCCCAGTCCGACGCTTTATCCACTGTGCCATCACCTGTTCAAGCCTCTTTTTAACTTTTTAAGGGACAACTAGGACATTTCAATTACATCCATGGGTGGCACTGGTTTAATGAGAGCCAGCATGCCCTTATAAATAAAGGCATCGGGTATGTTAATTAGTACAAGCTCGCTAGTGTGAATCCGAAACCCATTCCACCTGAGTTTCGATTATGACAGCTGTAACTATTAACTGGGGAAGGGGCCGGGGGTCTCAGGTGCTAAGGAACTAATGATGCCTGACTTTCTCTGGTCATGTGTCTTACAGGTGACTGACTTATTCATGACTTATCCCAAAGTTTTCACTGTGCAGATTACGTTAATAATGGTGTAATTGATAGACAAGAAGCAAGTGGCCTAACAGGCACAAGGACGCCCTTCACATGACTTGCATTACAGAGAATGAAGCCTCTGCTCCCCCACTCAGAGGGGTGTCCCCAGGGCTGTGGCATCTTCACCTCTATGTGGTTCAATGCCTTTGAAAAGATGGAAATCTCACCGTGAGCCAGAGTATCACTTAGTAAGACTAAAGCAATTCCATACAGCCACTCCTTCCCCACCCCGAGACTCATTTCCAGGCTAACCCTGGTGTCCTGGCAGGTTTATCTGAATCTCATCCAGAACAACCCTGGAAAAGTGGCCTTAGAGAATCGAACAAGCCAATGGAACTAAAGATAAAGTAATTTCAAAGTTCCTAACCAGCGATTAGGACAGGTTCAGTCAAGGGCTCCCCCGGGGTGACAAGCCATGAGTCCAGACCATGTGGAGTTCCCTCCTGGCCGAGCGCTCCAGAACAAGGGTCACCTGGGGCCAGAGCACGTCCCCCAGGGTGAGCACCAACAGGAATGCCCCCGTCCCGCTGGCTCAAGGACTCTGAAAGGCCTCCTTTGCCTTGGAGTCCATCGTGAGGCTGTTTCCCAATGGGAGGAAGATGGGCTAATTGATTTCTCAAGTTCACTTTCAGAACGAGACTCTGATCCTCAGCTTTCCGCAGAAAGGAACACACCCAACAAAGTGAAATCGAAGTCAAAAATAACCTTGGGCTGAGGTCTCCCAGGAACCCACTGGAAAGTGTACAAGGCAACTCACCAGTATCTTCTGCCAGCATTTCTCAATTTTCCTGCTATGTGCGATATTTTCCATGGGTGAGACCAGAGATGCTGGTTGTAAATGATAGTCAGATGTTGGAACAATTCTGTTGCGGAAACATGATAATTTCCAGAAGCCCCTTCTCCATACACGGTGTCTTTCGGTGAGACCCACCACAAAGAAAAAGACTCGTAGGAGAATGAATGGCAGGGGGAATCTGGAAATTCACCAGGAAACAGCACCCCACCGGGCCTCCAGCGAAACAAAAGCACACTAATCGGGAACAGGCCGGCTTGTAGGGGTCATGGAAAGAGTACACGCTGGGCTCCCAGAGCCTGGCTCCGTTTCTAAGTCAGTAACCTCCAGCTTGTCAGGGAGGATTGTGGTTAATGCTGAGAAAGACATGTGCTGAAAGCTTTCTAGTTGCCCTTGAATTCCTGAATCTCTAGTCAGAATCTCACACCACACATGTGCAAAACAGAAAGGTCTGGTGAGTTTTAAGCAGGGCCTGCTGTAAGATAAAATCCTAACTTATACAATCAAAACATGAGGAGCTGATTGTTTATATCAAAAAGAGAAAACAAAAAGATTCCACTTTGAAATTGTAAATAAGATGTTTCCTGTTCAGACATGAGGTTGCAGTACAGGAAACTGCCCGTGTTATTGACTGTTTGGACCAAATAAAACCTAAATCCTGACAAGCCCATCTGGTTCCATCTATGCATTTTATGCACAACAGGGGTGATAGGAAGAACAATTAAAGAGAAAATTAGGAACCCTTACCAATTTCAAAGCGAGAGAAATAAAGGTGTTTTTTTTAAATAGTTCCCAAAAAACAATTCAAAGTCAACAGAAAAATATTTCGTTCAACACTATTTTGACCTACATAATTTTTCAGTAATGTTACCCAGAGCCTGCTTTAGGCTGAGGACTGCAGGATGTGGTCAGTGATGACTAAGAGTTTTGGTAATGAACATGGCGATGCCTAAAATAATAGCGATAAACTCTCCACTTACACATTTTCACGTTTCAAAGCAGCTTACATTGAAATGAATGTACTAAAGCCACCGCCCCAAACCTTTTGTGAAAATAAGACAAAGAGAGGAGAGAGGGTGCAAAAAAGGAAAGATGAACTAATTTTCATGATCAGAATTTACACATGCAAATGAGGATTGCTTTTCAAAGGCGTCCCCATGGGAAGCTACATATAGACCTCCAGGTGACATGATCACTGTGCCCAGAATGCTTATGACCTGCCTCTTGGTACTGTCTTTGAAGAGACATTGGTACATCACTTTGAAGGAAAATTGGTACATCACTTATCTCTCTCCTTTTTCCTCTTAAATTCCAAACTGGGATCAACCAGCTATTAACCTGTTTAGTTCAGAAGCTCGATCCAAATGCTTTTGGGCTATTTGCTAAACTACAGACATAATCTGTCCCAACCCACCGAATGTAAGACAGCCAGAGCAACCCTAAGGTAAACTGTGGACCTTGGGTGATGATGATGATGTCAGTGTAGGCTCATCAACTGTAACAAATGAACCCGCGCCTGGTGGGGGTGGTGATAACGAGGGAGGCTGTGCATTGCAGGGCAGGAGGCATCTGGGAAATCTCTGCACCTCAATTTTGCTGCAAACCTAAAACTACTCTTAAAAAAATAAAATCTTAATAAAAAGGGGGAAATGTCATATATAAAAATAAAGTTTAAAAACTACTCTTAAGAAAGGGAAGATTTGTCTACTCTGAGGATACTGAGAAAGTCTGGTACATGCCCCCACTTTCCTGTTTTGTCCTTTATTCCCCCCCCCTTCTTCTCCATTGGTACCCTCCACCCTCTGAGAGGAAAAACCTGGCCTAGCTTTAAACCAGCGGTTCTCAACCTGTGGGTCGCGACCCCGGGTAGGGGTCGAACGACCAAAACACTTGCCTTGACATGGGACCGGGGTCGCAACCCACAGGTTGAGAACCGCTGCTTTAAACCAAGGCGATGCGAAATGAGACTGTGGGGAATGTCCCTCACGGGGGACAACCCCAGCCCCTTCTAAGTGATTTCACTATATCCCTTTGCTTCTTCTGCACCTATTAATGCATCTGAAAATTTCAGACTGTGGCAGAGATCCCTAAAGTAACCTCTCTCCTAAGAAACACACGTGGAAACAGCCTGACCAGGCGGTGGCGCAGTGGATAGAGCGTCGGACTGGGATGCGGAAGACCCAGGTTTGAGACCCCAAGGTCGCCAGCTTGAGCACAGGCTCATTTGGCTAGAGCAAAAGCTCACCAGCTTGGACCCAAGGTCGCTGGCTTGAGCAAGGGGTTACTCTGTCTGCTGAAGGCCCACCATCAAGGCATATATGAGAAAGCAATCAATGAACAACTAAGGTGTCACAACGAAAAACTGATGATTGATGCTTCTCATCTCTCTCCGTTCCTGTCTGTCTGTCCCTATGTATCCCTCTCTCTGACTCTGTCTCTGAAAAAAAAAAGAAATAAACACACGTGGGAACATAAAAAACTAAATAGGTCTAGCAAGCATATAAATCAACTGGCAAGTAACGTATGTTTTCCTCATAGAAAAAGGAAGGTGAGGCCCTGGCCGGTTGGCTCAGCGGTAGAGCGTCGGCCTAGCGTGCGGAGGACCCGGGTTCGATTCCCGGCCAGGGCACATAGGAGAAGCGCCCATTTGCTTCTCCACCCCTCCGCCGCACTTTCCTCTCTGTCTCTCTCCTTCCCTCCCGCAGCCAAGGCTCCATTGGAGCAAAGATGGCCCGGGCGCTGGGGATGGCTCTGTGGCCTCTGCCTCAGGCGCTAGAGTGGCTCTGGTCGCAACATGGCGACTCCCCGGAGGGGCAGGGCATCGCCCCCTGGTGGGCAGAGCGTCGCCCCTGGTGGGCGTGCCGGGTGGATCCCGGTCGGGGCGCATGCGGGAGTCTGTCTGACTGTCTCTCCCTGTTTCCAGCTTCAAAAAAAAAAAAATAAATAAAAAAAGAAAAAGGAAGGTGAGAAAAAGGCTGACTGCTACCGTTTTCAGAGTTTACTTGTTTTGAACAATGGCATTGAGTCACAAAATAAAAATATTTCTTATGCCCATGTCAAGGCAAGTGGATTTTTACTTGAAGGTTGAACAAGAGGAAGTACTCTGGGGGTAAAGAATGAGGGTAACGGCTCTCCCCGCTGAAGAAATGAGGCAATTGAAGCCAGGCCATCTCTCCGTCTATCTGGGAAGTTCTTCCTGGAGGAACGGGATTTTGGTCCTGGCAAGCGCATTTGCACAGGGTTTTTGCTGTACTCCCGGCCCCTCCCAGGGCTTCCGCGGTTGCTAAGGCAACAGGCATCCTCAGAGATGCCGGGGCTGACCGCAGTCCCCGCCCAGGGCTTCCGTGGTTGCTAGGGCAACAGGCCGCCTCCCGCACACAGCGGCAGCCTAGCCAGAAAAAAAAAAATCTGCCCAATAGGCTCCGCCCTCTCTTATGAGCCCTCCGCGACCCACCAATCAGACGCTGCTACATAATAATATCCGAAGCTGAGTGACGGGTTGGGGATCTGAGGAGAGATCACACCTGCTGGGTCCTGGCAGGACCACTGCCGGCTGCAGCAGGTAACTAACTGATAACAACTCCAGGGTTTGCTCCCTGAGACGGGGAAAATAAAAACCACCCATCATCACAATCACCATCACCAACACCATCACCACCATCGTTGCCCCCAGGACAGGACAGGGACCTCAGGTCATATAACAGTCTGTAGTTTTTAGGCTAAGGGAAGATTTGGGCAAGTGGTGAAGTAAGGCTGAATTAAAGAGGAAAATGTTGACCCTCAGAGGAGGTAATACGGTGAACGCAGGGAGGTAACAGGTACCCTGACAATCCCATTCTGCAGTTCAGAAGGCAGTAGGATTTCAGAAAGAAAAGGACAAAGATAACAAAGAGGAAAGAAGAGGGAAATGTTGGAAAAGTCTGGAAGAAAGGAAACCAACCAGCTAAACCAGTGTAAAAACGGGGGGGGGGGGATTACTAAACTGCTTCTGTGTGGGTAAAATTACCATATTTTCTGAACCTCTATCACGGGACAGGAAAACAAGCTGCTGTACTTACGGAGAAAGCTGAGGCAGAGTTAAACGAGTTCTGCCCTTCAGACGCCAGGATAGTGTCTGTCCACCTGAAGGTGGTTTGGACTCAGAGCCCAGAAGACTGACGCTGAAGAAGGAGGTCACCCGGTGCCCGAGTGACTAGGGAAGAAGTCTCATCCATCGGCACTCCGAGTTCAAGGTACTGTGCCAGCATGCTTCGGAACATAGTCATTCCTGTATCAGAATGCGGCCAACATGATCATACTGGTTTTTTGGCTTTTGCTTGTTTGTTTTGCCTCTTTTTCAAGCTAGTTTCTGATTTCCACAGAGGATGCTGTAACTCTGAGCTTACTGTCTGCAGAGTTACTGTTCCAGGAACATTATCAACGAAAGGAAAGGTCTTCCTTCTCCACTGCAGATAAATACCACTGCTGCTTACCTTGGGCTCTGCCAGACTTCTTGCTCTGTCTTAGGAAAACAGCTTGACTCTAATCTAATTCACTTCCGTGAGCATCTCTGCTCCGTTTTGCCTCAAGAGTGTCTCCTGCTTCTTTTCAAGATTTTCAAGAGCTGGGATCTAACTCCATGAGGAGTCTCACCTCTTGTTCTCCAAGAGCTCTGAAATCATGTAACAGGGGCGCGCTGGAAACAGCCAGCGAGCTCTCTAACAGCTGGAGTGTCAGTTGGTTGGCTTCTTCTGTGTCCCTACTCTTCCTGTCTCTTTTCATGCAGCTGACCCACTGGAGGGATGTTTCAAGTCACTCTGCCCCCAGTATGGTATTTAGAGGAATTATGCTGCAGGCAAGCAAGGCAGTGGATGTGCTGGCTTCGCGTGCACTGTTTGTGCCCCCCACGTGGGCAGTTGGTGTGTGCGCTACGACTTCACCCTCTGTCCACCTAAGCAGCTCTCTGCAAGCTAAGACTGAGGAATCAATTAGGCATCGCCTCCCCGGACTCCTGCTTGTCTTCCTTCATTTATTCAACGTCAAGTACGCTGGCCATTCCCACTCACTCCTGAATCCGTACAGTCTGAGTGTTTAGAAACGAGGGGAATGAAAAGGGAAGAAGGCTGGAGTGAAAGCCTTGTCTCAGAAGCACCTGATCAAGGGAAACAGCTCTCTAGACCACTCTGGAAATAGCAGGTGCACTGAGGAGGAAGCCGAGTACACAGAGCTGATCTCAGCACTCTACGTAGAAGGTATGTGTGGGGGAGACAGGACACGCTGGAGGTCATGAGCACACACGCCTTGGTTCAGGCTCCAGCTCTGGCACCTGCTAGCTGGGTGACCCTAGACAAGGTGCTCAGCCTGTTTCCTGGTCCATAAAAGGGGGACATAATGGTACCGACTTTGCAGAGTTTTTATGAAGAATGAAATGGGTTAATAATATAAAGGGTTTAGAATGGGGCCTGGCATTTCGAAGTGCTAAATAGGTATTAACTGCGGTTTCTATAAAGCTACAGGTCCACACCCACAGCAGTTTGCCCACGCGAGAGTCTCTGGCCAAGTTGTTTTTCGGGGAAGGAGCGTGGGCCATAGTTGCTCATACGCACCTGTTTCTCTCCTGCTGGTGCCCAGGATATTAATTAAGCAAACAAGTTTTTTGCTTAAAATTCAGTAAAAGCATCAGAATTTTCCTTTCTAGTACAGTCTGAGGTGAACAGAAACCCTCGCCCACTGATGGTGCAGTTTCCCACCAATAGCTCCTCTGTGACCCTATTAGTAGCAGCGGAGGAGGAAAAAATAGGTAAGGATTGCACAGTCCCCCCGCCCCCACACCTGCCAGGCTGCCACCATCAGATCCTTCCGCAGCATGCCCTGGACACCCACAGCTGGAATCCAGCACTGCGGTGGGCACAACTCAAGTGACATTGACTTTGAAAGGTGTCGCCGCAACAGGAAGTACACAGGGAGAGAAGGTGGAGAGAAGAAGAGAAGGTGGAGAGAGGTGGATGCGCGGTGGCACGGGATGACAGCCAGAGGGCTCCCTTCCTCCCTAGTGACTCCACTTTGCACACGGGCTGTTTTTGCTGCCTGGACTCTCACATCATAAATGGCCTTTAAAAGCTTTCCCTGCGCCTTCTTTCTCCCACACTCCACATCTGTGGCCCTTTCTCTTCTCCTCTCCCTCTTTTCTTTCTTTTTTTTTTTTTAATCTCAATCCTCATTGTTACCACCTCCCCCCTGCAATGTCGACCCCCTTCTCTTCCAGTTGACCGATTGCTGGTCCTGTACTCAGCAACGCCCCCTTCTGGAGAGTGGGCTCCTCCCTGGGACCTCCAGGTAACACATCCAATGGTGTCCCAGCCAGGCCTGTGATTTTAGCATCCCACCGGCGCAGCTGGGGTCCAAAGACTGCCAGTTTGCCTTAGGTTACCTCCAAGATTTTCCTGAGCAGTGTCCATCCGTCAGAGTGCTTTAGAGGATGTGACCTTCTGCAGAGGGCACAGGTTGGAGCATTATAACCCGGGAGAGCACCTCCTCGCTGGACTGGAGTTAGGGAGTCATACCCAAAGGCAAGAGGCCTAGGAACCAGGAGGTTCTAATATCGGTTCTGGCACTTGTATCTGTAAGCCAGTTACCCTGTTGTTTTTTTCTGAGTGGCATTTCTTTATCTATAAAATGTAGATAATAACCGTCTTGTAGGATTTATAACATGTGTCAAATAGCTCATTCAATAAATGTTACTTCTCCCTTCTCCTGTCCTGTGCAAATTGGAAAGAGACTAAACCAGACCGTTAAGCCCCTTCCAATGTACATAAATCGTCTGTTCTGTGTCTTACTACCATGATGAACCCCATAAACTAACGGAAGATGGCTAATTAGCAAGTGGCTAATAAAGATTCCCCTGATGTGAGGAGATCGGGAGCCACTGAAAACTGAAATAAGGTTGCTGCCTCTCTGAGCGCTCCCCACCTCTCCTTCCTCTGCAGGCCTTTCCCAGGCTTTGAAGAGGCGGAACAGTTTCCTGTCCCTCGGCTAAGGGCCACCTGTGAGCAGGAGTGGCCCCCGCCTCAGCCAGGACCACTCTGGGAGGGAGGCTCAGACAGGACCTCTCTGGGAGGGAGGCTGATTCAGCTGTCCAACCACAGAGTCCCAGCCGAGAGACTCACCTTTCCTTTCTCTGACTTGGTGCCTCCTCTCAGAACCCAGAGATGCACGGGTGCTCGGGGTAGAAGGTGATGAGACAGGCTGCCTAACATCTCCACAAGCGAACTGTTGTCATTGCCTCCACACACCCCGCAGCCCCGGGCGACTCCAGATGAAGTTGGGCCTCCAGTGCAGCTCTGGAGTTCACACAGCAGCTCTGCAGACACTGTCCTTCCTGACTTGAAGCGTTAGCTCCTAGTACCGGGGGTCCTCAAGTTACCACAGACTTGACATATAACGTTTCGAGTTTACAGCACTCATTCCCATAAAAACTTACAAAAATTGTGATGTGTTTCGACTTACACCATTAGCATCATACTTATGGACCACACAGGCGAACTGGTTTGGTGGCGCGCCACAGAATAATACAGTAACACCAGGTATGAGTAGTGGAGTTGGCATCCCCCAGTATGCTTACCTATGCCGTTTTGGACTGCTAAAAGCACAAGTGTTCTGTTTGTGTTGCTTTGTTGGGTAACTTTTTGGCCCTTATCATGGCTTCTAAACAAAAGTCAGAGTCTTTAGATGATAGTGCTTCAAAGAAGAGGAGAGCCATCACGATGGATGTCACAGAGCTACTGGCATCACACGGAGAGGAGCTGTCTGCTGAGGACCTCACTCAGCTGAAGAAGCAGCTAATTGAAGAGGAAGAGATAGAAACCCCAGAACCCAAGAGATATGTTTGGCAGAAGGTTATTCTATGGTGGATGATGGGTTGGCAGAATTTCAGGCTGAGGATAGTGATGGCAGATTCAGTAAGGTCTACAGAGCATTTATGGATGCCTTGTGATGCTATAGGCAAATTTTGGAAGAGAAGAAGTCATCAACCTTCCAGACTAGCCTGGAACAATGCTTTAAGAAGGTAGAGAGACCTGCAACAGATCCTATACCCTCTCCATGAGCTGCTCCTTGAGATGAAACACCTGTATTACAGGTAGAATCATCTCCAGCATCTCCTGCCTGTTCCTTAGGCAATCCTGATTCACCTGACCCAGTGTCTCCAGCACCTTCTACAGGTGGTTCTCCTGCCTCTCCAGCTTCCTCCTCCCAACCTTGCAATGCCTCTTCCAGTGTGCGAGCAAACCACGGGAATAAAGGTAAGGATTTTTTTTACACTAATTTTTTGTCATTTTATTCTGTTACTACAGTACAGTGTACAGTACAGTATATTTATGTCCTTTTCCTTTTTCTGTGGCTTAGTTGTGTTTTTATGTTCTGGATTATGATTTTACAACTGTGTTAGGATAGGTAAGTGACTTAGGCTAGGGTGTGTTTCGACTAACACCAAAACTTGGGTCATGTCACTGTCGTATGAACAGAACTGTGTCGTAACCCCCTGTACTGGCCTTTGACACAGAGCCAGGTTAAGGCAACAAAGCTAGTGACTCACGTTAATGTTCCCCGGGGCTCAGAACATTAAGGAAGAACATTAAGAAAGCGGGGCAGGAAAAGAGAGTTTCTCAGAGAAATCCAGACATACAGAGACATGGATATTACGTTCAAAGAAATAAATATGTTAACCTGAGTTTATTGTAAGGGCATAAAGCCTCTTATTATTCCTGTGACGAGGGGCATGTGAGCCTGGAATGAGAGAACTGAAGTACAAACGCTCTGTGAGGCGCGGCGTGGCAGACAGACTCGGGTGTTTCTGCCGTAGCCCCACAGGAGTAGCAGGGCCAAGTGAGATAATGTGGCCCAATTCATTTTGGTAAGTACCCAAAGCATTTGACTAAATGCTTCCTGGTAATACAAATGTCTGCTGACTCAGAGCCCTCGTTTCCATAATAAAAAGGGTCCCTAGAGTCTATTTGGAAAGAAGTTTCCTCTCACCTCCTCTGTCACCCAGTTCCAGACCAGCGATCTGTCCCCTGGGCACAGTGTGGCTGGTCATTCTCCCAGTGTCCCAGCTCCTTCCTAGAACCCCAGTGTGCGGGTGCCTTTGGATGAACATGCGTACTGAGTTGCAATGCAGAAATCTCCTTCTTACTGTGAGAACGTGGCGAAAAGAGATCAGAAATCCACACCTTCCCTGTTTTCACTGAGTGGCCATAGTCCTGATGGCTTATAGGATGGTGAAGTTGGGACCAGGAGCAGATGACAGCCCAGATCGCCATCAGAAATGGTCAGCCATTCCTTGTCTACTCCGTGTGAAAATTTAAGCCAGGAAGCTGACGTTAGGAGCCGGGCGGGCTGCCTGCAGACAGCCGTTTTCCTGGACCATCCTGCAGGGCACCGGGCTCTGCCCTTGTCCCGGCTCCCCCTGCACTGCCCTCCGGAGACCCTCCCACTGGCACTGTGAGGAATGTGCCTGATGTTTCTTGGCTGTGGTTTTTAAGCGTGTTTGTGGGTAAGGCAGAGGAGGCGTGGGATTCAGAACGTTGTTCTGAGGAGCAGAAAGCCGCCCTCAGTCCTCCAGCTGCAGTTTCCTCCCCAGAGGAAGGAACAGTGCTGAGGAACCACCATGCTTACCTTTTGGAACTGGCCTGGAAAGGAGGTTCCTGAAAACTGGTTTTATAACCCTTGGGGTTTCGCCATCAGAGGGATAAACGGTTTGGAGAAAGTTGGTGATTCATAGATCAGGGGAGAGCTGCTCAGGCACTAAAATCCCCAACCTGCACTGAACAGGCACCTTTCCAGGCCTCTCATACCTGTGTTGGCATCACCCATTATCTGTTTACACATCTCTCTGGCCTCCTGAACCGTAAGCCCCATGGAGGCAGTGTCGGCCACCTCTGGCCCTGCGACAGCAACACCTTCTGACCCTTCACACCTTTGGGGAGTCCTCACCATGGCCTCCACAGCAGGCATGCTGCCTCCACAAAGGAGGGGGGCCTGGGCGCTCCCTTTGGGACACCCTAGGCGCCCCTCCTGCTTTTGACTCAGGATCTCACATCCGCTCACCCTCTGAGGAGCAGCAGCTTGGTAAAATCCACCCACCACCTGCCCATCAGGTGCTTTCCAACAACAATCCACCCGCTCTGTCCACAGGTGTTTCCACGAGATGGATGGGCCGTCCAGTGTCACCAGGGTCACCTGGGTTCTGCTCCTTGCCACATCTCCCACTCATGAGTGGGACGCTCAGTGAGCAGAGCAGAGGCCTCCTGAGATGCGACCACCATCTCGTCTGAGCACCAGGATCTTAAGGCCACACACAGAGCCTTGGGGATGAAGTTAAAGAAAGATCATGGCCCAGAGTCCTGGCAATGGCTGCTGTCGAAGGAGGGTCACTGGGGAAGCCAGGGAACCAGCAACGTTGAGGAGACAGAAGCAGAAGCCAGGTCAGGCCCCAGAGCTGTGCACGGGGCCCTCAGCGAGGGGGAGGGGGGGCAGGCTGGAGGACCTGCAAACCGACCATGGCTGAATTTCCTGGAAGGCTAAGCCTGGGGAAGAATGTGACGGGAAGCCGTGATGTGGAAGACTGACATGAAGGTAAAGGGCCCGAGGAGTGCCAGCAAAGGGGCGGGACGCAGAGACAGCTGCCTCCTGAGAACTCTGGTCAGTGGGGAAGCTGTCAGGTCCTGGGAGAACTGTCCTTGTCACTTGAGGTCCTGGAGCTGCAGCAGGGTCCCTGATGCTCTCATGGTGGCAGAAAGCCTGATAAGGGTCTGTCATGTCTATTAACAAACCATTGGAGAGTTAGTCATGCTTATAGAACAGGGAGGTAGACAGTATCCATTTTCATTTTGTGAAGTCAAAACATAGTTGAGGGAGGACCTGGCTGGTTGGCTCAGCAGTAGAGCATCAACCTGGTGTGTGGAAGTCCCGGGTTCAATTCCTGGTCAGGATAAAACACATGGGAGAGGTGACCATCTGCTTCTACCCCCCTCCCCCTCCCCTCTTTCCTTTCTCTTTCCTCCCGCAGCTATGGCTCAAAAGATTTGAGCATGTGAGCACATCAGCCCCAAGTGCTGAGGATGGCTCCCTCAAGCCTCCACCTCAGGTGCTGCAAATAGTTCGGTTGCCAACGGCCCCAGATGGGCAGAGCATTGACCCCAGATGGGGGTTGCTGGGTGGATCCCGATCAGGGTGCATGTGGGAGGCTGTCTCTGTATCTCCCCTCCTCTCACTTAAAAAAAATAGTTGAAAGATGCTGAGAAGTGAAAGGGAGATGACTAGGGAGGGCAAAGTGTAAAGTACAAAGGTCTGGGTGTCAGGAGATGCCACCTCTGGAGAAAGAAATGGAGACCTGAATAAGTGGTTTGACAGGACACAGGTCATCAAGGAAGAACATGGGAAGGTTATTTAACTGTACAGATGGAGAGGGGGGCGGTTTGGAGGGTGATGAAAACCGACTGTCATAGCACAGAGTCAAGAAACAACGTCTGAAGCTGATGTCCAGAAGGAGCAAACATCTGATCTACTGTAAGGAGGCACCTCTGAAAAAACCCCGTGATAGACAGGGTTCAAGAGCACTTGCTCCAGGATGGCGGGACCAGGTGGAACTGGGAGCTGGTCCTGTACTGCCTGACTTAACAGGTGTCCTCGAACTGCATGAATGAAAACGTTGGAATGAAGAGAGCGGTGGTTGTGATACATTTGAGAGAGCGAGGCACCCAAAGTAGCGAAAATGAAATACATTGCATTATGTAAAGGCCTTTCCTGTTTCCTGAAAACGGAGCCATGTCTTGAGGGTGTAAGATAGCCAAAGTTTCACTACACCCTTTCATCCTTTTCCACCTGAAGCAGATCCACCCCCCACCCAGAGCCACTGAAAACCCGGGCCTGCAGGTTGGTTACACTGTAACTACTTAAATAAAGACAAATTAATCACCCAGTCACTAGTCTGATTTGAATGAAATCAGACTTTGCCCCAAGATATGGGCCCTGATATGCTTTGCCTGCCGAGCTTGCAGTTTCACGTGTACACACAGCACTTCTATGCAATCAAACATCCATGGGACATGCTCCTTTCATACCCTGGCAGGTCTAGCCTGCTGTGCTACGTGCCAGGTGGCCACACCTTAACCCTTCTCCTGCAGATCCTTGTGCAGACGTGCCCCAAGGTCCTGCGTTCCCTGTGCATTGTGAGGCTCTGACTTTTAGATAAGGAAAGAATAGGGTTTTTGCTTAATCCTAAGCATGAGCAACGTTTAAGTTTTACACTGGCCTGACCAGGCGGTGGCGCAGTGGATAGAGCATCGGACTGGGATGCAGAGGACCCAGGTTCGAGACCCCGAGGTCGCCAACTTGAGCGTGGGCTCATCTGGTTTGAGCGAAAGCCCACCAGCTTGAACCCAAGGTCGCTGGCTCCAGCAAGGGGTTACTCGGTCTGCTGAAGGCCCGTGGTCAAGGAACATATGAGAAAGCAATCAATGAACAACTAAGGTGTTGCAACGCGCAACGAGAAACTAATGATTGATGTTTCTCATCTCTCTGTTCCTGTCTATCTGTCCCTGTCTATCCCACTCTCTGACTCACTCTCTGTCTCTGTAAAAAAATAAATAAATAAATTTTACACTGAAGAAAAAAAAATTAAGATTGTTTTAGTGGAGTGCCTAGGAAAAGCCTCTGTGTTTTCCAAAATTTCTATAATAAACAAATATTGCTTTTGTAATGAGAGTTTGAGAAAAAAGGTCCTGAGTGGTTAAGTCCTGTTTTTTGGCCAAACAAGGAAAACTGGGGAAGGAAGAGCTGGAATTATGCTCCTGATTCTTCAATCACTCCTCCTATTGAAACCATGTCAACGTCAATAAATTAAAAAATAAACTTTTTTTTTTAAGTATTATATAATGAAAGAAAAAAAAACCACTCCTCCTATCACCTCCAGCTTTTTCTTACATAGAACAGGCAGCAAGTGACTCACTCCCTTCAGACTGCAACCAAACCACCACAGGCTGGTGACTTAAACAGCAAGCATTTCTGGAAGTTCCTGGAGGCTGGGCCAAGATCAAGGTGGCAGCAGATTCAGTGTCTGCTTCCTCTTACACAGATGAGTCTTGGCCAAGGGGGTTCTCTAGGGTCTCTTATCAAGGCACCTATCCCATTCATGGGGGCTCCACCTTTCATGACTAATCACCTCTCAAAGGCCCACCTCTAAAATGCGAACACACTGGGGGGGTTAGGTGGGGGCAGTCAGTCTATATAGCAGCAGGGGGGAGAGGCGAGAATCTCCTTCCTTAAGATAGAAATGCTCCCCTACTTTCTTACTTCCAACGTTCAATCAAAACAAGCCCTTGACAACCAACAGGCCAGAAACCCTAAAACAGGGGTCCCCAAACTACGGCCAGAGGGCCGCATGCAGCCCCCTGAGGCCATTTATCCGCCCCCGCAGCACTTCCCGAAGGGGCACCTCTTTCATTGGTGGTCAGTGAGAGGAGCATAGTTCCCATTGAAATACTGATTAGTTTGTTGATTTAAATTTACTTGTTATTTTAAATATTGTATTTGTTCCCGTTTTGTTTTTTTACTTTAAAATATGTGCAGTGTGCGTAGGGATTTGTTCATAGTTTTTTTTTATAGTCCAGCCCTCCAATGGTCTGAGGAACAGTGAACTGGCCCCGTGTAAAAAGTTTAGGGACCCCTGCCCTAGAATATATAAGGCCTTCTTGTACCTAAGAAGTTGAAAGCGTTGAGAATGCTTGGAAGTTGCTGAAACAGCCCTAGTCAACACTGGACGAGCCCCCCCCCCCAAGGACTTTTAGATGTGTGGGTACCACCGCCCGCTAAAAAGGACCAAACACCAGCCTAGAGCACATCCTCTAAGATGCGGGGTAAAGCCTCTCTGCACCTCCACCTGGAACCACTGCGCTCCCTGGCGCGCTCCGAGGGGGCAGTGCCCATGTGCCCAAGGAAGACTGGGGAGGCCCAGGTGCATTCCCCAGGCAGGCGGGGGGGAGGTGGGGGGTCAGAGCGAAGGGGTGGGCCGACTACACAGCGCCTGGACAAGTCCCGCTCCGCGAGCCCCACCCTGCCACCTCCCGGGATTGGACTCCAGGCGCTAATAGCGCTCGGCTCGTGCTGGCGATCGGAGGTCCGCAGTCCCCGAGACGGTGCGGTCCTGCTCCCGGAAACAGAACCGCGAGGGCGGGACCAGGGCTCGGCAACAGTGATAAGAGCAACCATTACTAGTCAGGGAAACGCGCGGGCCCGAACACCTCTAAACCCCTACCCTTGGCGGGGGCAGCGGTCTGAAACCCCGAGCACATGCTGCACCCGTTCGCACCCCCACCTGGAGGGGGGAATCGCTCTGACTTACGCGCACGCGCCGTGCAAGCCTGAGCCTCTCTCTTGCCGCTGACCGCCCCAAGACGCAAGCTACGGTGGCCGGGATGGAGGCAAATTACCAACGTGCGACCGTTCTGTAAACCCAACTCGGGAAGCACGAGCTGGCTGGCGGAGTCGTTTTAGAAAGGTGCGGCTTGCAAAGGCCTCCGCAGAAGGGGCTAGATGAATAAATTTGGGTGTGGAAGGGAGAAGTCAGGGGACAAACGCGAAAAGAAAGAAATTTCAGCCTCTGGCTCAAAACCAGGAGCCTGAAACGCGCGCTCATTAGATGCCGCGGTGCGCCTCGCCTTAGGGGCGTGGCCTCAGGCAGCGCGGGCGGTGGCGGGGCCTGTGGTAGGCGGGGCCTCCTCGAGCCCCGCCACGCCCTCCCGGAGGCCTCGGTCACTGCACCCACACTTCGCTGCGCAACTGCGTTCTACACCAGCCCTTCGGAGGTGATCCAGGTGAGTGCATGCACCTGCAGGCAGCAAGGGGCGCCGGCCCTCGGGGACGCCTCAGTTCCTGCGCTGGGCACCGCCCATATCTATCTCTGCTATCCCAAGCTGAAGAGGGACTCGCTCGCTCTCCCCCTTTCCTGTCTGTAGATTTCTGTCTACCTTTTCCACCCCCTTTGCCCTCCACCCGCCCTGCATCCTCCCCGGGATGGAGTTGGGTTTGCAGCGTCTAAGCCGGGGGATGGCCGTGCCATCTGTATGTAACTCAGGGAGATTCTCAAGGTCAACCCCTCCAAAGTCGCTTCCTTCCCTCTCCCCCTGTGCCCGGGCTGTGCCTCCCGAGCCCACCCGACCTTGTCAGCTGCAGCTCTAGTGCGGAGGTGGGCGAGCAGGCACTGCGGGGCAGTAGGCAGTGGGCAGCGCAGGCCCGCGGGTAACGACGGAGCGCTGGAGCGCTGGCCCGCTGCGGATGCAACTGTGTTGCTAGGGACCTTCCGGGAGCCCCCCCCCCCCCCCGCCCAGGGGATCGTGTTTGTTTCCCAACTGCCCCACAGAAACGTTTGTCAGTTTGCATTGGAACCTAGAAGTGGGAGCATTGCCTACCTCTGCCTTTGAGCAGGATGCGCGGCAGGAGGCGGAATCCTCATTTACGGTTCTGCCTTGGGTTTCTGAAAACGTCCCGCCGTCTGGTGTCGGCGGTGGAAGGGCCTGGAGACTCCATGGTGAGTCATCCCAGAGTGCGGCTTCTGCTAGTACTTTCCTTGGGAGTCACGAGGTTACGAGCTACATTGTAGCTTCGGGGACAAGTGTGGGAAAGGAGAGGGAGGGAAAGCAGAAGACCGGAGGGTGGTGGGGGTGGGGAAGAGGGCGTGGCCGGGGCTTCGGTCCCTAACCTGAAGAAGGGGAGCCGTGGATGAAGGACACTTAACAGACCTGCAGTTGTGCTGTGGGCCTAGGCGTGGTCATGGAGCATGGCCGCAGGGTTCAGCAGCTTCCTCTGTGCCTGGAGGCTGAAGCAGGCTTCTCTTGGGCGATCCTGAGATCCCTGCGAGCCTGCAGTATTGAGAGGCACCCCAAGGGTCTCCGTCAGAGTTCCAGGCTCTGTTTTATTTAGTTCAGTGAATTTGGTTCAATAGTGTCTGAGTGTATGTGTGTGTGTGTGGGGGGGGGGGGGGGGAATCAAGAATGTGTATCCTCCCAGGGGTTAAATAAAACTAACATCTAACTATTACAAACAACTACTTTTTTTCACCCCTGGAACGAAGGTCTGTTAAGCTTCCCTCCTGACACAGTGTGACAGAAATAGAAAACTTTGTCAAGCATCTTTTTTCCCTCCCTGAACTCATGTTGCTATATATAAAACAGACACACTGGTAGAGACTCTGTGGCCAGCCCTAGAAACTGCACTGCAGGGGCTTGCTTCGGTAAAGGAACAAACCTGGAGAAGGGCAGTCTCCCCTCCTTTCCCCCTGCTGGCCTAGCTCTCCCAGGACACCATCGTGAAAGGGAAAACTCCTAACTGGAAGACAGCAGATAGACTGAGCATGTGTGAAAGAAGGGCTTTACCCCATTATCTAGAGAAATGCTGAAAAGCCCCTGGAACAATCTAGAATGAAATGATGACACCTCAGTCTTCCAAAAAGAAATTTAGAGCCCACTGCACAGCCAGCAGCATTTAAATATACTGTTCCCTGTATTTATAGTTAAGTATTCTGAATCCATATTCAGAACACCATTGCCAACCACAACGGACAGTACACCGTTTGCATTTTTAAAGCAGTATTTGTTGTTGTTGTTTTTTAAAGTGTATACTGAGACAGTTTTTGCAACTGATTCATGGGTACTCCTTGTGGGTATACTATTCTCCTGCAGAGGAAAAATTTAGTAGTTATCAGGAAGGTGACTGCTGTGTAAAATAGAATTCCTGAGTTTCCCATACTGTCTCTCACAGCATCTATCTACTACCTACCTATCTTTGTGCAGAGAAAAGCAGTGAGGAGACGAGACAACTGTGTTACCTTCCAAAGACATTTGCAGAGATACCTTTAAGGATTATCACTATTTGGAATGCTAAGCACCCCTCTGAGTTCTTTCTAGAGTTGACCTGTTTATTAACTGGAAGTTGGCTTCCAGTATTTTGGTGCCTTCATCCACTTTTTAAAATAAGTGATATTTTATCTCTCCAGCCTAAGCAATGTGAACAATTGGTACAGACAGGCATGGAGGGTGAAGACCCCTGTTCCAGGAAGGAGGCAGCTGCCCAGGCAGTTCCTTCATTCAGAATGGTGGGTCCCCTTGTGGGGACTGGGCAGCTGCTAGGAATTAACTGCTCTCTGCCCGCATTTCTTGTGATGCAAAATGCAAGTGGTGTCAGTGTGAGTCATTTGAGATTTTTTCTTCCTCTTCTGGAAATCAGGGCTTTGTTTCCCTACATCCTTGGTCCCTGTGTAATGTCAGTGAAAGGACAGGTTACATGGAAATCATTTTTATAAAAACAAAGTACCAATTTCTGTGCTGCCTTGCTGCTCGCAAACCTGGATACCTGACAAATTAGAGGACGTTTTTCCTTCCTATACTATCTCCTCTTCTGTCATCCTGTAATGCCAACACTCATTAAAAAAGAAAAAAAAAGTCCTTTTTAGACCTTTTCCAAGGTGGGGGTTTTTTCTCTTTCAATTAGGAAGATCCCAGGCTTTAGTCACAGGTTTAGAGTTAATTATTAACTTTCTATTCTTGCTAGTATTATGCTCAGGAGAAGGGTTGAGGAGGCAGATAAGTTCCAAAAGAGGTCAGGTATGGTCAAAGGTGGCCCCAACCACCCTGACAGGAAAAGTAGACAAGGACTGAGAGCACAGACTCTGAGACCAGACTGTGTGAATCCAGGCTGTCTCCGTGATAGCTGTGTGACCTTGGGCAGATGACTTAACCTCTCTGGTGCTCTGCGAAAAGGCACTGAGCACTCACACTGAAGGTTGCCACCTTCAGACTGCGGAAGCCATCCTGCAGCCTGTCCCTGTGGTCACATGTTCTGGGAGGCCGAGCTCCGGGAGGTCCAGTGTGACCCAGGGCTTCTAGATGAGGTGTCACCACATCAAGGCACTGAAGTCACACTCCAGAGAGAGGGCAGCAGGTTGCGTGCTCTTTCTTCCTCTGCAAAATGGAAGTAATAATATAGGGGTGCCCTGAGGGTTTAATGGGTTGGTATTGGTGAACTCCTTAAACAGTGTTTGATGTGCAGTAAATAATATCCATGCTAATAATAAGTATTATGGACAATAATTGATTTCTTCAAGTACTCTTGCTCTGGTCTACATCAGCACCTCCGGCACGCTGGTCTCCTTCTCTTTCTTCCATAAGTACAGCCCTTTCCTGTCCCCACGCTGGTGTTCTCTCTCACACATTGTGGTTTCTGTCCTGCGGAGCCTGTCTCAACCCTTCCCCTCTCCTGTTTCAAGGTCCTCCTGTGCTCTGTCCCTCCACTGGACTGTGTTCTTCCTTCTCGGTCCGGGTCACCTCTGTGGCCCTACCCCTCCCGTGGAGCACGGTGTGACGCGAGGGGCTCAGCCCGGGGAAGGAGCCGTCCTGAGCAGTACTGAAGAAGGTGGTAGGTGCGGGTGTCAGGCAAGCGTCCCATGAAGGCGAAGGGTTTGTCCGGCCTTGACGGTTGCACATCAGTCCCATTTAAGGAAATGTTGAGATTTTTATTTGCCTCTGTGTCCTGGGGTTTCTCCCCACTTTTCTCCCTGCCCCTGAGGTTGCCACTTTCAGACCGCGGAGGACATCCTGCAGCCTGTCCCTGGGGTCACATGTCCTGGGAGGCCGAGCTCCAGGAGGTCCAGTGTGACCCAGGGCTTCTAGATGAGGTGTCACTACATCAAGGAACTCTCACCCGTATAGAGTCTGTGGTGTCAAGAATCTGGGGAAGTGTCATCACAGCAGCCACGGGATCTGTCCCATCTTGTTACAAATCTATTATTCTTAGAAGAGCTGAAGTACCGGTTTTCCCCGGGGACAATCAGTGTGAGTGCTCAGTGTCTTTTCGCAGAGAAGTCACACTCCAGAGAGGGGGCAGCAGGTCGCGTGCTTATCTGGTCGACCTGGGTCAGTGCAGACATCCCCCTGACCAGGTGCCAGCCACTGGACCTGAGCATCTTCTGATCCTCCCTTCCCCCTCCCAGGGCAGGCATGAACTCCAGTTCTCCGAAGTGTTGACAGTAAAACAACATGTGAGGCCTGACCTTTGGTGGCACAGTGGATAAAGCGTCAACCTGGAACGCTGAGGTTGCTGGTTCGAAACCCTGGGCTTGCCTGGTCAAGGCACATATGGGAGTTGATGCTTACTGCTCCTCCCCCCCCTTCTCTCTCTCTCCTCTCTAAAAAAAAAAAGAAGAGAACTAAAAAAAAGTTAAAAAAATAAAATGTGAAATTTGAGTATTTTTTTTTATTTATTTATTCATTTTAGAGATGAGAGAGAGAGAGAGGAGAGAGAGAAGGGGGGAGGAGCTGGAAGCATCAACTCCCATATGTGCCCTGACCAGGCAAGCCCAGGGTTTCGAACCGGCAGCCTCAGCATTTCCAGGTAGACGCTTTATCCACTGCACCATCACAGGTCAGGCCAAATTTGAGTATTTTATATGACCAAGCTATAGCTGGATACATTTGGGTTTTAGCACAGTTATCGCTAAAGGAAACAGCTCTCCCGTCCTCTTGACTTGGAGTTAGGAACCAAAGAACGGAGGTTCCGGCAGAGACCCGCTTTATGACCCAACCCAGCTGTCAGCTCCTGCAAGTCATTAATCAAGAGACATAGTGACTCATGTGCTTATCAAACGACTTTCCCTTTTATCCCTTGGAGAACTAGCTACTGAATATCAGTGCAATTGGGGGGAAGAGTTATGTCTTCACCTGGGTTAGCATTCCTTGTTCTCTTAAATGTCCACGTCCTCGTTCGCAAATATGTCACTTGAAACGCTGACACGCAGACAGATTTTATCATGTGTATGATGCGTTTGGAAATGTAAGACAGATGCACAGAAATCCTGTGACCGCCCTGTTCTCTCTCCCATCATGGAAACGGAATCCCTTCGATGTTGCCTTCCTCTGGGCTCTTCGGAGTCTCCACTGAGCATCCCGTGGGCTCAGGAGGGTCTGCTGCCCTGCTGGGAGACCATCGGGAGGCCTGTTCCTCTGTGCACCCAGCTGGCGTCAGAGCCATGGCTGCGCAGCTACCTGGGGGGTGCTTTAAGTGAGCGAAGTAGATCCAGCACAGTCACCCTCCCCAGCCCCCCAGTGTTGGGGACTCTGGGAAGTCCACTGGGATGGATCCGACCAGCCCTCCAAGTTACAGTCCTCATGTTACTCATGAAAATGACTGTTGCTGTGCCGTGTAAAATAGGGAAACGGATAAAAGGAAGACTGTGTTGATGCACAGGCAGCTGAACCGGGGTTCTCACGAAACACTGGGGAAAAAGGTTCCCACTCAGTCTCCGAGTGCTTTATTGTTGTCCCCCGTTCCTGGGTGCATAGCGGCGTCATTTGAGAGCAATCCTGCCCATGGAATTGGGGTTACCAGTGTCCGAGCTGCCTTGTGTCTGTCTGTGGGCATAGAGAGAGATGAAAGTGGGATCCTCTCTCCCAGAAAGCATCTGATTGATTTCACTTTAAAGAGAAGGGGTAACGTCACGGCTCAGAAGTCATAAATATTTCAAGGCGAATGCCCGCATCCATGAAGGCTGCCCTGGCTTCCCCAGCACAGTGTTGACTGCTCTGGGCAATTCATGTTGGCAGCCGGGGGCACCAGAGTCAGGGGTGAAGGAGAGCTTCGTCCTGGGGGTGCTCGGCTGTCGTCCGGGCAGTTTTCTGGGTGACGCCTGTGTAACTAGAGGAGTCCCTGCCCCAGAGAGCTAAGGTGAGCAGTGGCCTTAGGAACAGGAACGGGAGGTCAGGGCTAGTCACACCTCTGGGAGGGTGTCAGTAAGTTTCCTAGAGAAGAGTACCTGAGCTGAACGGCATGACGCTGTGGGGTCACTCAGGCCCTGGCACGGAGCACAGCTTCCAGGGCTGGGACCCATGCTTCCGGGGCAAGACTCACTTTCAGTTCAAGTTCCATCACTCCTGGAGTGAGGCTCTGCAGTGCTGCCTGGTGGCTTTCTTAAAATCCACCTGTGTCTTCTCGCTGGCTGCACGGAAGCAACGTGTCCCAGGCGCTCCTGTACCCACTCACCTGTCTGACCCGCAGACCACAGGCCCCCTGCTGGTCACCCAGGAGCCGCTGGGCTATGATCTCCCCTACAAACCCACGGAGGCCTGGGGTTTCTCTGCTGCCCTCTGTCCCATACCCCGCCTGCTTCAAAGTATTCTTCCCAGTTTCTTCCCCCACCCCCACTTCATATGTCCTTGAAAAATCGTGTTGGGCCTGACCAGGCAGTGGCGCAGTGGTTAGAGCATTGGACTGGGATGTGGAGGACCCAAGTTTGAAACCCCAAGGTTGCTGCTTGAGTGCGGGCTCACTAGCTTGATTGTGGGGTTGCTGGCTTGAGCGTGGGATCATACACATGACCCCATGGTTGTTGGCTTGAGCCCAAAGGTCGCTGGTTTGAGCAAGGGGTCACTTGCTCTGCTGCAGCCCCCCGCCCCCAGTCAAGGCACATATCAGAAAGCAATCAGTGAATATCTAAGGAACCGCAACAAACACTTGATGCTTCTCATGTCTCTCCCTTCCTGTCTGTCCCTATTTCTCTCTCTGTCACAAAAAAATAAAAATAAAACTAATATTCTTTAAAAAAAGAAAAAATAAAGTTGTGTTGGGCTAGTCATGAATACTTTTGTAAGTAGAAAAAGTTACAAGTCAAGGTGTTGCTGTTTTTAAAAATACAGAAATACTTCGGTTTCTTAGTCTCCAAAGTAGCATGCGTGGAAAACCCACAGCAAACAGCCTATTTAGTGATGGAAGACTGAATGATTCCAAGACAGGGACATGGCAAGGTGGCCCCCTCTTGTCACTTCTCTGTGACATTTGGATTGGTTCCAGCCTGACAAGCTAGCAAGAGAAAGAAATGACGCACATCCAGGTTGGAAAGTAAGAAATAAACTGTCTTTACAGAGGACACTGTCCTGTATGTAAAGTGTTCCAACGATCCTGGACCTGCGCCCCCTCGCCTGGCTCTTGTGCCCTGGCTCTGTCCTCCCCTCTGTCCTAGGGGAGCTGGGGTGTCACTCCTGCTCTGTGCCTGAGGGGAGCTTTGTGCAGGTTTCTCCTTGCTGCTCCCCAGCTGAGGAAGGAAGGTGTGATCTAACTCCTGAGTAAGGAGCAGCCCCGTGCAGTAGTGCATGCAGAGTGGGACACTGGGCCAGTCTGCCGCGTCCGGACTCCGGCTCTGCCCTCGCTAGCTGTGGGACCTCAGACAAGTTACTGACCTCCCCTTGGCCTCAGTGTCCTCATCTGTAAAATTGGGGCAATAATAGGAATGACCACACAGGATTGTTGTGGGGGCTGAGTGTTAATTGATATAACCGCTATTTCATTGCCTGGCCTGTAAGAAGCACTCCACGGGTTCTCTGTCTCGCAGGTGCTGTCCAGGGTGGAGGGTGACACTGTTTCCTGTGTTGCCATTTCTGCCCTAAGGAATAAAAAGTTCATCAGGAGTTAGTTGGAGGCCCCACGGGATCCTTAAATAGCCCTTTCATTTGAAGTCCCGTTGCTGATGGCTCAGAATGTAAGAGGCACCTGATCCGATGCTCAGTCTCAGGAGTTCACATGAGCATCCCTTTTGAAAGGTGAAAAGCCTTAAATTCTGACCCACTGAACACGTGCAAACATTTGATCTGGTAAGCGAGATGGTGACCATGAGGAGAGAGCTGTCATAGGAATCAATTGGCTGTCCCAGAAGCTACTAAGAGCTGTCTTGCCCACCTGTTTGGTCATGAGTCCTCTGTCTTTGGATCTGAATGAAGAAACCGGTCACCAGTGGGCACACCCTTCGTGAGTGAGTGTGCAGGGCTTTGCTGGGTGGAAGTCTTTCTGCAAATCCACCTCTGGTCTCCTCCTCCCTCCCCTGTCAAGTTCTGGGGGCGCCTGACCAGGTGGTGGCGCAGTGAATAGAGCATTGGACTGGGATGCGGAAGGACCCAGGTTTGAGACCCCAAGGTTGCCAGCTTGAGCACAGGCTCATCTGGCTTGAGCCAAAAAAAAGCTCACCAGCTTGGACCCAAGGTCGCTGGCTCGAGCAAGGGGTTACTCGGTCTGCTGAAGGCCCACGGTCAAGGCACATATGAGAAAGCAATCAATGAACAACTAAGGAGTCCCAACAAAAAACTGATGATGGATGCTTCTCATCTCTTTCCATTCCTGTCTGTCTTCCCCTATCTATCCCTCTCTCTGACTTTCTCACTGTCCCTGTAAAAAAAATAATAAATAAAAATTAAAAAAAAAAGTTCTGGGGGCATTGCAGGACAAAGGGAGACTCCAAGGACTCGGAGACAAGACCCTGCCTGTGAGGTTAGACTTGGACAAAATCCACACCTCCAGAGAATTTCCTTAAACTGTGGTGCCTGACCAGCATCACCAACCTCACCGAAGAACTTGTTACAAATGCGGACTCCCAGGCCCCGCCTGAGAAACTCTTGGGACGGGGTGTATTTTAACGACCCCTGCAGATGAGTTTGATGCTGCTGATGTCTGAGAAACCCTTCCTGGAAACTTAGGCCTCCCCTGAGGTCCTGTCTGCATGCAAGTGACCATATCAAAAGCATGTGCAGGAGTCACGTTGTCTGACCTCAGAGGGCAAGTGGTCCATTTTCAGATGTGGACCATTTTCATCCATCATTGTTCAAGTTCACGTTAGATGGCTCACTGATCAGTGTGAAACAAGTGTGCGCAATCTCCCTGGCAGAGGCGTGGCCTGCGAGGGTGGGCCAGAAGTAAGGCTTCCTGGGGAAAGGGCAGGACCCGCACTGGGCCATGTTGGCGGGACTGGACAGTGAGCCAACTCAGGAGGCGGGCGCCTCCAAGCTTGCTTCTGTCTTCCAGCGTCCAGCTTCCCCCTAAAAGCTGCTGCCAAGCCTGACCTGTGGTGGTGCAGTGGGTAAAAGCGTTGACCTGGAACGCTGAGGTTGCTGGTTCAAAACCCCAGGCTTGCCTGGTCAAGGCACATATGGGAGTTGATGCTTTCTGCTCCAACCCCCTTCTCTCTCTCTCTCTCTCTCTGTTTCCTCTCTCTAAAAATTGAATAAATAAAAAAAATCTAAAAACCGCTGCCAAAGGGTCCCATCTCCAAAGCCAAAAGCACACGTTAAAGTCTGGTCACACAGCTCAGCAGAGAGGACTACTTCCTCCTTATGAGAACTCCCTCTTCCCTCCTATCGAAAGTCTGTGCTGCTCTGGGCCTCTTCATACCTCAAAGCCCGTCCCATGCATGTGAATTGCATCCACTTGGAGGGCTTTCTTGGTCAGTGATGGCTCACTTTGGGTTACACTGTCCCTTAGGAAAGTGGTGTGTCCTCTGTGGACCCTTGACAGCCTCCCAGTGTCCTTCCCCCCCTTCCTCCGCCTCTCAGCTGAGTCCCTGGAGGGAGAAGCAGGAGGCGTGGACTGGGTGGGACATGCTGGTAAAGTCCTTCTAACCTCCTCCTCTCCTGTTCCCACCACTCCCCAGGGCCCAGCCACCTGGCCACCTTTCTGTCCTTGAGTGTGCTGCAGCTGTTCCTGTCCCTGGGCCTTTGCACTTGCGTTCTGATTGGAGCGTTCTTTCCCCGGAATGTTGCGCAGCTATCTCTTCCTCCTTCAGCACACCTGCCGCAGCGAGGGGGCTATGGTGGTCCTGAGGGGGGAGCCACGCCCTTCTCTCTGCAGTGTGTTCTCAGCGGAGGGGGCCGCTCTCTCCAGTTTTGCTTGCTGGTTTCTTGTCTGGCTTTTGTCATCCCGAGAATGGCAGTGCCCTGTGAGCAGGGACCCCACCATACTCTCGCTGTATGCCCCCACACCTTAAACAGTGCCTGGCATACAGTAAACGCTATTTGTTGTTCTTTTTTTGTGTGTGACAGAGATAGAGACCGAGGGACAGATAGGGACAGACAGACAGGAAGGGAGAGAGATGAGAAGCATCAATTTTTTTTTTTTTCTGAAGTTGGAAACGGGGAGGCAGTCAGACAGACTCCCGCATGCGCCCGACTGGGATCCACCTGGCACGCCCACCAGGGGGCAATGCTCTGCCCATCTTGGGGCATTGCTCTGCCGCAATCAGAGGCATTCTAGCACCTGAGGCAGAGGCCACAGAGCCATCCTCAGCGCCCAGGCCAACTTTGCTCCAATGGAGCCTTGGCTGCGGGAGGGGAAGAGAAAGACAGAGAGGAAGAGAGGGGGAGGGGTGGAGAAGCAGATGGGCGCTTCTCTTGTGTGCCCTGGCTGGGAATCGAACCTGGGACTCCCGCACGCCAGGCCGACGCTCTACCACTGAGCAAACTGGGCAGGGCCGAGAAGCATCAATTCTTCATTGCAGCACCTTAGTAGTTCATTGATTGCTCTCTCATATGGGGGGGGGGGAGCTACAGCAGACCGAGTAACCCCTTGCTCAAGCCAGCAACCTTGGGCTCAAGCTGGTGAACCTTGCTTAAACCAGATGAGCCTGCGCTCAAGCTGGTGACCTCAGGGTTTCAAATCTGGGTCCCCTATGTCCCAGTCTGACACTGTATCCACTGTGCCACCGCCTAGTCAGGCAGTAAGCACTCTTTGTATCATGCATGGTTGAATAAAGGAATTTAGTGTCCTTAGAACTCAGTATGCTGTCCACACCAGGAAGCTAACTCCCCCTAAAACACAAAACCTAAGTAGGCCAGCCTTTTGGCAAATTTGAGTCTATTTCACACAGCATCAGAACTAATGTCTACGTCAAAGCACATTATCGATTTGTAGAAAAGTCAGTAAGTATCTCCTTACTTAGGAAGTATCATATTTCACGCATGGACAGACATGTATGTACCCTTGCTGCCCTTTACAAAGCATTGGTGCTTGGATTGACATTTATCAGACGTTCATATCAGATGGTAAATTTATCTCACTTGATTCCTCAAACCATCCTGGGAAGTAAACAGCATTCTCCCATTTGTCCAGAGACTTGGTAACGTCCTCAAACTTGCTGAGGCTGCGTGTAAACACAGGTCCAACTCCGGAATCCCCACTGTCTCCAGTCCCACGGGTTGTCCCTTAGGGAGAAGGACCAGTCCTATACCATGCTCTGGTCTGCCAGGCATAAAAACATTTCCAAAAGGATCACGACTCTTCAGTCAGCAACAGAACTTGATTAAAAAAAAAGAAAAACTGGTCCCTGGCTGGTTGGCTCAGTGGTAGAATGTCAGCCCGGCATGTGGAAGTCCCGGGTTCGATTCCCGGCCAGAGCACACAGGAGAAGCGCCCATCTGCTTCTCCACCCTTCCCCTTCTCCTTTTTCTCCATCTCTCTCTTTCCCTCCTGCAGCCATGGCTGCATTGGAGCAAAGTTGGCCCAAGTGCTGAGGATGGCTCCAAGGCCTCCACCTTGTGCTAGAATGGCTCTGGCCACAACAGAGCATCGCCCCCTGGTGGGCATACTGGGTGGATCCCAGTTGGGTGCATGTGGGAGTCTGTCTGTCTGCCTCCCTGCTTCTCACTTCGGAAAAATACAAAAAAAAAATAGGAAAAACTGGACAGAATGACTCAAGTTCCTTTAAACCTTCAATTTCCTCTTCTCGCAGCTGAACAATTTTGACTCCTTCCCAGACTGCCAGTTGCCAACTAGCAGGAAGCCCACACCTCCACAAGTACTGTTTCTGCCTTTCCCCAACCCAGTCAGTTTCAGGGTTTTTTTCATGTGTGTGGTACATCTATCTGTACCATTTCTGGGTTTGTGATGATAAATAGTGCTGAGGTGAGTGTCTCTGGACCAAATTGATTCCCAGTGGAATTAATGAGGCAGAAGGTCAGATCCGTGTCAAGAGTATGGCCAGCCTGTCGTCGGGCTGTTCCCCAGGTGACTGTACCTTACACCTGCCCCAGAAGTGTGTTTTAGCACAGGCTCGATACTTTCAAAAACCAGGCTGGGCAAAAGTATGTTTACGGTTGTGAGTAAGCAAAACACAAGCGCCTAATCTTGCATTATTATTGGTTAATTATTGTATTATCTTCCCATATGAAAAACTGTAAACCGACTTTTAAAAGACCCACCCTGTATGTACCTAAATGCACTTTTATTTACACCAGTCGAGTGAACTTCAAATGGATGACCTTGACCGCTGTAATGATGACTGACAAGCGAGTTACTGAGTAGCCCATGCCGTGTTGGACGTGGGGCTCCGGAAGGACTTTGGGACTGTGCGTCCAGCACCTTGCAGGAAGGAGACAGAGTCTAGGGCAGAGTTCCTGGCCACAAGGATCTTATCTTGTTGGGTGGGTGCCAGGGTTGCTGAGGAACCAAGCGGTGCAGTGCCACGCCCAGAGGTGGGTTACGGGCCGCTTATCAGCTTGGGGAGCCTGTGCCCTAGCAGCTATCTGTGGGCTCCTGGGTGGGCAGGTGGGCAGAGCCCTGGGTGCGGCGGTGGCTTGGCTCCAGCTCTGGGTGTGGCCGCTGTGGCTTGAGCTGCCACCCCACCCCAGTGCATGCACCGGGCCTGAACCGCGAAGGCCCATTTCTCTAAGGCCTGGGAACCTCCATCGCTTTGCCCCAGCTCTCTTAAGAAAAAATGAATTCAGCAAGTGATACAGGTTCTTGGGAAGCCCAAGTGGATGATGCTGATTCTCTCCTTCCAGGACAAGCCTGAGCCATTTCTCAGTCCCTGTTGGGTTCATGTTCCCAGCAGCTGCGAACCTGCATGTTTCACCCTCACCCTCCTGGAGTAGTCCATACACCCTTCTGCTCCTGTTGTTTCATTTGATACTTTTGAGGGGAAAAAAAAGAGACTTACATAGGAAAGGGGCATATTTCATTCCAGGCACTGTGCTAGGTGACAAGCACTGGAAACAAGGTCGTTCCTAAGAGCCACCTGGAGTGGCAGGTTCAAATGATCTGACGGGCACCTGTAAGCACACCCCGAGTGCTTGGCACAGAGAATGCCAGACAGCACGCTCCCTCCCTCATGGGAGGTCGGCAGCTGACCTCAGCGGAGCCGGGCTCTGTTTCAGCACAGATCCCAGCAGCGGGCAGTGCTGGCCACTGTGGCGTAGGAAGCAGGACTCCTCATTTGGCGGGGCACGGGGAGGTGTCAGGGAGGGCTGCCCAGACTTTGCTCCTGCACCCATACGGGTGTATTTGCGGCTTCTGCAGGGAGAGCCTCGGGGAGAGTGGGCAGTCTGCTGCTCCCCAATGACCATGCGGCCCTTTGCAAACCATCCACTACCTCCTTAGCAGAGTGCGAGGAGAGAGGCGGTCCCAGGTTTAACCTCCCAGACTGCATGTCTGCTTTGGAAGAGGAGCTCAGTCGTGCATACCCAATTCCACCTGGAAATTTCTGAGCACCTGCTTTTGGGGGTTCATCGCCTGCAGTAGTAACACCTGCTCAAGAGGCACTTTGTCCTGCCCCCTGGCTTCTCCTACCCCAAGCCCTTGTAGATTGGAAGAACAGAGGTGAAGGACTAAGCCACCAAATCCTAAGGTTTTGCCTGGGCTAGTTGGATTTGGGGGAGAATTCTAAAACAAGCCCTGGTCCTATCTCCACCATCCTTCCACTGAGCCTACTTTTCCTTGTGCATAGAATTAATGGGGTCTGGGGGAGTGTTAAAAGGAAGCTTAGAAGGGCTGCACAGACATGAGGTGTCCGCACGCGGCCAGGGAGCCCGGCACCCTGTCCAAAGGTTCGGGACTGGAAGCTGCCTCTCAGAGGACTTGTCAACTTTGACCTAAACCAGATAGGCTTAGTTTTACTGTTTGTAAACAGGCAGCTTGTGACAAAGTTAGAGGCAGCCTTGTTTTTGAATGGCCCGGTGGCCCAGAGGAGTTTAATTCCAAGGTTCTGAGGCAGATTGGAAAGCTCGGCCGTTCATTGTCAGAGGTATTCAGAATTCGGCCCAGGTGTCTGTTCTGGTAACTACACCGGGGCTGACTTTCTACTCTGAAAATGCCTCACTCTGGAAGAGAATGAGGACGAGCAAGCTCGGAGGGCCTCCCGTCTCCTTGTCATCTGCAGCCACACAAGGTGGGCAAGTGTGACCAAGAGGTAACACCTGTGCTGAGTCAGCCCTTCCCAGTGTGTCCCTACCCCAGAGAGGGGGTTGGTGGCAGCCCCTCACAGGCAGCTCAGAGATTAGATACATCTCATGACCAGAATCTTGATCACGAGAACCCAGGCACAAAAAGAGGACATACATTAAGCTTGTGAACACTCTGTGAATGATGCATCCTTGAATAATTTTTATTATTTTTTGTATTTTTCTGAAGTTAGAAGTGGGGAGGCAGAGAGACAGACTCCTGCATGTGCCCAATCAGGATCCACCCAGCATGCCCACCAGGGGTCGATGCTCTCCCCATCTGGGCCATTGCCCCATTGCAACCAGAATCATTCTAGCACCTGAGGTGGAGGCCATGGAGCCATCCTCAGCGCCCAGGCCAGCTTTGCTCCAATGGAGCCTTGACTGCGGGAGGGAAAGAGAGAGAGAAAAAGGAGAGGGGGAGGGGTGAAGAAGCAGATGGGTGCTTCTCCTGTGTGCCCTGACTGGGAATCAAACCTGGAACTTCCAAACACCAGGCCAACGCTCTACTGCTGAGCCAACCAGCCAGGGCCTATCCTTGAATAATTTTTAAATTCTGTTGCGTGATGCACAGCACGTAGCTCCCACATACTCTTTGAAGCGTCATTTATACACCTGTCTCTGTGGCCCGCAGGTTTGCGTTGGCACCTGCCCATGTTACAGGGCTGGTCTCACTATTCTTTCTCCCCCAGCTGAGATGGCTGTCCTCTCCAAGGAGTACGGATTTGTGGTTCTGACTGGGGCCGCCAGCTTCCTCATGGTCGCTCACCTAGCCATCAACGTCTCCAAGGCCCGCAAGAAGTACAAGGTGGAGGTGAGTGGGACACGCTGGTGCTGTTGTAGGCTCGTCCTGGTGACAGCTTGTTCCCTGTCCTGGAGGGAGAGGGGAGGCGAGCTAGTGGCCCGCGGCAGCAGCTTCAGGGCTGGACCAGCTGGAGATTCTTCCCCTTTTCCAGCAGGTCCCTGCTGGGAACCAGTTTCCACCTGGTTTCACTTTGTCTCTTCTATAGAAAGACCAGGTGGGCTGGCGTGAGAACAGTCTGCCTTTGGACAGAGCTATTTCCCAGGAAGGGTGCTATTTTCTAAAGAGGGTTCAAGGCCATTGTTTCCTGGTTGTGGCATCCTCACCCAAGCAGGGACTGCCTGGTGCTTTCAGTTCTAGCTGGTCCAGGAGGATCATTACTGAAGTCATCCGTGGTGAGCGGTTCTAGGTGTCTATTTCTGTCTGGCAACATGTATTAGACTACCCTAACTAGAGCTGCTTTTAAATTTTTCCTACCTAGTTTCTTTCATTTTTATGAAAACGTCCATTGAAATTCTTCCACATTCAGCTCCTGTTCCCCTATTGGGGGAACTCTTACAAGGCTGTGTACTGGGTGGCTTTGAGAAGGAGCTGTTTCCCTCTGGTGTCTTTGTAATGGCTCAGAAATTGGGCAGCGATGGCTTCGGCACCTTGATATTGGATATTAACAGTCCCCGACTGAGTCTGCCTCTGAGAACCCAGACATTGATCACCTGTCAAGGGTACGATAGCAGGTGCCCGGGGATCGATTAGCCTGCAGGTTCAGGGTCACTGTCCTGACCATCTGATCAACACGCACTCTTGTGTTCACAGTATCCCACCATGTACAGCACAGACCCTGAAAATGGGCACCTCTTCAACTGCATTCAGCGAGCCCATCAGAACACGTGAGTGTGGGCCGTGCGGTGGCAAGGCCTCTGCGGAGCAGGTGCCTCTGTCCAGCTTCCCGGCCTGTAGTGCCCCTGTCGGTAATAGCAGCAGTGGCAATCATGGACACTCGTTAAAAGTATCATTTAGAAAACTTGTACATGAATAGTAAACAAAATAAGGGTTAGAATGGTGGTGTTTGGGATAATCTTTCAAGACTGTGTCTGGGGCTCCATGACCCTCTCCAGGATGTCTAAAGTGACTCTGAGTCACAGGACCCTCCTCGACAGCTGGTTAGACGGGGCAGACCTTCCCTCCGTTTCTCAGTCACCGCCGGTCCCAGAGGTGGGTCAGTGGCCGGGCCTCCTCCCTCAGTCAGTGTTTATTTCAATTTTAAGTGTCTCACTTGGGAAGTAAAAAGGTAAAAGGGTTCTCCGTTTTAGGGCACTTACCTGGGGCACTTTTTTTTTTTTTTTGTATTTTTCTGAAGTTGGAAACGGGGAGGCAGTCAGACAGACTCCCGCATGCGCCCGACCGGGATCCACCGGCATGCCCACCAGGGGGCAATGCTCTGCCCATCTGGGGCGTCGCTCTGTTGCAACCAGAGCCACTCTAGCACCTGAGGCAGGGGCCATAGAGCCATCCTCAGAGGCCTGGGCCCACTTTGCTCCAATGGAGCCTCGGCTGCGGGAGGGGAAGAGACAGAGAGGAAGGAGAGGGGGAAGGGTGGAGAAGCAGATGGGCGCTTCTCCTGTGTGCCTTGGCCAGGAATCAAATCCGGGACACCTGCACACCAGACCGACGCTCTACCACTGAGCCAACTGGCCAGGGCTTTTTTTTTTTTTTTTTTTAATGTTCTTCTGTCTCTTGCAGGTTGGAAGTGTACCCACCGTTCTTATTTTTCCTAGCCGTTGGAGGTGTGTACCACCCGGTAAGTTATTCCCTGGGGGTTTCATCTGGGATACAATGTATTCCTTCTAGTCCCCTGGACGGCTCATCTGGGCTACAATATGTTCCACCTAGGCACCCGGAGTTGTTTAAAAGAATTTTATTCAGTTACTTCTAAGTTCTTTAAAGTGGACTGACTTTTCCCCAATTTTTGTTACAGATAAAGGGAAACATCATGGATACTTTGTAACTTTGCCCATAAGTGGCTTCCTTTGCAAGTTCATTCATTCATGCAACAAACACTTACTGATTGCCCAAGGTTACCAAGATGAACTGACCAGGCAAATACCATAGGCACCTAAGTGTGTGAGGTTATTGGTCAGAAGGTGGGACAGACCTCAGAGGCCACTTACCTGTGGGCCACAGGGCTGGTCTGCACTGTAACCCATGTAAATAGGCTTCCTGAGCTTGATTACTTGCCTTTTGGATCCTGCCTTGACCAAAAGATGTTTCCCCTTAACTGCCCTCTGGCCAGAGAGCAATCATGTCCCCTTCTGGCCCTGAGCCCTCGTTGCCCTCTGGTCTGTACATGCTGCCACAATGGGACGACCTCTGCAGTTCCTGACCCACCAGAGCTAGGGTCTCCCAGCCCAGGGGAGTGAAATTACTCATTTTGCTAAAACATTGTGTAGTCAACGTTAGATGTTAATCAAGATCTGCTGGTCCTTGCCTGACCAGGCGGTGGCGCAGTGGATAGAGCATCAGACTGGGATGCGGAAAGACCCAGGTTCAAGACCCCGAGGTTGCCAGTTTGAGCGCGGGCTCATCTGATTTGAGCAAAGCTCACCAGCGTGGACCCAAGGTCGCTGGCTCGAGCAAGGGGTCACTCGGTCTGCTGAAGGCCCACAGTCAAGGCACATATGAGAAAGCAATCAATGAACAACTAAGACGTCACAACGAAAAACTGATGATTGATGCTTCTCATCTCTCTCTGACTCTGTCTCTGTAAAAAAAAAAAAAAAGATCTGCTGGTCCTTGAATGTAAATACTAATGTGCCACCCCTACTTTTTTTTTTTAGCGAGTAGTTTCGGGCTTGGGCTTGGCCTGGATTGTTGGACGAGTTCTTTATGCCTATGGCTACTACACAGGAGGTAAGGGCACACGGACGCCTGCCAGGAAACAGTTAAACTCTTAAGCTTCTGTTTTCCTCCTTCTCAGGGCCTTAAGGAAAAGGGGTGTAATTGGGTACTTGGGTGACAGTTCTGTTGCATTCTTTCTTCTAACCTTTGAATGGTAAAAAAACATCCTTTGAGCATTTTCTGAGTCAATTGCTATTGCAAACCTCCCAACCCTTGTGATTGATGTAGATGACATTACCCTATTGCAAAAATGGGGAAACTGAGGCTTAGCAAAGTTGAGGCTTCATCTAGGTCACCAGGCTATCATGTGGCAACTACCTATCAGCCAGGATTCAGAGCTGGGCAGCCCTTACCACTACTGGGAGATGGTCTCGCTGTGCTGATGTCTCTAAGGATGAAGGCAGCACCGCCAAGGGCCCGGAGCAGAGGAGCTCCAGTTAGTACCCTGTACCTTTCCGGAGGTCCCAGGAGCCCTATCATGACACACTGCTTTGCCTGAAGTGCCATTTCTTCTCTTCCAGAACCCAGCAAGCGGACCAGGGGTGCTCTGGGCTCCATCGCCCTCATTGGCCTGATGGGCACCACAGTGTGCTCTGCCTTCCAGCATCTCGGTTGGATTAAAACTGGCTTGGGCCATGGGTCTAAATGTTGTCATTAAATAATCAGAGAATGTTTAAAACTCATTTTTGAGTGACTTACTTTTATTTCCAATTACCTTGCTTTTGTTTTTATTTTCTAAATATAATAAAATTTATCTGGCATTAGCCTCATCCATAACCCTGACTCTGGTACTTATTTCCTGTTGAATTTACATTTGAAATATGCACCGTTACTACACAATGGGAGGGGCCCCAGGTACAGAGCACGCTCCCTGAGGAAGAGGGTCCTATAGTCTGAGAAGTCACCAGTGGCCGGCCCCGCTTATTGTGGCACCCAGGACCTGTGTGTTTACGGCAGCCTGAGAGCCCACATATAAACTGGGGCCACTGTGGGCACCTACTCCAGAGAAGGGCAAACCCATTACCATCTGCACGTTATGCCAGCCCTAGCCTGCGTCCTAAATGACCTTGAGAGGTGTTTACCTTCAAAGCAGGAAGCAGAAAGAATGAACCGTGTGCTTTATTTGATCCCAGTACACTGCAGGAGTATGCAGGTAATCTGCAGAGTTAACAGGTTAGTGTCGAGGTGCAGAGAGCGAGCTGGAGCTCAGAGACAGAGGACCCTTGGCCTCCCCTCACAGCCCGGAGCAGACACAAAACACTTTCTCCAGCACGCTCACATTCCCACGGGCTGACCCGTCCAGTGTCTGATCCCCTCTCTGTCCCAACTGTCAGCTCTTGGGGGGGAATGTCAAAGGGCTGGAGCTTAAAGCAGGTCAGTGAACTGAATTCATCCATCCGAGTCCACTGGGGGACCTAAGGGGAACCCATTCTTCACTGTGAACTGCACAGGGAGTGCAGGTGGAGGCGGGGAGTCGAATCTAGGGACAAGCTTCATCCCAGTCCCGTCCCAGAAGTGGGTTACTGGCTGTTCAAGATCACGCAGAAAATCACTTTGCAGGAAAATCACCACTTTCTTGATTAGAATCTAAAGGCACATCTGCACACGTCTGTTGGGAAGAGGAGTGAGCAATGGACAGTGACGTGGAGCCAGACACGGACCCTGCATGACCAAATCCCGGACATGCCGCGTGCGCTGCCTCTGCTGGTCTCGCGAATCCTCAGCCCACAGGACCACGGGGTTGGCCGCCTGCTTTCAAAACACAGATTCCACGTCCCCCATCTCCACACACACAGTCTTCAGTTGTGAATAATACTCCATTGTCACACGGCCGTTCTCTCTGCCAAACCCTGGTGGGGAGACAAGGGGTGACAAGGAGCCATCAGTGCAGCGGTCTGGAGAGTCACAGTGACCTTCAGACACGGCACTGCCCAGCAGACTGTGGAGGAACAGAGGGCGGAAGAGTTGAAGCCGAAGTCCTCAGGCGCACCCAGGGGCTGCAGAGCAAGGCATGGGAAAGCGCCCCGCTGGCAGCACATGCCACTCGCTGCCAGATGGCCGGTGCGTGAGGCTCGGGGTTCAAGGAGCTGCACCCCGGCATGGCCCTGCTTGTCAGCCTGCCCCAGACTTGGGGAGGCTCTTGCTCCTAAGGCAGGGCCCAGTCCCCAAAAATGCACGTCCGCAGAGGGCACCATTCAGTGGCAAAGGCGCTTGTCAAGCTGTTTCCAAATCCCCCTGAGCAGAGCTGGCTGGGCGGTAGGGCCGGGGTGCTCGTGGACCTGCCATCCTTCTGTCCCTCTCTTGTCCACCAGGCATACCCGTGGGCACTGCCCCAAAGGTTAGATATGGGGCATGGAAAGTGGCCAAGGAGGCCCCATGAGGCCACACTTCTCCCGGTGCTGACAGTTCCATAATAATACAATAGCGCCCGGTTCCCCCTCTGCATGTGGGCCTGTGTGCACAGCTCGTCCGGGCACCCACAGGGGCGAGGACGACCAGCGGACCACGGTTAGGGAAAGCCAGGAAAAGACCAACTAAAAAAATCAACAGCCACTACCTCGTCAGCGTTCGTCAGGGTTGCCATGGTGGCCAACTGTGATGGCCATTAACGTATGCAGAGACCAGGGGCTGGACCATAAAGTCCAGACCCGCTTTCATGAGAAGAGTACAGGAAACGAGTCAACATTTACAGGCAGCAGACCTCACAGAGGGAACCCAAAGTGACAGCTATACTCCAAGTGTTGCTAACTCCTCCTGCCATACTGAGCGTGCAGAACTGCCACCAGGACGGCGACAGGTCCATGTGATCATTGAGGAAATGGAAGGAATGGGCAGGGCTCGAGGAAAGCACTCATGTGCCCTCCGGTGTAGAGACAATGACAATAACTGATAAGTACCGGATGAAGGGATATTAATGGGTCCTAATGGAGAAGACAATATATGCTTTCTGAAACTTCAGAGTCACGGTACCCAAAACAAACCTAGCAACTCCGCAGTGGATGGTGGCAAACACTCTTGGGATGGGAGCTCCGGATGTGGTTTTATTCCTACAGCGATCACACACTGTGAAAAGGAGCAGTTCTACCCACGAGATAAGCCTTTCAGAGATGTACATTAGCCAGGTGACACCCATGCCCAGAGACCGGGCAGAGGGCCTGAGGGGTAGGGATGAGGAGTCTGTCCACTCTCCCCGGTGACTCTGGGACAGACAGGTTCAGGACCCTGGTCGGGAAGGGCTGAATGACGGCCATGCCCCTAGAGATCCAGTGGGCCTGCCTGTCCCTGGCTCCTCACCTGACTTCTTATATCCACCGAAGGGCAGCTCCACAGGGCTGACGTTGTAGTTATTGATGAAGCAGACCCCGGCCTGCAGCTCGGCCACTACGCGGTGAGCTCGCTGGATGTCCCTGCAAGGAAGACCGCGTGGGTTACTCGGTTTCTTTGTTGCCACTTTACCTGGAGGTCCGACTGTCAGGTCTAACACAGACACCCGCGTATGGATGTCCACCATTACTCACAACAGCCCAGTGCAGAGACACCTAAGTATCCATCAGCATGGCATGAACACGCTATAACACATGATGCAATGTTATTCGGTAACAGAGAGGAATCAACTACTGACACCTGCTCCAACATATGAACCTTGAGCAACATGCTCAGTGAAAGCAGCCAAGCACATACGGTCACACTGTATATGACTCCATTTATGTAAAATACCGAGAATGAGCAAATTCACAGACAGAAAGTAGCCCTGGCTGGCTGGCTCAGTGGTAGAGTGCTGGCCTGGCGTGTAGATGTCTCGGGTTTGATTCCTTGCCAGGGCACACAGGAGAAGTGCTCATCTGTTTCTCTCCCCCCGCCCTCACTTCTCTCTCTCTCTCCTCCTCCCGCAGTCAAGGCTCGATTGGAGCGAGTTGGCCCCGGGAACTGAGGACGGCTACATGGCCTCCACCACAGGTGTTAAAAAATGGTTCCAGTTGCAAAGAGCAAGGGCCCCATATGGGCAGAGCATCGCCCCCTGGTGGGCTGGGCTCACTGGGTGGATCCTGGTCGAGGCGCATGCAGGAGTCTGTCTCTGCCTCCCCCTCCTCTCACTAAAATTAAAAAAAAAAATTAAAAAGTAGACTGGTGGTTGCCAGGGGCTGGGGGTGAGAACAAGGAGTGACTCAATGCTCTTGAACTGGTGACAATGTTCTAAAATCAGGTTATAGGGGTGGTTGCACAACTCTGTAAATAAACTAAAAAACACTGAATTGGCCCCTTTCAATGGGCAAGCTGTTCAGTACATGAACTATCCTAGCAAAGTTGTTACAACGGAAACGCCCGTAAGTCGCCTCCTTTGTGACTGGCCTTTGCCCGTGTCGTGGCAGCAAAGCGAGAGCCGAGACTAAACCAACTCCATCCCCCAGTCCAAGTGCCACCCCCACACTGGGCTGCAAGGGCGCAGACATGGCACGTGTGAGACCACGGTGCTGGGTGTCCGTTCACACCCGCAGAACGCATAGTGCTGCACCCAGGGCGGACCCTGGCGGGGACTTGGGGTGACGATGACATGTTCGCACAGGCTCATCAGTTATAACAGATGGACTGTCTTGGGGGAGGGGGGTTGATAAAAAAGGAAGCTGTGCTTGTGCGGAGGGGGGCACAGGTGGATGGGGGAGCCCTGTGCCTTCTCAATTCTGTGCTAATTCCTCTCAAAAACAGGTTTTGTTTCTTTGTTTATGAAAAAGCAGCAGCCCCTCAGCCTTCCCTCCAGAGCTCAGAGACGTGGTTCCATCAAGTCCCCAGGGAGACTCGGGCCACCTCCCCAGGTCCTGGACCGCAAAGTTACAGAAAGATTGTCGCCTTGCTTATTGCCACAGAAACGGGAAAATCCCAAAGAGCCTAACCAGGCGGTGTAGCAGTAGATAGAGCGTTGGACTGGGATGCGGAGGACCCAGGTTCGAGACCCCGAGGTCACCAGCTTGAGCACGGGCTCATCTGGTTTGAGCAAAAGCTCACCGGCTTGGACCCAAGGTCGCTGGCTCGAGCAAGGGGTTACTTGGTCTGCTGAAGGCCCGCGGTCAAGGCACATATAAGAAAGCAATCAATGAACAACTAAGGTATCACAACAAAAAACAGATGATTGATGCTTCTCATCTCTCTGCGTTCTTGTCTGTCTGTCTCTGTCTATCCCTCTCTCTCACTCTCTCTGTCTCTGGAAAAAAAAAAAGGAAAATCCCAAGGAGGCAGCGGCCCTGAAAACTGCTGTGACAGACAAAGACAGTCTGCCCAAGCTTGCATGTGACCGCGCAATTGCAACCACGTCGAAAGCATTTCGCTTCCAAATCACTTTTTGCTTGTATTACAACAATTAGAGTTTACATAAAAAGACATCAATCACAACATGACTTACAACCGTTAAAACTGGATACTCCCTCAATGTGCAGTAGTCAAGAGAAAAATGTAGACGTGTGTTACGATGCATTCCAGGTAGGGATCGCTTGAAGCCACTACCATTCGTGCTTTGGAAGAACCCTGCCCCGTACTTGTACGGTGACAGGTTTCAAAATTCCTGGACATATACATTTTCATGTAAGGCAGAGACAGGCGCCTTACATATTTATCCCATAAATCAATGCAAAACGGTAGACTTTTTATCGACCAAGCCTACGGCTCAGCTTAAACTCCAAAGTGGGGCTCTCCAGCCATTCAGGGTAAACAAGCAAATGCTACTTTGGCATCTTCTGACTTCACAGAAAGTGCCACTGGGAACACATCAGTCACCGTCTGACCAGAGATGGCAGCCCCTCCTTCGGAGCCGGTGTGGGAGATGGGCTTCCCCACATACCTGGTGAACACGCCGGCGGCCAGTCCAAAAGGGATGTCGTTGGCTCTTTGCAGAACCTCAGCTTCGGTGTCAAATGGCAAAATGGCCATAACAGGCCCGAAGATCTCCTCTCTCACGCAGGTCATATCATCTCTGCAGTTGGCTGCAAGCAGGATGGCAAGTCAGACAGCGTGAGGGTCCCTGACAGGCCTTCACTTCACAGGGCACCGTCAGGTGCATGGCTTCAAAGAAAGTCCCTCACTGTTCCCAGTGTGGCTACACATGGGACGCCCCTCACGCAGGACAACTCGACACTAAGTGTTGGGGTCACAGCCTCTGTGGAATCCTAACTCCATGTTTCAGTTACCCATAAACCACTTATGGGGAGACCAGGATGTATGTACCAGCACAGTCACCACGTCATGAATTTCAAAAGCCCACGGACCTCTCGGCACACAGCGGATACCAATGTGCATTATGGGGCAGCAGCCTCCGGAGTAGCGGTCCTCCTCCCCCCCCTCCAAGCAACGGTGAGGGACCTGGGTGAGGACAGTGGATAACACTGTACCCAACCACCCAAACCTGGAGGCTTTTAGTTTGAAAGGTGGTGCTAAAAGTTCTTATTACATCACCTAACTTTTAGGACAATGACCACACTGTCTCATGAATGGGCACTGCTACGATGATGTCCTGACATTCAAAGATGGACGTGTCCCCAACCATCGTTTTTTTTGTTTGTTTTTTTTGTATTTTTCCAAAGTGAGAAGCGGGAGGCAGTCAGACAGTCTCTCGCATGCTCCCGACCAGGATCCACCCGACATGCCCACCAGGGGGTGATGCTCTGCCCATCTGGGCTGTTGCTCCACTGCAACTGGAGCCATTCTAGCGCTTGAGGCGGAGGTCATGGAGCCGTCCTCAGGCCCGGGCCAACTTTGCTCCAATGGAGCCTTGGCTGTGGGAGGGGAAGAGAGATACAGAGAGGAAAGAGAGGGGGAAAGGTGGAGAAGCAGATGGGGGCTTCTCCTGTGTGCCCTGACCAGGTATCGAACCTGGGACTTCCATACACTGGGCTAATGCTCTACCACTGAGCCAACTAGCCAGGGCCCCCAACCACTGTTCTTGAGAAACAAAATCCATTACTTCATGTTTTATCAAACATGCACTTTCTCTCCTTTGATCTCCATGCCTTCCAGAATAACAGGTGGAGAACCTGGAAGGCTTCAGTGAATGAGCCCACCTGGTCGTCCCATGGAGGGGAGCACAGGAGCTTGGAGGTAACAAACTTCCATTTCTTAAAATATGGGTGGAGGGACACCATACGCCATCCCTTGCTTGACACCCCACACAGTCTTGGTAAGAATTCTTTTCCATCTGATACTGATCGCAAACCGTTTAAAAGCCAACAAGAAGAGGACCTACTCAGCACACAAGGTCTCATGTAGTATCCACCCTTTAGTTTGGGGTCTTCAGGAACGTACAGGTCTCCCCCACACAGCACCTTAGCCCCCTGCCAAGGAAGAAGACAGAATGCGCACATGATGTTAAACATGCAACCCCCACCCGCATTCCCAGGCAAACGTGTACTCAGTCACTCTGCCATGAGGACCGAGCAGGACATGGCCTCAGGCCCCAGAGCAGGGGGGGATGGCCACAGGACGGGCCCAGCTCCCAGGCAGGGGGGAACGGCTCTCCCCTCATTCCTCCCGCCCTGTCCCATCCCGTCCCACCCTGGCTCCCCGGGTTCTGCACCTGCTCCTTGGCCTGTTTAACAAACCCAAGGACCCGCTCCAGGTGAGGCCGATTGATGAGAGGGCCCATCCTGGTGTCCTCCAGAAGGGGGTCTCCAATGTTTATCCGTTGGGTCCGCGCCACCACTTGCTCTGTGAATTTGTCAAGAATGTCCTTCTGCACGAACACCCTCGTGCCGTTACAGCAAACCTGAGAATCAGACACAAGTTGACCAGTGTGCAAATGAGGAGAAAGGAGGAGACAATCCCATAGGTTTAAGTTTAAAAAACAAACACACACACACTTGTGTACTCTTTTAAAGGTTATTTCCATCTATAAAAGTTACCCCGCCTGACCAGGCGGTGGCGCATTGGATAGAGCGTCAGACTGGGATGCGGAAGACCCAGGTTCGAGACCCTGAGGTCGCCAGCTTGAGCGTGGGCTCATCTGGTTTGAGCAAAAATTCACCAGCTTGGACCCAAGGTCGCTGGCTCAAGCAAGGGGTTACTCGGTCTGCTGAAGGCCTATGGTCAAGGCACACATGAGAAAGCAATCAATGAACAACTAAGGTGTTCATTGCGCAACGAAAAACTAATGATTGATGCTTCTCATCTCTCTGTTCCTGTCTGTCTGTTCCTGTTTATCCCTCACTCTGACTCTCTTTCTGTCTCTGTAAAAAAATAAAATAAAATAAATAAAAATAATTTAAAAGTTACCCCTATCTCTGGCCCATTAGCTCAGCAGTAGAGTATCGGCCCGGCATGTGGAAGTCCCAGGTTCAATTCCTGGCCAGGACATACAGGAGAAGTACCCATCTCCACCCTTCCCCCTCTCCCCTTTCTCTCTGTGTTTCTCCTCCCTTCCTGCAGCCATGGCTCTATTGGAGCAAAGTTGGTCCAGGCACTGAGGACGGCTCCATGGCCTCCACTTCAGGCGCTAAAATGGCTCCAGTTGCAGCCGAGCAATGCCCCAGAGGGGATGAGCATCGCCCCTTAGCGGGCATGCCAGGTGGATCCCAGTAGGGCGCGCGCAGGAGTCTGTCTGTCTGCCTCCACATTGAAGGGGATCACACATGTAATTGTGGACATGTTGCTCCTTCAGTACAAACCGTCAGCCCCCTGAGGTAAAATTTACATCTTTTTGTGTTCGTTTAAATTTTCTTAAGGCCCTTAATAAATCCACATGACCCTCAGGCCCTCTCCTATCTGCTCCTATTGGCCCCTGACTTGGCTGCACATTTAAGAATAAGGAAGCCTGGGAGGAGACAGAGTAAAAACAGTTCAGAACTCAGGCCTTGAGCCCAATAAAAATGCAGGGCAAAAAAAAAAAAAATGGAGGGCATTTCCTAGCCTATGTTACTGTCCAAAATCACAAATAGTGAGTGTTCACTCTCCCACGGACAAGAACATAAATCCTGTTCACATGCTACCAGCTGTGCAAAGAATTACACCTGGCAGGTACAAAAAAAGGGGGGGGGGGAGTTCTACAGAGTGAAACGGTGATTTCCAGGATGTGTCAGACCAGAAAGCGACAGGCAAGGAAATACCTCTGATGCGCCACCTCCCGTGCATGAGAGAGAGGTGGGAGAATACATGAGTATCTGCTCACTCATGTAAAAAGAAACAGAGGACGGGAACAGCAGAAACCGACAGGGCCAGCGGCCTCCAGGAGGGACGGGAACGGGTCACACACGGGCAGGAGGACCAACACTTCTGTGTGGCTTTCTGTAAAATTCTGCCACCTAGAACCCCGTCAGTACTTCCCCTAATCACAACAGACAAAACTTCAAAGTCGGGGGGGAGGGATAAACCTCAAATGAAACAAAACGGAAATAAGTGACCTTGTTACTGGACACGAAGGTGGTGAAGGAAGAACTGACCCGATTAACTGTTTGGACACACAATTTTCACTACGCCCGCAGGCCAAAGACAGGAAGAACTGCCACAAAAAGAAAATATGAACTCTCGTTAGAAGGTTTATTTTTCACAAATCTGAAACCACTATCAACGTATTCTAGGGCTGAGCAGTTAAATAAACATTCAACAGGTAACAGACACCAAACTTCTCCTTCAGAGAATAACAGTGGAAGGGGGAAGGCGAAAATAAACCCTGTAGCAGCGGAATGATTGGAGATATCTGTGTGAGCGAGTTGTTATTAATACAGAAGTAGATGTGTGTGCAAGTATGCATGTGCATGTATATGCATATGGATGTACAAACATAGGTACCAACATCTACCCCCAGCCCCGGCCTGGGAGAGGTCTGGAGGCAGGAGAACCAGGAAGAAGCCCGCTTGGCACCCTGACCTTGGTCTCTCAATACCATCGACCACTGAACGAAACCAGGGCTCCTTAGACGCATCCTGCTGCCAGGGCACGTGCGAGGCGCATCTGGGACAGCTCGCTGTGCCAGCAGGTAAGTGCTCAAAGACGGGTGAGGAAACATCACAAGGTCACAGAAGGGGACTCTCACCTGCCTTGCCAAGTACAAGTATTTGAGCATCAAAATACACAAGCAGTGGGTTAAACTAACCCACAGTGTGACATAAGGGCCCACAGGTCTGTGGCGAGAGAAGTAAAGAAATGAAAAACAGAAGACAAGGGAATGTTCATTTTCATAGTAAAAAGTGAACTAAATAAACGTGGAAGGGATAACAAACTCGAAATATCACCATGCGGCGAGCACTGTAATGAACGCTATTTCCCAGCAAACATCAAAAGGGCACTAAACTGGTGTGGGTTCAGTCTGGTGGGGACAGAACCATCTCTCTGTGTCTCACCTGACAGTTAGTGACCTTGAAGCGAGAAACAGTAGCTTTGCACGAAGAACCACATGAAACAAGCAATCAAAATTATCAAAGTTGGCCCTGGCCCGTTGGCTCAGCGGTAGCCTGGTGTGCGGGGGACCCGGGTTTGATTCCTGGCCAGGGCACATAGGAGAAGCGCTCATTTGCTTCTCCACCCCCCCCTCCTTCCTCTCTGTCTCTCTCTTCCCCTCCCGCAGCCAAGGCTCCATTGGAGCAAAGATGGCCCGGGCACTGGGGATGGCTCCTTGGCCTCTGCCCCAGGTGCTGGAGTGGCTCTGGTAGTGGCAGAGCGACGCCCCAGAGGGGCAGAGCATCACCCCCTGGTGGGCAGAGCGTAGCCCCTGGTGGGCGTGCCGGGTGGATCCCGGTTGGGCGCATGCGGGAGTCTGTCTGTCTCTCCCCGTTTCCAGCTTCAGAAAAATACAAAAAATATATATATATATATCAAAGTTAACGACACCATTGAGAACAAAACATCACTTTTGTGGTGGGATTTTTTGGGTGGAGGAGGAAATAATGCAAACCCTGTATCCAATCAAAGGGAACCCCCAGGCACACCCAAATGGAGGGACCTTCCACAAAATCAATGGACTATACCCTATAACAGGGGTCCCCCAACTACGGCCCGCGGGCCACATGCGGCCCCCTGAGGCCATTTATCCGCCCCCGCCGCACTTCCGGAAGGGGCACCTCTTTCATTGGTGGTCAGTGAGAGGAGCATAGTTCCCATTGAAATACTAGTCAGTTGGTTGATTTAAATTTACTTGTTCTTTATTTTAAATATTGTATTTGTTGCCGTTTTGTTTTTTTTACTTTAAAATAAGATATGTGCAGTGTGCATAGGGATTTGTTTATAGTTTTTTTTATAGTTTGGCCCTCCAATGGACTGAGGGACAGTGAACTGGCCCCCTGTGTAAAAAGTTTGGGGACCCCTGCCCTATAAAAACGTCCAGGTCTTGAAAGCTAAGAGTGACTAGGACCTGCTCCCAATGGAAGGAGACAAAAGGGATGGCTAAAGGCGATGACCCTCTCCCATTAGATCTTTGACAGAAAAAAATTTGTTTTCTTCTGCTAAAAGGACAGAGGTCAAGAAAGAAGGAGAACTCTGAATAAGATCTGCGGACTGAGTAACAGCCTATTGCTTTTCCCAAGTACACTGAGCTACGTAAGAGAACGTACTTGTCTTCAGGAAACGCGTAAGTACTTAGAGGTTGGAGATCTTATGCCGGCAACTTTTGAACAGTTCAGAAAAAAAAAAAACAGTGATAGGTATATTACAGACAAACAGAATGACAAAGTAAACATAATTAACATTTTAGAAACCCAGCTCAAAGGTTCAGGAGAGCTTGACCTGTGGTGGCGCAGTGGATAAAGCATCAACCTGGAAACGCTGAAGTTGCCGATTCAAAACCCTGGGCTTGCCTGGTCAAGGCACATATGGGAGTTGATGCCTTCTGCTCCTCCCCCCTTCTCTCTCTTTCTCTCTCTCCCTTCTCTATAATGAATAAATAAAATCTTTAAAAAAAAAAAAAGGTTCAGGAGAATTCTTTGCACTGTCTGTGCAGCTTTCCTGTATGTCTGACCTCATTTCCAAGTAAGAAGGTTCTCTAGAACACTCTGTTTCATGCAGGGGTGGAGACACCCTTCCAGCTCCTCCCCGGGGCGAGCACGCACCTCGCCTTGCGTGAGGAAGTTGGCCATCAGCGCACCCTTCACGGCGTTCTCCAGGTCGCAGTCTGAGAAGATGATCAGGGGAGACTTGCCTCCGAGTTCCAAGGTGACCGGCTTGATTCCTTTCGCCGACATCTCCATGATCTTAGGGAACGAGAACAGACGCACTCAGGAGGCAAGCACAGAGGAGATGGCACGCAGGGGGGGGGGGGCCTGGACCCTGGCCTCCCACGTCATTGTGGACTACACAGCCTGTGATCGATGTACGCTGCCCCCGTCCACTGAAAGATCCTTTGCCAGACCAAGGAGCATACATCCGGGAGAGGGAATTCATTTTTAAAATCCTGTCAACTCACCCATGGGTCAAGGACAGGGCAGACTGTGTTCAGGGCAGTCAGAGCTCAGAGCACTAATTAAGGTCTCAACAATGAATGTGAAATAAACTGAGAAAAACACCGTTCCTTCTGAGGTGGCAGCTGCAGACAAGTGGAATCATCACATCACACATGTGGCAGCCCGGGGCTTGCCTGAGACATAGGAGGTGATGGCTTCCGCCTACCTGAGAGTCCGCCCCTCCTTCTCACGTGTGAAGTTTCCCTCGACCCACAGCCCCCTCCCATGAGGAGCCAGGAGAGGTCAGAGGGCAGGCCTCCATCTGGGGCTCTAGGGGCCTGGCATCCACAGCCCGATGCCACCGCATTGCCCTGGAAGGTGCGATCTCACCTTTGTGCCAGTGGGCACGCTGCCAGTGAAGGAGACCTTGGCCACGTCGGGATGCTGACACAGAAACTGGCCCGTGGCGGCCCCTCCCTGTACCACGTTGAAGAGGCCAGGCGGCGCCCCCGCCTGTGTGTAGATCTCCGCCAGCAGCAGGGCAGACACGGGCGTGAAGGGGGACGGCTTAAAGACCATGGCATTTCCTGCATGAGCCCAACACACACACTCACACACGTGGGTGATCATCTCGGGACAGGACTAGGGGACAAGGCAAGAACATCTCCACCCATTCCCTGTCCCACCAAATCCTGGGCCAAAAGCGTTATCAAGGCACAAATGTACTTTGTTCCTCCTCCTTTGGTCTCTCATTATAGGGACCTCAAACCACATGCCCCCTCAGTCACCCACCATCCCACACCTGCATGTCCCTCTGTGTCATCTCATCTGACACCTGCTTCACAGAAGGAAGAGGCAGGATCAGTCTCAGTCTACAAAAGTTGCGATTGGAGACCGGGAAGGTTAAAGAATGCACCGAGTCTCTAAAGCCGCAGCATCGCACTATTTCCCCTCCACGGCTCAGGCGTGCACAGGAGCACAGAGGGGAACAGAAGGCGGCCACCCCTTGACACACACACCCCCAACCTTACGCCTGTTCAGACAGATGTCCATGCCCACAGATCCATCTCCCTGGTATGGGATGGCGATTGGGGCCGGTCAGCCCAGGCTTCCGTCACAGGAGCCTTGGGCCTCCTTCCTTTCAACGCAAACCGGGCGGGGGGAGGGTGTCTTCCCTTCTTAGACCACCCATTCCCTGTCCCACCAAATCTGACTCCTCAACAGGCTTGTCCGACGCAGACATTCACGTCCAGAACGGAAGATACCTCACAGCAAGGACAAATCTAATTCAGCCTGACAGAAAAGACCTCCAAGGCCACAGCTAACTTCCTTCCCCAAAACAGAACCAGACGAGGTACACACAGACAGGAATGACAAAGATGCCGTGTGTGTGCTCAACCCGCAAGGCAAACTCCCTCAGGGCCGGCGGAGTGGACACGTCCTCTCTGAGGCTTCGCATGCCCAGCCAAGGCCTTTTGAGGTGCAAAGTATGTGTGTGAGTGTACACATGAGTGTGCATGAGTGTGCACAGGTGGGGCAGAGGGCACAGGCTCCCAGTGGAGGGACACTCTCTTACCACAAGCTAACGCTGGGGCTGACTTCCAGGAGGCTATCTGAAAGGGGTAGTTCCAGGCGCCTATGCCCACGCACACACCCAGCGGCTCCCGCCGGGTATAACCGAAGGAGCCACCTGGCAGCTGGATGTGCTCGCCTATGGGGAGACAGGAGCAAAAAGGAGGTGGGTCTGCTCTTCCCAGGGCCTCCCCAACATCTGGCCTCACCTGTCCCCCACCAGCCTCCCGGCTGCTGGCGGCACAGGGCGCCCCCTGCACGTTGCACCCCGCCTCTCCCTGCTTCTGAGCATCCTCCCCAAGTAAGGAGGAGTACTCGCCATCCTCACACCCATGGTCACCCTAGAAAACCCCCGGGCATCCAGGAGATCACGTGCATGACGTGAAATGCGGGAGACGGAGGCCCATCTTACTCCCGGAACCTTGGCCCTCTCCCCGGGCTCTGCCCCCTCAATCTGGGCAGCAGGTGGCAGAAGGATGGCGGGGGAATTACCAGCCATGGCCCCAGCCAGGCCCGCGTAGTATTCCAGGCACTGCCAGGAGGTGTCAATGTCCAGGCGGGCCTCAAAGACAGACTTGCCGTTGTTGATGGTCTCCACAGTGGCGATTTCATCCTTCCGCTCCTGTGGGCCAAAGGGGGCCATTAACACATTACCATGCACCACTTGGTAAGCAGCTGCCCTGTTCTCCCACCAAGTTAACTGTCCTGGAATTAAGACATTTCAAGATCATATGAAAAAGACTGTTTTAAAAAGTGAAGATTACATATGTACACATGTATTTGCTTGTATACTGTAGAAAAGAACCGTCTTTAGGAAAGTTATGCAAAATAGCCCACTATGCAATCAGCAGGTACAAAGTGATGCCCACGCATGGCATTAATTCTCCCGAAGATGTACAGCACTAACTTCTAACACTCAAACTCATCAATCCTTTGTTCACATACTGTTCCCAGTTGTAACTTACAAGTTCAAGATGCCGGAGATGGCTTCGGAAAAAACAAAAACATTTGGGAAATCAGACCTAAAAAAAAAGACCTAAATAATGTGTTTTTCTCCCCAAAGAAGATGAAAGGATTAAATATGTAAGAGAAATATTTGCAGCCCTGGTTGGTGGCTCAGTGGTAGAGCATCAGGCTGGCGTGTAGATATCTTGGATTAGATCCCCGGTCAGGGCACACAGGAGAAGCGTCCATCTGCTTCTCCCCCAACCCCTTCTCTACCTCAGAGATTTCCGTGCTTCTGGTCTATATCCTTCTGAGTTTTATAATTCCCTGCAACGCGGATCTAGCTTGTTTGCTTTTTTTTTTCTTTTTTTTCCTTTTTTTAATAATTTTATTTATTTTTTTATAAAGATTTTATTTATTCATTATAGAGAGGGGAGAGAGAGAGAGAAAGAGAAGGGGGGAGGAGCAAAAAGCATCAACTCCCATATGTGCCTTGACCAGGCAAGCCCAGGGTTTTGAACCGGCAACCTCAGCGTTTCCAGGTTGACACTTTATCCACTGCGCCACCACAGGTCAGGCTCTTTTTTATAGAGACAGACAGGAACGAAGAGAGATGAGGAGCATCAATCATTAGTTTTTTGTTGCGACACCTTAGTTGTTCATTGATTGCTTTCTCATATGTGCCTTGACCGTGGGCCTTCAGCAGACCGAGAAACCCCTTGCTCGAGCCAGCAACCTTGGGTCCAAGCTGGTGAGCTTTGCTCAAACCAGATGAGCCCATGCTCAAGCTGGCGACCTGGGGGTCTCGAACCTGGGTCCTCCGCATCCCAATCTGACGCTCTATCCACTGCGACACCACCTGGTCAGGCTTGTTTGCTTTTTAAGACTGTAAAAAACTTTAACTTTGCTTTGTAAGAGGAGAATGTGTATGAATCTCTGACCTCTTCCCAAGGCAATTAAGGTAAAAACAAATCTGAAACTGGAAGGAGAACTTAGAGTCATCAGAGGAGAAAGTAAAAAGAGACAAGTGCACCTAGTTCAAAAGGAAAGTGTGATAAGGTGCCAAAGAACTGTTAAAACTTAGTACTGGCAATGCCATTTTAAAGAGGAAAAGTTTGCCTGACCTGTGGTGGCGCAGTGGATAAAGTGTCGACCTGGAACGCTGAGGTCGCCGGTTCGAAACCCTGGGCTTGCCCAGTCAAGGCACATATGGGAGTTGAAGCTTCCTGCTCCTCCCCTCCCTCTCTCCCCCCTTCTCTAAAATAAATAAATAAAATCTTAAAGAGGAAAAGTCAGGCTGCTTGCCCCCTCCTTTCTGTGGAGAGTGAAGGGAGAAGAATGCTCCTGGACCTTCCTGGCTTGCAAGGACAACTGGGTCAGATAAGTCATAATTTACAGAGTAAGAAAGATAGAACTTATCTAAGAATCCCTTCACTTCTTTCTTAAAAGCCTTTAGAAAAGAATGTTATGTACCTTAAGAATTCCTAAACTCTGAGTCACCCTCCCATCCTAAAGTCGTAAGAGTAATGGATACCTCTAGACAAAGGGATCACAAGCCCCTCCTTATCCACCCCAACTGGTATGTGATTTGGTCTATAAAATCAGCCACAGAATGGTGGGGACTTTCTACAGGATTTGGGATTGTGCCCCGTGTAGCTAGCCGGCTAATAAACTCCTCAAAAATTCATTTGGACTTGGTGTCTCTGTGGGGTGGTCAGCAATGGTGGACGGTCACATGAGACACCAGACCCGGGAACTTTGGCTAGAACCGCTCGCCCACATCCAGGCGCACCAAAAGAAACTTCCCAGGAGCCCTTTGGAAAAAGCGACCATCTGCCAGCCAGTGAGATTTCACCATGTCATATTAGCTCAACCACCCTAGATAGGACCCTTTAAATATCTTCCACATGGGTCACCCCATGCGACTTCCCTGGCCTCCATGTCCCCGGGACCAGGGAACCTCATCCAACAGGAAGCACTCTGTACTCAATAAAGCCTTTACTATTCCACACTTTGTGGCTACGGCCCCGAAAGCCGGGAGGAGTTGAAGTCCGTAAGGACTGCTCCTCTTCCCTTCCCCTCCGAGAAAGAACCAGGACCTCCGACCTTCCACCCACTTCAGCACACGGTGCGGTAAATCCCCTGCCTCCAGTCTTCCCTCAGTTCTTTCTGCCGAGACTCCCTGTCCGAAACCTCAGCTGCATCAGGGACCTCTTTCCGTTCCGAGTACGTGTGTGCCTATGGAGACGTCACAAGCACATCCACTTTACTTGACTATCTGGTGGCCAGAAACTGAGTTGCAGGACGCCAATGCTTAACTCTGACCACTCCGAGAACTGAGGATGGCCGTCGGGGCACAGGAATCTAAACCTAATTCAAAAATACTACTGGAGTTGCCTTATCTGAAATCTCTCCCTCCCTAAAGAAGAAGAAACTGTTCTTCTCCGCTGTGGCCAGGCCACAGAACCCACTGGATAATCAGACCAGGTAGCCTCCTGAAGGGACTTTCAGTTTTAACACCCTCACCAATTTATCACCGAAAAAAGCTGGGAAATGGTTGGAGATCCCTTACATTCAAGGCTTCTAGTTATTCGCACTCCCGTCCTAATCTCTGCACCACCTGCTACAGGGTGCAGGCTCTTTTTCCGGCCAGAGAAATCTCACCTAAACCCTCCGCTCCAAATCTTTCCTCCTTTGCCCGATCCCCAACTCTCTCCCCCTCCTGCCTGACCCCCGGGGGCGCCCTTCTCTCAGGACCCCTCTCTGGTCCCTCTGCAGACCTCTTTCACTTGGGTCTCTTCCCTCCAAGAGCCCCCTCTCCTCTCTTTGCTGGATCCTGTTTCTCATTCACCTGCAAATATCAGTCTCTCTTTCTCCTCCCCTGCTGGCCAGGGGCCCCTCCCTTCTCCTCTGTGTTCTTAAGCCCCTCCTCTATCAGGCCATTCTCAGCCTGCCATTGGCTCTTACACCGGTTTGCAGGACGCCCAACCCCAATTTTCTTGCAGGAAGTTCTGGCCCTGTCCTGCCTCTGGCTCAGACCTTTCTGGCCAGATCTGGGTGCCGGGCTCCCCAGGAGTACCACTCCTTTTATTTTAACCCCCAGACCCTTATCCGGGACCTGTGAACATGGCATTTAAAATTTTCAGTGGTCATGACTAGTAGGAACAGACCAAGGCTGTTCACCAGGCCCACATGCAGCAGAAGGTAACACTCCAAACCCAGGCTCTTGTGGCAGCCCTAAGGTCGGCAGAGCAACAGGGGCAAGGCACAGAAGGTGCTCGACCTAAGTCCGGGCCGCAAAGAGGAATCCCACCAGCAGCTTGCTTTAAGTGTGGCAAGGAGGGTCATTGGTCCCAGCAGTGCTCCTGCCTGAGGCCACCCAACCCTGCCCTAATTGCAAGCAGCCCAGTCACTAGCAGAGCAACTGCCCCCTTTGGGCAGCAGGCTCATCCTTAACATCTCTACGTGGAGGACAGGCCGCTCAGATGGGAGGCCAAGCTAGCCAGACGGGCCCATCATTCGAACTCCTAGACCTCCAGCTTACCCTGACACAGCCTGGACTCGGAAATCCCCCATCATCCTCACCAAACCCAGGGTAATGCCATAAGAACAGGTAAGTCCATCTCATTTCTTGTGGACATGGGAGCTGCCCGTACAGTTTTGCCATCACACTCTGGACCTCTAATTCCCTCACAGGTCTTGGTTATGGGAATGAATGGGACCCCTTCCTTTCCCCTTCGCACGCCACCCCTGACATGCAGTTTGGACGGAATCCCCTTTTCGCACTCGTTCTTAGTTATGGCATCGTGCCCTGTACCCTTTCTGGGTCGAGATATTCTACACAGTCTCGGAGCCACTATCCAGCTGACAGCATCTTCCCACTTACTCCTACCATTCCTCAATACCAAGGGCTCCCCCATAATCAATGCTACCCTCATTTCTAACCATGTCTCTCACCTCAAGTTTACCCTCATGCAGGATTGCTGGCAATTTGGAACCACTGGGCCCAACCACCTCCAGCTCACCAAAGGCTGAACCCTGCAGATCCCCCTATTACTCCTCTTTTTTTTTTTAAATCCTTACAGGACCCATCCACGAAGTTTCTCCAGTCACGGCCAAACAGATATTCCTCCTGACACCCCTCAAAGCCACCACCTTCCAATCTCCCCCTCCCCACGATGCCCCTAATCAGCAGGAACTAACCAGACAAATAAGAGGCGCCCCTAATTAACACAAAAGATCAGAATGTGGGGTAGTCATCAATGGGGGGCGGTCACATGAGACACTAGACCTGGGAACTTTGGATAGAACTGCCTGCCCACAACCAAGCACGCCAAAAGGAACTTCTCAGGAGCCCTTTGGAAAAAGCAACGGTCTGCCACCCAGTGAGATTTCACCACGTCATATTAGTTCGACCACCTTAGACGGGACCCTTTAAATATCTCCCACACAGGTCACCCCATGTGACTTCCCTGGCCTCCATGTCCCTGGGACCAGGGAACCTCATCCAACAGGAACGCTCTGTAGTCAATAAAGCCTTTTATTATTCCACACTTCATGGCACGGGCCCCTTCCTTTTTCAGTGAGGAAAAATACTTTACAGTCTCTCCATAACCCGTGGATTAAGGTACAGTACTTTACAACACAAGGAGGTTCAGCCTACCAGGCAGTGGCGCAGTGGATAGAGCCTCGGACTGAGATGCGGAAAACCCAGGTTCGAGACCCCGAGGTCGCCAGCTTGAACACAGGCTCATCTGGTTTGAGCAAGGCTCATCAGCTTGAGCCCAAGGTCGCTGGCTCAAGCAAGGGGTCACTGTAAAGCCAGTAGGCACGACCACGCTCACAGCCGCCTGGTCCATGTAGGTTTGCATAAGATTCGGACAGACGGTAATGAAACAACGGAGCCAAGAATTGGTGGGCCATTAGCTTTAATCCTAGCTTGCACCCGGTGGGCAAGAAATACACACAGTGGGAAAACACTTCCCTTTCCATTCAGGGCTCCCAAAACCATACTTATCCAAGTTTACTAGAATCAAAGGTTTCTAACCTCACCAGCCTTATTCACCTGTTTCCCATCTCCTTCTCTCTGCACAAACTGGCTTCTCCTTCAGCATTGCACCATCTTGGCTGCCACTCCTCTCCTCCACGTGGCCTTTTTCTGCTCTCTGCTCTCCAATGCTAATCTCAGGAACCAAGAGAGAGCAAGCTCCCAGTCTGCCCCATTTTATATTGTAGAAATCAAAACCTTTAATCCAATATACAAACAAGAAAGTCTCTGATACAAAGTCACTTATCTGAGGCATAATGGGATTCCTCATGAGAGTACACCACCCCAGGATGGGAAAGGTTTAGTCTTAAAACTAAGCCTTAGGCCAGGGGTCCCCAAACTTTTTACACAGGGGGCCAGTTCACTGTCCCTCAGACTGTTGGAGGGCCAGACTATAAAAAAAACTATGAACAAATCCCTATGCACACTGCACATATCTTATTTTAAAATAAAAAAACAAAATGGGAACAAATACAATATTTAAGATAAAGAACAAGTAAATTTAAATCAACAAACTGACCAGTATTTCAATGGGAACTATGCTCCTCTCACTGACCACCAATGAAAGAGGTGCCTCTTCTGGAAGTGCGGTGGGGGCCAGATAAATGGCCTCAGGGGGCCGCATGTGGCCCGCAGGCCGTAGTTTGGGGACCCCTGCCTTAGGCTATAACAACTTTGCCAGCTTACAGCCTATCTCCCACACCAAAAGCGAGCAAACATATGTCATATTTAAAAACTTATTTTGGCCCTGGCCGGTAGGCTCAGCGGTAGAGCGTCGGCCTAGCGTGCGGAGGACCCGGGTTCGATTCCCGGCCAGGGCACACAGTAGAAGCGCCCATTTGCTTCTCCACCCCTCCGCCGCGCTTTCCTCTCTGTCTCTCTCTTCCCCTCCCGCAGCCAAGGCTCCACTGGAGCAAAGATGGCCCGGGCGCTGGGGATGGCTCTGTGGCCTCTGCCTCAGGCGCTAGAGTGGCTCTGGTCGCAACATGGCGACGCCCAGGATGGGCAGATTATCGCCCCCTGGTGGGCAGAGCGTAGCCCCTGGTGGGCGTGCCGGGTGGATCCCGGTCGGGCGCATGCGGGATTCTGTCTGACTGTCTCTCCCCGTTTCCAGCTTCAGAAAAATGAAAAAAAAATAAAATAAAATAAAAAAATAAAAACTTATTTTGGCCCTGGCCAGTTGGCTCAGTGGTAGAGCGTCGGCCTGGCGTGCAGGAGTCCCGGGTTTGATTCCCGGCCAGTGCACACAGGAGAAGCGCCCATCTGCTTCTCCACCCCTCCCCCTCCCCTTCCTCTCTGTCTCTCTCCCCCTTCCGCAACCAAGGCTCCATTGGAGCAAAGTTGGCCCGGGCGCTGGGGGTGGCTCTATGGCCTCTGCCTCAGGCGCTAGAATGGCTCTGGTTGCAACAGCGTGATGCCCTAGATGGGCAGAGCATCGCCCCCTGGTGGGCATGCCAGGTGGATCCCAGTCGGGCGCATGAGGGAGTCTGTCTGACTGCCTCCCCGTTTCCAACTTCAGAAAAATACAAAAGAAAAAAGAAAAAAAAGAAGAAAGAAAAACTTATTTGACCAACAGTCACTCAGTCTGCTGTAGCCCCCCCAGGCCAAGGCACATATGAGAAATCAATGAACTAAGGTGCCACAAGGAAGAATTGATGCTTCTCATCTCTCTCCCTTCCTGCTGTCTGCCTGTCTCTGTCCCTCTCTCTGAGGTTCAAGCTGCAAAGCACTGGAGGCTTGCTCAAACAAAGACGCAACAGGAAGCTGGCCGGGCAGATGGCACAGGGAGCCAAGGTCCAGACCGAACGGCCTGAAAGAAAACTGGTTGAACAGATCCAGGTGAGCAGAGGGAAATGCATTTCAATTTCATTTAAAAAAAGTTATAACCTAACAGTGCATTGAAGTTGAACTTGCAAACCATCCTCAAGGGCCCTCTACCGGGCAATGCAAAAAAAACTTTTGGAGGGGAATAAATTAAAAACACACCAACACACCCTTATGATCCTGGCAGCCTCCAGAAGGATTCGGCCACGCTCCAGACCAGATTTTTTACTCCATATTTTGAAGGCACTCTTTGAATCTTGAATAGCCAAGTTGACTTCCTTCTCTCCAGAGTACGTGAAAGTAGCTATCACCCGGCCTAGAAGGACAAGACAAGTCAGTATGACTTCACACCGTTGCACACATTCAGAGTATTATGGATTCAAGTTTCCTCTTCCAGCCCCTTCTTGTCTTTTAAGTATGGTTTGACTTAGTAACCACTCACATGCAGCAGTTCTTAACTCTATTTTGGGGGTCACTGACCCCTTTAAGAATCTAATAAAAGCTGCAGACTTCTCTGCAGAGAAACAACCATATTACATAATCAGCCAAGCTCTAGTCCCAGGCCCCAAACACACCCTGAACTTGTGGTTCAGGACCCCCGCCCTCCCCTATTGAACATGAACTTCCCAGTGGTTAATCTTGCCACACCCCTTAACAAAGGTTTGAGTAGCTCAGGGATCCTTGTAAAATCAACCTTAAATCCCCAGGCTATAGTCTATATAAATTATCGCATAGCACTAACACTTCATGAGCATGGTTAATAAACAGCAACATCAGGAAACAATAATTCCTAAACACAGGAAAGTTGTGTGTTTTTTTTCTCTCCATTATAAAAAAACGAAAAATCCAGTGTCTCCTTTTCTTACTCCAAGCTTATTAGGTATCTCTGTTCTGGGACAAAATATGATCAGTTTTCCTCAACTCATAAACCCAGAGCTGAGACTGACTCTCCCTTCCGGACTAGTTTATGCTGACACAGCATTCCTTCCCCTCCCACAAGAACTCCAGGGGCTCTGCTTTCTTCCCAGAGAGTTTTGCAAACCTGCCACTCTATTACAAATAGGCACAGCCAGTTTAGCGAGGGGCTGAGGACCCCACACATTGCAAGTGGGTAACAGAAAGAGCAGGTCATCTCGCTCTGGAGTCAACAGGGGGCTGGCGGCTTAGGGCTGCTCACTCGTCCACAGTGATCGATGGACCCCAAACTGTTCGGTCCCCTGCCAGCCAGCCTGGCGCTCCGGCAGCAGGCCTTTCGCTTTGCACGAAACGTTTCCATTTCTCTCCCCACAAAGCCCAGCAAAACAAAACAAAACAAACCAGAAACCTCCCGCTCGTCCGCCCCAGTTCCCGCCGCAGCGCCAAGCACATGGTCAACCGAGGATTCGAGCAAGGCTTTCCTTTCCCAACTTTGCTTCTCGCGCAGAGAGGGTGGACCCCGGGGAGGGACGCCCAGGTTTCCCCACGCCCCTCCGGATGCGCCCCGCCCCCGCCCCGCCACCCCGGTACCGGTGGCGGGCTCGAAGGCCTTCTCGCTGCCCGAGGCGTCCGCCGGCTGCACGCGGGCCCCGCTGCGGTAGTTGAGCGGCTGCGAGACGACGAAGGTGCCGGTGCTCATGGCGGCGACGAGAGCGGGCCGGAGAGCGCGGGGCAGCGGGCGGAGAGCTGCCAGGCCACCCAGGGGCAGCATACGGCGGGGACGCGAGTGCGTCGCGGAGCCGAGCAGAGCAGAACCACGGGTAGATCCGCCTGCGACGGGCGGGGCGAGGCCAATTGACGGGCCGGGGCCTCACGTGGGCGCGTTTGCTGGGGGCGTGACCTAATATGGCAGGGGGGGGGGCGGAGACACATGTTTGAGCGGGGCCTTCAGGGGCGGGGCCTGGGCTCCATCATTCCGGCCAGGTTATTGCTTGTCCGCAAGGATAACACACACACACACTCTCTCTCTCTCTCTCTCTCTCTCTCTCTCTCTCTCTCTCTATCTATCTATCTATCTATCTATCTATCTCTATCTATCTCTATCTCTCTCCCTCTCTCTGTCCAGTGGAGAGGGCTTAGTTGCATGGCCACATCAAACTGCAGAGCAAAGTGTGGACTTGGGGAGTCAGGGTTCTCCAGAGAAACAGTCAATAGCATAAATTGAAGGATGGATGGAGGGAGGGAGGGAGGAAATAGAGAAGGAGGGAGGAGGAAGGGAGGGAGGAGAGAAGAGGTGAGGCAGATTTTAAGGAGCTGACTTACATGATTGTGGGGCTGGCAAGTCCGAAGTCCACAGGGCAGGCTAGGGTGGCTAAAGCATTGACCCGAAGTGCCCAGGGTGCCGGTTCCATCACGGGTCAGGGCATATACAGGAACAGATCCATGTTCCTGTCTGTCTGTCTCTCTCTCTCTCTCCCATTTACTATCTTGCTAAAATCAATAAATTAAAAAGAATTTTTTTTTAATCTTCACCATCTTGCTTTTCTAGTGCCTCGGAGTTGGTCCTGATGGAAATACCCCGGCACCAGGTGGCAGCAAATAAGACCCAGAATGAGGAAGGCTGGGCCCCACCGAGGGCTGCCCTGCAGGGCTGCCTACCTCCCGATGGCCTCTCTGAATCAGCCACACCCCTAATATTAACTTAGTATCTCTCTTCTTCCCCAGGGTCTATGCCCCACCCAGACCCCATAACTAGGGCAGATCTTGGGGAGACAAGGCACCTGGGTTGTCTTCCCCTTTGCCATTGTTAGGTTTGGGGACCGGCATGTGACCTGATCCCGCTGGGAGCCCTGAGGAAGTTGAGAATCTTCTGGGTAATAATGGTTTTTCTAGCTCTCAAAAATGCCCTTGGGAAACAAAAGCCTTCACTTTTTCCTGCCAGGAGGGAAAACAGATTTGCCAACAAGAAAAGAAGGTCATCAGAAAGTGAGGGAGGAGTATCTTTTTTTCCTTAACAGGGTTGGGGTGGGAGTGGGGGAGCAGAGAAAACCAGGCAGACACTTTCAGGGCGGGTAAGCTGCCTTGAAGGCCCCATCAGCTACTTTTTTGAAAGATGAATAAAAAATATCAGAGTGCAAACAGGAGGTAAGGGTTGTTTCACAAAACTTCCATAACTGGGTTGTAATAAGGATATGTATATACACCATGGCAGCAAAGAAGTTTCAAAACTACTCTTACAGGAGGTAGGTAGGTAGTTACATATTAGTCAAAGAGAAGGGAGTAAAACTAGCTAAATCTGATTAAGTCAGGAAGCTTCACGGGAAAGCTGCATCCTCCACCAAAGGGACCTTAATCATTAATTCCCCCAGCAGGCAGGAAAGACCGGCTCTCAGGGGAACAACTAGCCATTCCCCGTTCACCTCAGGTATTGCCTGAGGAGGGATCAACAGCCAGGGAAAAAGTCCTTTCCTGGGCTCTCGTGCAATAGAAGCCTGATGACAAAACAAAACGTGGAGGCCTGCCAGGCTGAATAGCTCCATTAGAGCACCATCCCAAAGCACAGAGGTTGCTGGTTTGATCCCCTGTCAGGGCACATACAGGAACAGATTGTTCTCTCTCTCTCCTTTCTGCCCTCTCTCATTCCGTTCCTCTCTCTCTCAAGTTAATATTTCAGCTTGGGATGCTGAGGACCCAAATTCAATCCCCATGGTCACCGGCTTAAGCGAGGGCTCATCTTGTTTGAGCACGGGTCGCCACCTTGAGTGTGGGATCAGAGACATGACCGACCCCATGGTCACTGGCTTGAGCCCAAAGGTCACTGCCTTGGCTGGAACCCCGGGTCAAGGCACATATGAGAAAGCAATCAATGAACAACTGAGGTGCCACAATGAAGCATTGATGCTTCTCATCTCTTTCCTGTCTCTCTCGCTAAAAAAAAAAAGAAGAAAAAGAAACTGTCCCAGATAAGTTGAAATGTCCGGGACTTGAATATGAACCCAGATTGGGATGTACCCACCCCATCCCTCCCAAAAAACTGAACAATTTTCACTAATCGTATTGCTGGTAGTAATGTTGGTATTGATATTCTGAGACTTTAAAGTGGACATTTTGGGATTATGCTAATAAGTAACTGTGATATTCTATCATTGCTGGGATTGAAAACTAGAGTTCTTAGCATTGGGAAAAAAGAGACACAGATCAAAGAAATTAAGTGAAAATTTTGTAGTCTTGAATTTAAGTGCAGAGCAGAGCATCACTATTAATTCATGATGTATTTTATCTTAACACACAATACCTTAGTCCACAAGGGAGGCCTAGAAACCTACCACTGTCTCGGTGAGCTCCTTTACTGGTCTGACTGAGGCTTCCCTGGAGACAGTGCTGCGTCCGGGTCAGGCAGGAAACACAAGATGGCCCTGAACATCTCCAATCACTTAGCAGAGATACTACCAATGACAATTAGAGTAACATCAAATGGACCCAGGCCCCAACGTAATGAACCTTTCCCTGGCTAAAAAAAGGGGCAATTTGAGCATCCACAAGAAAAACAGTTACAGTGGGGTGGGGTGAAGTCAATCATGCATGTCTAAACCTGTAAACTGCTAACCACACACACACTGTTCACCGCAGGAGGGGGCTAGTGAACCCTCATTACTTTCACAACCAAACAAGCTCTCCTTCTGCCTTTCCTACTAAATCCACCACCAGCTAGCCAAATGGTACCCAAGGGGAATTTAATAGGCATGCAGTTACAATCAAAGGGAGGGAGGCCCTGGCCGGTTGGCTCAGTGGTAGAGCATCGGCCTGGGGTGCAGAAGTCCCAGGTTCGATTCCTGGCCAGGGCACACAGGAGAAGCACCCATCTGCTTCTCCACCCCTCCCCCTCTCCTTCCTCTCTGTCTCTCTCTTCCCCTCCCGCAGCCAAGGCTCCATTGGAGCAGGGATGGCCCGGGCGCTGGGGATGGCTCCTTGGCCTCTGCCCCAGGCGCTAGAGTGGCTCTGGTCGCAACAGAGCGACGCCCCGGAGGGGCAGAGCATCGCCCCCTGGTGGGTGTGCCGGGTGGATCCCGGTCGGGCGCATGCAGGAGTCTGTCTGACTGTCTCTCCCTGTTTCCAGCTTCAGGAAAAAAAAAAAGGGGGGGGTGAGGGAAACCCTGTAGGGTAAACAAAGACGGTTCTTCAAGAAAGACCTTGCTGGGGGGTAGAGAGAGAAAAATATGGGGGAGCTAAAGAGGACGCAGGGCCAGCAGCACCGGCAGCACCTTGGCACATGTTAGAAGTGCATGTTCCTGGGTTCCAGCCAGAGTAGGACAGGACACTCTGACGTCACCAGCTGTCTGGGAGATTCCGATGCACTCCAGCGTGAAAGCCACTGCCACAGGTCAGATGCAATTTACGGTGCTTATAGACCAACTGCAACAGTTATCTTATTGGACACTCTGTTCAAATAAACTATCAGGCTTTGATATCTATAGAGCACTTATGCTACCAAGAAACTGACTGTTTTTTAGGTGTGTGTATTGAGATTAGACATATATATCAAAACCCCAAAATATGTAAGGATAAAAAGAGGTGTGATGGCTAGGACTTGCTTCAAAATGACAAGAAGGCCTGACCAGGCGGTGGCGCAGTGGACAGAGCGTGGGACTGGGATGCAGAGGACCCAGGTTCGAGACCCCGAGGCCGCCAGCTTGAGCGTGGGCTCATCTGGTTTGAGCAAAAGCCCACCAGCTTGAACCCAAGGTCGCTGGCAAGGGGTTTACTCAGTCTGCTGAAGGCCTGCAGTCAAGGCACGTATGAGAAAGCAATCAGTGAACAACTAAGGTGTTGCTACCTGTTAAGGTGTGAGGGAATTGTGGGTGGCAGTTTTAGGTCCCTGACCCCACCGAAAAGGACTCACTCGAGAGGAGAGGGAACCATGGTCCGGTCAAGGGCATATGAGCACCAACACACATTCATGTTCCTGCTTCCAACGGGCTGATTCTGGGATGCTACCTGTTAAGACGTTCAGATTTACCTGCATTTTCAAGGGTTTTTTATTCATTATAGAGAGGAGAGAGAGAGAGAGAGAGAAGGGGGGAGGAGCAGGAAGCATCAACTCCCATATGTGCCTTGACCAGGCAAGCCCAGGGTTTTGAACCAGCAACCTCAGCGTTTCCAGGTTGACGCTTTATCCACTGCGCCACCACAGGTCAGGCAACAAGGGTTTTTTTACAGAGACAGAGAGAGAGTCAGAGAGGGATATAGGGATAGACAGGAACGGAGAGAGATGAGAAGCATCAATCATCAGTTTTTCATTGCGACACCTTAGTTGTTCATTGATTGCTTTCTCATATGTGTCTTGACCATGGACCTTCAGCAGAGCAAGTAATCCCTTGCTCGAGTCAGCGACCTTGGGTCCAAGCTGGTGAGTTTTGCTCAAACCAGATGAGCCCACGCTCAAGCAGGTGACCTCGGGGTCTCAAACCTGGGTCCTTCGCATCCCAGTCCGATGCTCTATCCACTGCGCCACCGCCTGGTCAGGCTCACCTGAGTTTTTAAGACATTTACAGCTTCAACATACTATGAGTACACCAAGTGGCCTAATGCAGGTATTAAGGATGTTTTTTCTTTTTAAACCAGAAAGGGGACATGTGGTCCTTTACATGGGCAAAGCAGCCAAATCGTGCATCCTGAAAGAGCACAGCTTCTCCGGTTGGAGTGTCAGCTCTGATAACTTAGTGACGGCCTGCTTCAGTGTCATCCAGATGGCTCGTCTTGACATCTTTTTAGGGCAAGTAATTAAAGCAGCGAATTGTGAGGCTGCAGAAGGTCTTAGCATCTCCTTGCGTTGGCACCATTGTGATGAGACAGCGTATTTCCTCTGTATTCCCTCCTTGCTGAGGGTCCTGGGGTGGGGGCTGCCAGGGACCTGCACTTCTGTGTCCCCGTGAGTCACCACTTCCCTTTTCTCTGTTTCCCACTTCCTACAGCAGGACACCTGCGTATCAGGAGCCTCTGAGGCACATATAACAAAAAATGACATTAAAAACTTTTATTTTAGCTCATCCTGGCCAGTGTTTACCTTTATGGTCAGATTATAAAAAAATATGCATCTAGACAAGTGACAAAATAAAGGAGCTCTCTCCTTGTAGATGGAACAGCTAAAATTTGGCCTCTTTATTGATCACAGGTCATACAGTTGGCTTTTAAAAATCACAAAATTCCAATGAAGAGTTGCTAACAAAAGGAAATCTGAAATCTTCTCTCAGAATAAATGCTAAGGGCTCATGGGGAGCCAACTTCCAAGGCAGGCGCAGTCTTGAGGGTCGGTCCCACGAAGATGTTAGCGTGAACATAACAAGGAAAACACCGTTTCTCATTCCACAAACATCACCATAACTCACCCAAACAACACGCTCAGTTAAAAGCACCACTCTGTGACCACGAGTCCTGCCAGGTCCATCTGCCGGTATCGTTCATTCAAACCACATCCCTAACGTCTACACGCAAAGCCAGGAAGTGGCCTCAGTGCTAAGACCACCTATGGCTCTTGCTACAAAGCAGCTACTAGTCTAATTTGAGTATCTTTAAAAATGACAGAAATTAGAGTTCTTGATTTCAAGAGAACTTCCCAGAAGGAGGTGGAGGGCCAAGAAATCCACCCGCCTGCTTGGTGGCAGCTCGTGAAGGGGCAAGGCCAAGAATCTTCTGGATGTTCTGTGAGGAAATGGAATAAAAACTGGGTTTTAATAGGAGCTATAGAAGAGCATTTTACCCAGATCCCATATGATGAGAAACCATACAAATTAGAAGCACCCTTACAGCTTGGAACAGGATGATCACCACCATGTTAGTTCACAGAGGCCTGCAACACTACGGAGACCACAAACAGAGGCCCTCTTACCGGGTGGAAGCTGATTTCTCCTAGTGGAGAGGGCTAAAGAGATGCCATCTGTTATTTTAACACAAAGCATTTAGATTATACTCATGAGCTATGTCTTGAAGCAAGGCCTTTTTCTCATGGATGGTTCTTCTGCATGGATTTAGTCATTACTGCACCATCTAAGCTGAAGTTGAACTATTCAGTTTCAATTTCTTTAAATGAGAGAACGTGGACTCTTGCAGAATAATCCGAGTCCAGAATCCTCCTAGCTTGGAGCACTGCCCCACAACTTGTTCAGCTGTCTCACTTATATCTGATTCAGTAGTTTTAAGAAACTCATCTTTATTAAACCAGTTCTCATAATAAAAACTACTATTTTAGCTTAACTGGTGGTGGTGCAATGGATAGAGCATCAACCTGGGACACTGAGGTCCCAGATTCAAAACCCCAAGGTCACTGGCTTAAGCGCAGGCTCACTGACTTGAGCGCATGGCGCTTAGCTTGAGCGTGGGATCATTGACATGACCCTGTGGTTGCTGACTTGAAGCCCAAGGTCACTAGCTTGAGCAAGGGGTCACTGGCTTGGCTGGAGTCCCCCCCCCCCCCATTAAGGGACATATTAAAAGCAACCAGTGAACAACTAAGGTCACACAACTATGAGCTGATGCTTCTTATCTCTCTCCCTTTTGTCTCTCTTTCTTACTAAAAAAACAATAAAAAACTATTTTTATAGTCAGATTTCATCAGTTACTGTAACATTAAATTAAATCGTATAAATCCAACAAGTAAAACCAGCACAAACAGTCTGGGGATAAACACAGTCATCAAGGACAGGGACTCAATGGTGGGAGCAGACAGGTGGAGGCAGCCAGACTAATGGTGACCATTCATGGACAGTGTGATGAGGGCTCATCGGGACACTTTAAAGAGGGAAGGGAGAGGGCTTATGACATGCAGAGATTATGTAAGAGTCTATTGCCACAATTCTATGTAGAATTTAAAGAGGAAAAATCCTTAAAGATTATCTGATTATTCTTGCTCAGTTCTGTCATTTTATAGTTGCGGAATTCTAATTAAAACCTGGAAAAGTCTGATAGCTTATCCACGATTACAAAGTTAAATGAAGAGCAGAGTTAGCACTAAAACCCAGGTATTTTAATTTTTAATCCAATGTGGTCTCTCACCCAGCACATCCTGTGTTAAAGGCCTGGCCTTCAGAACAAGCTGTACCCCACAGTCGGAGGTCAGCATGTCTGCGTTCACCGTCCAGTAGTCACCGAGTGCTGAGTGGATGCAAGGCACTAAAGGATACCAGAGCCGCCCCCTCCCCACGTGCGCCCTCCCTTGACCGTCATCACTGAGGATGCTGACTAGCACAGATTATGAGTGTCTGCCTTTCTGGCATAGTGCCCTGTCGGATTACAACAGCATGTGACAGAATATGAAGAATTCATTAAATTATATTTACCGTAAAATTATTTATTTACCTACCCACAAGATGGCAGCTCACACTTTACTTTAAAAAGAAATCTGGAAACCATTACCAGACCAGGCTACCTCTCTTGAGCAAAGCCAGAGAAAGTCTGCATTGTTTTCATAACAAAGAGCTCCATGTGCCCGCTGCTAAAAATCCATGACAAAACAATGAGAAATGAGAAGGCGGAATGATGGGATGTCAGGAGTTCCCAACTGCTTTTACTCCATCAGTAAGTGTTTACTCACTACCTACTACGCATCCAGGGTTAAGTGTGGCATTATGAAAAATTAAAGATAAAATGTGAACTGATAAGACAGTATTACCAAATTAGCTGTGGATACTCACACTTGTCTGGTCAACAAATACAATGATACAGTCTAGACAAAATAGACCAGGCACCAGTGCTCCTGCTTGGTTCTTTGGCAGTGACACGGTCAATTAAGCGAGGCTTTATCATTTTAGAGATAAAGGCAGTGGAAAACCTCTGATGCCTGTTAAGTTACAAGTTCACTGTGATTTAAGAAGACAACTGAAGGGAAAGTAACAAAATATTTTGAAGGGCAGATTGTTGAGTCTCATTTACAAAGTAACAACATGCACAGCTATGGAACAGGACCACATCTCCGGACTGCGGGGGAGGGGCACTGTGACAACCACCTCAGCGGCCACAGACACGTTACAGCCAAGGGGCGCCCGCAGCCATGCCTGCTGCGGGTTCACGGGGCCCAGGCAGCGCTGTACTTCTCTCCCAGGACTCTCATGTCAGAGCGAGAAACACTGGAAAAACATCTTCCCGTGATCACGCCTTCTATTGGCAGCAGACCCAGAAAAACACAGCTGCAGGATCTGCGTTCCTTCCTCCTCGCAGAGGATAGGAACCCATGACCAAGAAGAAGAGACTGCTGGCTGCTGCTGCACATTGTGGAAAGAACCCAGCCTTTGGAAACGAGTACGTTCCACAACATTTTATTCTGCAGTCACTCAAGCTAAGATCACTCAGCCTGGGAAGCATGGGTCCGGTCCTTGTCCCTGTGGCATGTGGCAGTCAGACTCCACTCACAGCCGACAAGCCCTCACCAAGATCCATAACAGAGCCTGACCCTACCCACAGAAGTACATGTAAAATCCAGCCCGCAAACGGCCCCAGCCAACATTCCTAGGGTTGGCTTGTTTATCTATCTGAATAGGCTGTTGGATGGAGAAAATGACATACAGACTAACACTTACTGAGAAACCTGAAAACACAGAGCTGGCAGCAGAAATGTCACCAGGTTAGCCAATGGAAGACTTGAGTCCCAGAGCTGGTATGCAGGGCAAAGACACAATAGGCGACATAGTTCCCCATCCCCAAACCATGATTTCCGCACACTTACAAGGGGGGAAGGGGCTGGCCTGTGCTGGCACACTGAATAGTGTCAACCTGGGACACTGAGGTCGCCAGTTTGAAACCCTGGGCTTGCTGGGTCAGGGCACATATGGAAGATGATGCTTCCTGCTCCTCCCTCCCCTTCTCCCTCTCTCTAAAAAAAATAAATCATAAAATCAAAAAAAAAGAAACACCCTGCTTGTAGATGAGCTGCACCAACGTTAATGAATTACATCCCAAGCCTTAAATTAAGTGACATAAATTAACAATGAGGCACAGCAGTCGTGGCAGCTCCTCCTAGCATCTGATGACTTTAGAAACACTGATTTGACATAACTGGAACCTGTCCTCATATAGAACAAGTCACGTGGAAACCCTCAAGCTTCCCTAGGAAAGCTGGAGTGCAAGAAGAGAGTAAATTGTACCTACTTTTATCCCCGTCCTGACCGCATGAACTGTTTTAGGAGACCATGTCCAACTCTCACTGATGCCTTTTCAAGTTACAGCCTTACATGCGTACAGTTTAAGATGTGGGCAACAAAAGAGAGCGAAGAAATGCTTTATTTTACATTTCCTAAGAACCACTAACCCCTTCTGCTTCCAAAGAAAAGAGAGTTCTGTTCGGAGCTTTCACAGAGCTCTGAATTTACAAAAGCAGGCCCGTTTTCCCCCGGCTGTTCACCAGGTGAGTGTGCTTGGATGTCTGCTGAGATGTGGGGCCTTCAGTGGAGAAGATAACCATTTACTCAGACCACTGCCTCCTAATAAGGGGAAAGCAAGGACCTTAATGAAGGGGCTAAGGAAATGCCCATCCCTGCCCTGGACCACCTGACACTCCCATGGAAGCTGGTGGCCCACGGCTTCCCCTGCTACAAAGGCACACAGAGGGGGCAGTTGTGATGTGAAGGTCAAGGCTGCTAACCATTAATTACCAAGCATATGGAAGTAAACAAAGGAGAGAGATAATATGAGAAAAGGTGATTAGATTTATTTTCAGTTAATATGACATATCATGTTTTAATCTGTGAAAAGAACTCTGTCCTATCTTGAGCTGGGAACAAATATTAATTTTGTTTTATGTTACTTTATTATTAATTTTTTTTAAGTTATTGATTTTGGAGAGAGAGAAGGGAGGAGAGAGAAAGAGAGACCGGCCCTGGCCGGTTGGCTCAGCGGTAGAGCGTCGGCCTAGCGTGCGGAGGACCCGGGTTCGATTCCCGGCCAGGGCACACAGGAGAAGCGCCCATTTGCTTCTCCACCCCTCCGCCGCGCTTTCCTCTCTGTCTCTCTCTTCCCCTCCCACAGCCAAGGCTCCATTGGAGCAAAGATGGCCCGGGCGCTGGGGATGGCTCTGTGGCCTCTGCCTCAGGCGCTAGAGTGGCTCTGGTCGCAACATGGCGACGCCCAGGATGGGCAGAGCATCGCCCCCTGGTGGGCAGAGCGTCGCCCCTGGTGGGCGTGCCGGGTGGATCCCGGTCGGGCGCATGCGGGAGTCTGTCAGACTGTCTCTCCCTGTTTCCAGCTTCAGAAAAATGAAAAAAAAAAAAAAAAAAAAAGGAGAGACCAAAACATCAATCTGTCCCTGTATGTGCCCTGACCAGGGATTGAACCTGCAAACTTGGTTTATCAGGACAACACTCCAACCAAGCTATCCCACCAGGGCAAGTATTAATTTTATAAACACCCCATGGATGTGGGGATAAGAGGGAGAGAGTGGCCTTAAGAACAACTGCTTCCATTCTAGACCACTGTCACCTGACGGTCACCCACTGCCAGGCTGCCCACTAGACCCCACTGCCATGGCTGTTCCACTGCAGCGCAGGCAAACTGCGGCTCGGAGAGGCTGTGCGACTTCCCAAGGTCACTCAGGCTAAGAGGCAGCAGGTTCGTACCTCCAGGTGCTGTATTTCCTCAACCTTACAATGCACTCCTGCCCTCTCCCCAGCAGTTTAAAGTAGAATGGGTCTTAAATTCTGTTACATAGGGTGGGGTAAAAGTAGGTTTACACAAAAGTTTATTCTGGCATTATTAATTATTGTTCAATAATGTGGAATGTACTTCATGTCATAAAAGCATATGGTACAAGTGGCTACCAGAGTAAACTTGACATCCTGTCTCTTTTTCAAAAAGACAGAGCTGTAGCCCTGAGTTACACAGGTCTGCTAAGGTATACAAAGACAACGAGGAAGTCACCTTACAGGAGCTGGAGGGGAGAGAAGTGTGAGATGAGAATCACAGAGCAGCTCTGAAGGAGTCACCTCTGCCACACACATGGAAAGAGCGTGTCCGCACTCACCGCAGTGTGGCGGGAAGGCAGGGTGTTCACAGACTGAACTTGCTCCGAACAGAGCTCCTGAGCCCGAGACGTCAGGAACCTCTCACTTTGTCAAGTCCCACCTCACACGCACGTCCCTCTCCAGCCTCCTGCCTGCATCTCCCGCTGGCGGACGTGAGGTCTCTGGGCTCTCACGCACTTCCCCTGAGCGTGTCTGATCCACATGGGCCAGACACACACTTCGATGACCCAGGCTTTATCTCAACTGTGAGCAACTTAAAGCCACTCCGTTACTCCGCTTACTGTGTCCTAAGTGACAAGAGGTGCTGGTGTGTGACAAAGACGGAGTCAGAGGGAAGGACAAGCTCGCCGTACACTCTGTATCTCTGACAGTTCCCACGGGAAGGAGCCCAAGCGTGGAGAGTGGTGCGGCAGCCATGCCCGCTCCATGCCATCACTGTCCCTAAGGGTCGGTCGTCCAGCCCCGCACACACAGGAGCAGCCTCAGAGTTCCATGGAGCTCCAGAACAAGCATCTGAAAGATCTCCATGGCAACAGGTGGACGGTCTCAGCATCACAGAAGTAACAGCTATGCTAGGGTACAAGAGCAAGGATGGGCCCACAGTCTGGCGCCACTTAGCGATGGGAATGCACTCTGAGAAGTGCATCCTTGGGCGGGTACACCATCATCCGGACATCACAGCTGCACTCACACCCTGGACAGCACTGCCCATGGCACACAGCGGCTGTGTGGGGTGCCACCATCATGCCCGGGGCACCGCTGTCCACACCGGTAACACAGCCACTCACCTGGCGGATGGACATGGTGCACAGGATGTAGAGGAAGATGAAGGAGCAGTCCGTGGTATCGTCGCCCAGCAGGTTGCGGTGGGACAGTCCCTGGATGTAGGACAGTGGGGTGAAGGGCAGTTTGGCTACCACCCTGCCGTCGAATCTGAAGGGGAAACAGAGCTCTGTTACTCTTAGGAGACTGACCAGCGTCTCAGCTCCAGGGAGGAAGCTAGGACAGAAATAGAACTTCAAGTCCCTTGATGTTTAAAGAACAAAGAAAGGGTGATATTCTAAACAGAGACCTGAAGTACAAGAATGTAAGGACGAATGCAGACTGTTCCCATTGATTTTTCTCTAAACCAGTGATTCTTAGCTTTGTCACTATGGGCATCCTGGCAGAAATATATCTAAAGCCCTTCCCATAAAACAGCCTTTCAGACTTAGAGAGAGAGTGTGTGCGTGCGCACACGTGCGCACACTCATTGGGCAAGCGTACCAGACTGTTTTGTGCATTATGTTCACAAGCAATACTAAGGAAGGGAATCATATGAACATAAGACAGCCTGACTACTGGTAGGAACAGCCAGGTTTCTTTGTCAGTGTATTTCATTAAAGCCCACGTGTAATAAGACTAAGGAATAAATCAAATGCTGAAATTCAAGCAAAACAAGACTCAAACCCATTGTGGAAGTCACATAATAAAGCCAAAGGTTGCGGTTATGTGAGGGAACACCCATGTTCTTGGGGACTACCCCTCTCATAGTTATGCAAAAAGGAGCGTGAAGACTGGGGCATGTTCTCACATGACTCAGAAAAATACATAAGTCATGTACATATGAGAACACATATACGATATGATGAAATAGAGGGAAAAGAAGGTAAACTGGTACAAAAGGTTTACATCTGTGAATCTAAGTAATGGGTATGCTATTTTTGTGACTTCTGTGTAAATCTGAAACATCAAAATAAAACATTAGCATAGAGCAACAGGTAACACCCCCTACAGGGTACTCACATGGAATTGAACATCCCCATTAGGGCTGTGAAACAGAAGCCAATCGCAAACATGGATTTCATTCGAACCTGTGAGGAGACCACAAACTGTCACTGCACACTCGAGAGAAACCACCACTTAGGCACACCCCAAAAGTTTTGATTTCATGCCATTTTTTTAAAGGAGATCCTAAGGCCAAAAGCTATCCACTGGCTAACCACCCTCTACCTCCAAACCCTCTTCTCCATGCACCCACGAGTGGACAGTCCTGGGGTGGCCATGAGGCTCAGTTCTGAACTGAGTTACAGGCACAAGTGATAAAGGGACATGGAAAAGGAGAAGCATGGCTGGCGTCCACCCCGCAGCCTCCTGCGTGTTCTCCCAGCCTGAAGTAACGCACACGGCGCCTGCAGGGGAAGCGTGTCGGACGCCCCCCTGCACCCTGAGTGACATCAGGGAGCAGCCATGGCAGCCCGGCTGCCGCCCTCTGGTTCCTAAGCAAGTACACAAACCTCTATCTGTTTCAGCCACTGCTGTTAAAGGATTGTTACTTGAAGTCAATGTCTTTCTCAATTACAGTGTCATAAAAGTATTGAAAAACAATTATAAAGATGCGAGATTAACAGTTGTTATGTCTGGATCTTTATCCACATTTGCTATAGTCACCATGGAATAATTGTGTCAACAGATAAAAAACTATTTAAAAATTTTTTATTTTAATTTTTATTTGACTTAGCAAGAGAGAGAGAGAGAGATAAGAACATCAATCCGTTCTTGTATGCGCCATGACCAGGATTGAACCAGCAACCTCTGTGCTTGGGGACAATGCTCTAATCAACTGAACTATCCAGCCAGGGCAAAGAAAGCTATTTTTTAAAACAATGCACCTCTAAATTATAATCTTTCTTAATCAGAATTTCAAGATATCCCTGGCCAAGTAGCTCAGTTGGTTGAAGCATCGTCTTGATACACCAAGGTCACAGGTTTGATCCCTCATCAGGGCTCATACAAGAATCAACCAATGAATGCATAAATAAGTGGAACAACAAATACCCTCCTTCCTTCTGCCTAAAATCAATCAATCAGTAATAAATTTTTGATGGTTTAAAAAAATTTAAATGTTAAAAAAAGGAATTCCGCCTGACCACACAGTGGCGCAGTACATAGAGCGTCGGACTGGGATGCAGAGGACCCAGGTTCGAGACCCCGAGGTCACCAGCTTGAGCGCGGGCTCATCTGGTTTGAGCAAAAGCTCACTGGCTTGGACTCAAGGTCACTGGCTTGAGCAAGGGGTTACTCTGCCTGTTGAAGGCCCACGGTCAAGGCACAAATGAGAAAGCAATCAATGAACAACTAAGGTGTCGCAATACGCAACGAAAAACTAATGATTGATGCTTCTCATCTCTCCGTTCCTGTCTGTCTGTCCCTGTCTATCCCTCTCTCTCTCTCTCTCTCTCTCTCTCTGTAAAAAAAAAAAAAAAAAAAAAAAAGGGAATTCCACCTGACCAGGTGGTGGCGCAGTGGATAGAGCGTCAGACTGGGATGCAGAGGACCCAGGTTCGAGACCCTGAGGTCGCCAGCTTGAGCGCGGATCATCTGGTTTGAGCAAAAGCCCACCAGCTTGAACCCAAGGTCGCTGGCTCCAGCAAGGGGTTACTCGGTCTGCTGAGGACCCGCGGTCAGGGCACATGTGGGAGGGCAATCAATGAACAACTAAGGTGTTACAATGCGCAATGAAAGACTAATGATTGATGCTTCTCATCTCTCTCCGTTCCTGTCTGTCTGTCCCTGTCTATCCCTCTCTGACTCACTCTCTGTCTCTGTAAAAAATAAATTAATTAAAAAAAAAAAAAGGAATTCCGCCTGACCAGGCGGTGGCGCAGTGGATAGAGTGTCGGACTGGGATGTGGAGGACCCAGGTTCGAGACCCCGAGGTCGCCAGCTTGAGCACGGGCTCATCCAGTTTGAGCAAGGCTCACCAGCTTGAGCCTAAGGTCGCTGGCTCGAGAAAGGGGCCACTCAGTCTGCTACAACCCCCAGTCAAGGCACATATGAGAAATCAATCAATGAACAACTAAGGAGCCGTCAACAAAGAATTGATGTTTCTCATCTCTCTCCCTTCCTGTCTGTCTGTCCCTATCTGTCCCTCTCTCCCTTTCTGTCTCTGCCACAAAAAAAATAAAAAAAAATAAAAAGGAATTCCAAGATAAAGCTATATATCAGCAGTCTCTCAGTAAGCAAGACAACTTGCAAAGTTCAGCTGTCCTGTGAAATATACCAGCCACATCACTAGGGTTTCTGTGCTTACACACACATGAACAAGCTGCTCCTTATAAGTAACAAGTAAATGGACAATGATGTCCCTTTCCTTATGCTTTATGGTGTGCCTGCCACTCGGAGCAGAACAAGGGCGACAGTCAGGCCCTCTGCCACGTTCCAGTTCCTCCTGGGGTGACCAGGCCACCATAAAACCAGAGGTGCACACCAACACAGGGAGCAGGCAGAAACAGACACAAGGCTCATCAGGAACTGTGTGACACAGACAGAGGATGACCTCCAGGGCCTGGGAGAGCTGGCCGCGTCACTGGGGCAGCTGCAGCCTGGGAGCAGCCCTGACGTCACTCACAGCCACAGAGACCAGACATCTCTGCAAAGGCAGCTGAGGCCCCGGATGCAAATCAGCTCTTACGCTGAACAGGGCAGTGCGGTTTTCCAGGCATTATATTTAGGACTCTTACCATTGACAGATCGCGGTTGTTATTCTTCAGTTTCTCCTCTTGCCTCTCTGCAAAGAATTAACAAGATGGTTAACACGGGGCGCTGAGCACCGGGGGTGCCGGACCGTGCTGACCGGAGCCCACACGCACCTCTGCTCCAACACCGCTTGTTCTAACAGGACTAGCCAACTGCCTGCCCGTTGTGTACTCCGCACCAACAGGAAACTCAAATGCAGCAGAGCCTCAAAATATTTCAATTTAAAAATAAATATCCTTTTGGGTTTAATTTTTAAAGATTTCCTCTGGTACTGCCTTAACTCTGTACAGAAAGACCTGCTCTTCCGTCCCAGCAAGGGGAACCCCTGCTCTCTGGGTGAAAGGAGTCGGTGTACCCCAATACACCACCTTCTTCAACGCAAGGCTAGTCAGCACTACCCCCTGAACTTCAGGGGAAATGGGAAAGTAACAGTTAAATTATCTACCTGACACAGCCTTCTTTCATGAAAAGTCTAAAGAGCACAAAGGCCTAGAATGAGTATGTAAATTCAGGGCACAAAATAAATTAAATTTCAAGAGCTCTCCCATATTTTCAAGTCTCCAAGAGATCCCCCACCCTCGGGCAAGCTTCAGAATGCCTGCCGTCCAGTCCCTGCCACCTTCTAGGGACACCTCCTCTCAGCACTGTTTGCTGAAGTGCTCCACCCGGCCACTGCTGACCTGGGGCAGCCAGTCCCGGACTGGCCCACACCCTGGGGAGAAAAAGTACGAGCTGGACCAATCGGATTCCTTCTCTCAAAAATTCCAACAGAAAATCTTAGGAAATTAAACCAGTTAACTGTAGGAGCAGAAATAGAAATATTACAACACAGTGTTGGCTCTCAAACTTTAGTTTATCTAAGAATTCTCTGGCCAGCCTGTTAAGAAAGCAGATTGCTGAGCTGCAGGTCTAGGGGTTCTGCTTCCGTAAAACCTGGGAGTGAGCCTCAGAACCCTACGTTTTTAAACAAGGTCTCAGGCAATGCCAACGCAGGTGGCCAGCAGAGCACACAGAAGGAACTCCGACACAGAAAGAAGCCCAGGACACAGCAGAGCATAGGGAATGGCCACGGTTTCACGCTAAACACTCCACTGGAAGCGAGGCAGCTGAGCAGCAGAGGCAAAAGAGCAAGGCCTAAAGCCAAGGGGGCCACCGTCTGCCACCCCGCAGGCTCACTCGCCCACAGACTGGGCAACACCGTCCCTACCCTCCTGATTCCAGACAGCAGCTTCCTCTGACTTTTACCACACATGTCCCTAAAATAAACCCCTTACTACATGAGGTGACTTGACTGTAGTCCGGAGAGCTAAATCAAGCCCACACATGGAGAGTGAATTAGCTTATCTTCCACAGGAGGGAAACATACAAATAGCCAGAACACCTGCATGGGAAATGAAGACAAGAAACACAACACTTTCCAATTAAACGCACAAGACATCTGGCTTCAAGTTCATGGCTCCACCCAGTCTATCATAGAGCCTCCCCTGGTGAAATCAGGGACATTCACTTCTCCGGACACTGGACGCTGCCAACCAGGTCCCGCTACTGAAAACTGGCTTCTTTCATTCTTTACACAGACACACACCTGTGCTATGCACATTTTACAGAAGAAGCTCAAGTGGGGAATGCAAGCAGAGGAACAGTAAGGGCCGCACAATGACAAGGCTGTGGGTACAGTCAGTGCACAACTCGTGTTCACAGGGGGAACGCCCTTCAGGTCACAGAGCTCCCACAGTATAAAAATCAATCATTTATTTAGGAGAAGCTCTGCTGCTCTTAACGTTGAAAACTAATGAAGTTTCCATCACTTCTTATAAAAGGGCATGGGGGTGAAGGATTCTAGATAATGTTCTCAAAAATAAGCTGTAGTCGGACTAATAATACATTGTATCTGGGGAGGTGCTCAGGGCATGCCCAACAGCGTAAATGTCAACAGGACACAGAGCAGACGCAACTCTCCTAAATCCTAAATAACGCACTCTGGGCTTACAGATTTCTGATAACTGGGCTTAATCTAAAAGGAACACTTAAGCCCGACCAGGCGGTGGCGCAGTAGATAGAGCGTCGGATTGGGATGCAGAGGACCCAAGTTCAAGACCCCGAGGTCACCAGCTTGAGCACGGGCTCATCTGGTTTGAGCAAAAGCTCACCAGCTTGGACCCAAGGTCACTGGCTCAAGCAAAGGTTACTTGGTCTGCTGAAGGCCCGCGGTCAAGCACATATAAGAAAGCAATTAATGAACAACTAAGGTGTTGCAACGAAAAACTGATAATTAATGCTTCTCATCTCTCTCTGTTCCTGTCTGTCTATCCCTCTCTCTGACTCTCTCTCTCTCTCTGTCCTTGGAAGAAAAAAAAAAAAAAAAAGAACACTTACATGTCTAGAAAATGGAGAGGCTGTTTGTCTTTTCAGCAGCTTCTAATATATATTATGTCTTGTAACTCCTATTAAGATTTTGATCCTCGCCTGACCTGTGGTGGCGCAGTGGATAAAGCGTCAACCTGGAAATGCTGAGGTTGCTGGTTCAAAACCCTGGGCTTGCCTGGTCAAAGCACATATGCAAGTTGATGCTTCCTGTTCCTCCCCCCTTCGCTCTCTCTCTCCTCTCTATAATGAATAAATAAAATTTAAAAAAAAAAGATTTTGATCCTCAACTCTTCATAAATATTTCTCTTCACTTCTAATGACATTTTTTGGTGAGCAAACAACTTAAGGCTGCATTCCACATTAAGATAACCTGCGCTCAGATACTGTGTCATCGATGTCAGGGCAGCAGGTAATCTGCCTTCCGTTTCTGCATCGTTCCTTTCCCAACAGGTAAAGCTGTGGGGCAGACTGACCTTCCTGAGCTTCACCTCCCTAATCCTCTCAGCCTGCTCCCGCCCTGCCTCATGCTACTGACTGCGCTCCTGCTGTCACTCACAGCCGACACTCTGCCTCGCTGACATTTAGCATTCGCCTTCAGACCCTTCCTGCCCCTGAGACCCCCACACAGCGCACAGATCCTCCCGGCCTCCGGGCCTTGCTGCTCCGGAGCCCACCTCCTCCGCTCGCTCGCCCGGAGACACTCCCTGTTTCCTGTGACCCTCCAGCCTCAGCCCTCCACTCTGCACCGTCACGCCATGTGGGCTCTTGTACGACTTACACGCACGCGGTACTAAAACCAGGTAGCCTTTACCCCCCTGCCAGCCCCAAAACCATCCCCCGGCCGACCCTGCACCAACTATTCCAACCCACTGTCACTCAGGCACGCCCAGTCCCACATGGCAAACCTGAAATCATCTTTCCTTTTCTTACCCCCCCCCACTCTGCTCTTCCTCCCGTCCTTCCTCAAGCCAGAGGGCGGACTTCTTCTGAGGCTCCGCCCTCTTGCGGCACCTGCATCTCAGCAGTCACCAAGTCCTATCACCTCTGCCTGCTCGACACAGGCTGAATCTCACATCTACTCCAATTCCATGGGCAAGCGCGGGTTCTGGCCATTTTTACGCCTCGGACACCTGGAAAGCCTGACTTCGCTACTTCTAGAATGAGCCCCTCCCCCATGTATGCTCCAAACTGTCGCCAGAATTGTCTTCCATAAAATCTAATGTCAAACCTCTGCTTGAATGCCCTGACGGTGACAGGCAGCCTCTGGACACAAGTTCAACTCTGAGCCCAAGTTAACTGAGGAAGGCCTCCCCAACCTGCTCCTCCTACCCCCCTGCCCATCCCAGCCACAGCATCCTCGTTCCCTCTAAGACCCTGCCGCTCCCTCCCATGCATGTGCTTGCTACCTGAGCTCTCAGTGCTTTCGAGGGTGCCCATCCTCCCACCCAGAGCGCACAGGGCTGACAAATGTGGAGTCTGCAGTGACAAAGGACCAGCTCGAAAGCCCTGCCCAACACTGACTTCATCCCATCACACCCCTCAATGACTAAGAGGGAGTTACTGAACTCAAGCCTCAATATTCCTGTATACAAAATGAGGAAACTATTCACAACCACACATGGTGTTCAGAGGACTTAAAAGTAACCTGAGATCTCACCTCGTGTGCTGCAGACGGCACGTGCTCAGTCGACACTGACTGCTACTTCATTATTTATATTTTTATTTAGCTAGCTAACACTAATGCTCCAAGATTCAGCTAAAGCATTCTCTCTTCAAGAGAGCCTGACCCCTTAGGCTGGTTTGGGTAGACTCTCTCTTGACTTTCCCGACACTCAGAACACGTCTCTACACAAGCACTCACTGCACACTGCACTGGTCCGTTTTCCCTCCCCGCGCAGACCTCCTAAACTACAGAACTTTTCTCCTTTATCTCCCAGCGCCTGCCAGAGGCTGACCCACACATGGAAGGGAACGGCAGCACCCTGCCACGTAACTAAATAAGCAGGCCACTTAGAACACAGCTGACGTGCCCACCCCAAACTGAAAAGCAGTCACCAGAAGAGGACACTGGCCAAGCCCAGCCTGGCCGCCCTCCCTCCTGGAATGCCACGGCAGTGGCCCTGGTTCTGTGCCAAACACACCATTTCCCTCGTTTCAGAGTCAGGAAGCCTCATAAATACAAAATCCTATCTAATAATTTATTAAGTGTCTTTTTAGAACAGAATTACATTTGGTAATTAAATTCTAAAATACACCACAAAACCAAAATTGTGTCATTATTTTTCAGATGAGATAAAAATTACTCAGCAGAACATGTCCTACCCCTTGGTGGATCTGTCACCAGTCAACCCTCAGTAAGGGAGCTGTGGCAATAATAAACAAGCAACTCAGACTCACCTGGAAAAATCATCTCTTCAGAGATGAAAAACAATATGCTTTTACAGACGAAGCCAAGAACCCACAATGGCCAACATCATTTCACTAAAACTGGAATTGCAAAGCTAGAAGCAAAAAGGAGCAACTGCTTGAACTCGTCCCACAAGACGGTTGAGAGAACGGAGGAGAAAACATGAGCGAGCGCTCGGTGACCACAGAACCATACACGAGTGACCATGGTCAGCGTCTTCACGACAGCGGCATCATCTTGAGAATTCACTTCTTCCCAGGAACCCTAAACTTGGTGTAGACCAGTCACTCAGCTTACCTATTTTCTTCTTTTGTTGTCGACCAGCTGACTCTGTTATCGTTTCCTTCTTCTTCTCCACTGTAAACACAGTGATGTCAAATTAATTGTACTTTCTGCTCAAGACACAAAGGCCGCTAAACCAATCAAAGAAACTTACAAGGAAGTTACAGGTGGACTCTGATTACAATCGTGATTAAATCAACTGGTTTGCTGACAGTCAAAGGCAGACACAACATTCCCAGGCTCCCACAGCAATGAGTAAGCATCAGTAGTCAGATACCCAGGAAGGCTGTCAAGGAACGCAAGCATCATGCAATCAGATGAGTTTCAGACCATCAGCTGAGGGTAGATGCCTTAGGCAGGATTCCCACAGTTTTCAAGATCTGCTTTCAGTAACTATGGCTAACTGTGGTTACAGTTGCATAGTCACCACAGAAGATGGATTCATTCAGTGGCTGCCTCCCTAACAGGCACTGAGCTAGGCTGATAAGAAAATACAGTATAGCCTGACCAGGCGGTAGCGCAGTGGATAAAGCGTTGGACTGGGATGTGGAAGGACCCAGGTTCGAGAACCTGGGGTTGCCGGCTTGAGCACGGGCTCATCTGGCTTGAGCAAAAAGCTCACTAGCGCCTGACCTGTGGTGGCGCAGTGGATAAAGCGTTGACCTGGAATGCTGAGGTCGCCGGTTCAAAATCCTGGGCTTGCCTGGTCAAGGCACATGTGGGAGATGATGCTTCCTGCTCCTCCCCCTGTTCTCTCTCTATCTCTCCCTCTCCCTCTCTCTCTAATAAAAATGAATAAAATCTTAAAAAAAAAAAAAAAAAAGGTCACTGGCTCAAGCAGGGGTTACTCGGTCTGCTGAAGGCCCGCAGTCATAGCACATATGAGAAAGCAATCAATGAACAACTACGGTGTCGCAACGAAAAACTGATGATTGATGCTTCTCATCTCTCTCCGTTCCTGTCTGTCTGTCCCTATCTATCCCTCTGACTCTCTCTCTGTCCCTGTAAAAAAAATCTTTTTTAAATAAAAAGAAAATTCAGTATATCCATGCCCTCTAGGGTCAATCCACTGAGGGCAGATAACCAAACAATAATTACAGCACAGAAAACAGGCACCACAGACAGTTGCACAGGGCAGGAAGAGCAGGAGGGCCAAAGAAGCCAAGACTAACTTTTTGATGTGTTTCAATTCACACAACAATAAAGTAAGTAACCATAAGCTTTTGAAGAGGAATAGTGTGATTTATTTTACATTTAATACGTATTAACCTTTAATCTCGGTTGACCAAGAACAGACATGTCAAAAACTACCAATGCTTGGCGGATTTACACAATGTGTTCTGTACATTATCTTAGTTTAGTATACTCCCTTCACTAGCAAACAATACAGGACATGTATTATCTCTAAAAGTTGCATTAAAGAATGGGCAGGGGCCCTGGCCGGTTGGCTCAGCGGTAGAGCGTCGGCCTAGCGTGCGGAGGACCCGGGTTCGATTCCCAGCCAGGGCACACAGGAGAAGTGCCCATTTGCTTCTCCACCCCTCCGCTGCGCTTTCCTCTCTGTCTCTCTCTTCCCCTCCCGCAGCCAAGGCTCCATTGGAGCAAACATGGCCCAGGCGCTGGGGATGGCTCTGTGGCCGCTGCCTCAGGCGCTAGAGTGGCTCTGGTCGCAACATGGCGACGCCCAGGATGGGCAGAGCATCGCCCCCTGGTGGGCAGAGCGTCGCCCCATGGTGGGCGTGCCGGGTGGATCCCGGTCGGGCGCATGCGGGAGTCTGTCTGACTGTCTCTCCCTGTTTCCAGCTTCAGAAAAATGAAAAAAAAAAAAAAAAAAAAAGAATGGGCAGGTAGGACACTTTACCTTAGTACATTAAGTATGCTGGCTAAATTCTAAAAGAGCCTGACCTGTGGTGGCGCAGTAGATAAAGCGTGGACCTGGAACGCTGAGGTTGCGGGTTCAAAACCCTGGGCTTGCCCAGTCAAGGCACATATGGGAGTTGAAGCTTCCTGCTCCTCCCCTCCCTCTCTCCCCCCTTCTCTAAAATAAATAAATAAAATCTTGAAAAAAAAAATTCTAAAAGAAAAATTGGTATTGCTGCTTTATGAAGGAGACATAAAACTCAGCTGGACTACAATATTGCAAATGCAATGGTCAAGTGCTAACTAAAATAAAATGTGCGTGTATGTGTGCATGGGCACACACAAATATGTGTTGCACATCTAAGTAACAGTTGCTGTTCTAGGCAGATAAAAAGATAAATCATATAAGGGGGAGAAAGGTTTAGAATACACCTACTAGTACCAGCTCATAAAAAGGAATTAAGTCACCTTCTACAAGATGTTCCTGAAATAACATAAAAAAAAAATGGACAGAAAACATTGAATGATTTACTCTTTATCATTATTATCAACCAAAAAAGCAAAAAATATTTCTTTCCCCCCAGAAGGGCTATAACACAACTACTTGGCATTTAACCACAACTGCATAAAAAACAAGGGGAGAGGCCTGACCTGTGGTGGCGCAGTGGATAAAGCATTGACCTGGAATGCTGAGGTCGCCGGTTCAAAACCCTGGGCTTGCCTGGTCAAGGCACATATGGGAGTTGATGCTTCCTGCTCCTCCCCCCTTCTCTCTCTCTCTCTCTCTCTAAAATGAATAAATAAAGTCTTAATAAAAAGAATACTAGTTTAAAAAAAAAAAAACAAGGGGAGAAAGAAGGCTAGAGGACAGAAAACAGGATGATACCGTCAATACTAAGCCGGTCCTCCGGCACACTAGAATTAGACCAGATAAATCTCCCAGAGATAAAAATGTTACTCTAACATTTTCCTAACCTCAGGGTTGCAAAGAAACTCTTTTGTGTTGATACTGATTCACCAGAACCTCACTCCACAACAAACAGTGGCGACAGTGGCACTGACAAAAATAAACATATCCCCGTGACCTGGTACTGTGCATCCTGAATTCCAGAGAGCTCCCCATTCATAAACTATTTAGAAATCTTCATTCTGTCCTCCTGCAAAAACACTCCACACCTGACAGTACTCTGTACTTAGAAAATGCTCTCACTCAATTCTGGTACAACAGTGAATCACATATGCTTTAACCGTTCTAATTTACTGAAGAGCCCTTTTACTAGTCTCTGCAACAAAAGTAACACATGACAGGAGACTGTCTGATCTTTAGAGCACACTAGTATGCACTGACATTTAGAGACCACCGGAATGAACCCACTTGGTACCTAAGGAACTGTCAGAGTAAGACAACTTTTTGGATAACAGCAGTATTCTGCAAATAATGCCAAGGATCAGATGAGTATAAGAATCTAATCCTGACTCACATCTATTTATGTTTTTATATTTCTCAAAAGCCCTCCAAACTTCTTGCCTAGATCCACACCACTTTCTGAATACCGATTGTCAGAAGACATTATACATGTGCAACTAGGACATTCATGCAAAGAGGGAATTTACCTTATATCTTCCTGTGAAACATGCCCCATGCTAAACATAATAGTTGTCCATTAAACTATAAATATCTAGAAGACAGGATCTATGCCCACTTATTCTGTATACCGCATGTACAGCAAACTACATACAGCAAGTCATCGAATATTAACTGACCATGAATATAACAATAACACACACTTCCTGAGTTTTAATAGATACCCTAAAGTAGAGGACCTGAGACTATAAGAAATGCATGGGGGTCTATGGGACCCTTGTCGGTTGGCTCAATGGATAGAGCGTCGGCCCAGCAGGCAGATGTCCCAGGTTCGATCCCCAGTCAGGGCATACATGAGAAGCAACCTTCTGCTTCTCTTCCCCTTCCTCTCCTCTTCTCTCTCTCTTCCCTTCCTGCAGCCAGGGGCTCAACTGGTGCAAGCATCACCCGGGTGCTGAGAGGATAGCTCAGTTGATTCAAGCATCAGTCCCAGACAAGGGTTTGCCGGATGGATCCCGGTCCGGGTACTTGCGGGAGTCTGTCTCCCCTCCTCTCACTTTAAAAACAAAAAAACAAACAAAAAAAACCCAGATTATTCTGGCTGCTACCTTGGGAACAGACTACAGACAGAGAGAAACACCTGCTAATCTTTTTTCCCTTTTTAAGTTGTCCATTGATTGCTTTCTCATATGTGCCTTGGGGTGAGAGGGCTCCGGCTGAGCCAGTGAACCCTTGCTCAAGCCAGCAACCTTGGGCTTAAGCCAGCAACGATGGAGTCATGTCTATGATCCCACACTCAAGCTGGCGACTCAGGACTCAAGCTAGTGAGCCCATGCTCAATCCAGCGACCTCGGGGTTTTGTATCTGGGTCCTCAGCATCCCAGGTCAGCATTTTATCCACTGCGCCACCACCTTATCAGGCTTGTTAATCAAGACTAAAAGGGACACTGAAAGGCCCCAATTGATCCCCTAGGGATGCATTCTCGTTCCACTTCCAGCAGCCCCCTAGGCTGTGTCCTGTATAAAAATCCCTGCTTTATATCAAACACAACAAACTCTACTGGTTCTTAACCTTTTACTCAAACATGCCTTCAACCAACTGAAACGTGCCTTACCTCCAATGACTCCACTTAGCATGACACCGATCACATTGACCTGTTGCTCCACAAACACACCTTAGTCCTTAAAATACCCCTATATTTGCACATATGCTACTCTTTGGGGGGGGGGGGGAATCTGAAGATCTTTCCCCCATCTCATCCTGCACCCAAATTCTAACCACCCACGAAGGACTGCGAGGCCACCTGGGTCCCAAAGGCTTCCCTGGGCACATGACACCTATCTCTTACATCGCTGCCGCATTACATAAAAGTCTTACGTTCCTGATTAGACTTCCAGCTGGGTTCGTCCTTGCAACCCTATGAGCTTTGCGCATCAGCTGGAGCTCCTCAAATATCCCTGGTGTAGGGGGGGGGGGGCTGCCTGCGCTTGACCCACTGAAGCTTCTTCTACAGGAAACTGCCCTACTCACATTTCTTGCTCTGCTTCTCCACTTCCGCCTTTAGTCTCTTGTACTTGTCCGTCCTGTAGACCAGGACCCAGGTGATCCCTGCAAACAGGAAGGCAAAGCGCTCAGGGGGGAATGTTTGAAAGGGTCCTGAACGACTGTCCTAAGTGGTCCCTGTTGGGCAAAGAGGGGATCTGGCTGTTTTGCTTTAGATGCGCCAGTGGGGGGGGTCTTCAACCAAAGCACCGGCCGCGTGCTAGGAAGGGTGTCCGCCAACACGCAGTGGACCGAGGACGCCGGGCAATGGCGTGCACACCCGGCCCCGCCCGCCCTGCCTGCGCACGAGCCGCCCCGGGGGTTCCCAGGGAGTGGAGTAGGCGAGCCCCCAAGCAAGCAAGGCTGGCGGACTGTCCCGGGGTGGCGTATTGGGACCCCCGGCCCGGGACCCGCCCCGCGGGGACAGCCCCAACGTCAGGGAAGCGGCCGCCCTCACCCTCGGCCAGGAGAGCCGTGCACACAGAGATAAAAACGATGAGTAGCGTGTCCGCGAACATGGTGCTCATCTCGGACTCCTAGTTCTGCGCTCCCACCCGCCGGGGTGGGGGCAGAGCTCCACAGCCACGAAAAACACAGCGAGAAACGACTCCCCTAGACTCGCAGGACCACTAGATAACACCGCGACACTAACAAGATTGGACATCCCCACTTCCGCTTCCGGGGCACAGAGCCGGAAAAGCGCCAACCGGAAAGGGGCGTGGTCATGCGGGCCCCAGCGGGAACCAAGCGGCGTTCAGGAAGGTCTCGCGAGAGGAGGGAGTTGAGTGGCTGAGACGGCGTGGGGGCGCGGGATTTCGCCCCGATGGGTTTGGTCGCGGGTTCCCGACGCGCCTTTTTCGAGTCTTGGAGCCACGTGTCCGGACTCGTGGGCGTTGTACCGCGGCCCCAGCTCTAAGGCCGATTAGATAGTTGAGCCTAGGTTGACTGACTTCTGCCAGCGCGCACGACACGCACTGCACGTCGGCGGAGGACACGGAAGTCGTGCACGCCGGCGTCTCGGAAGTGTTGCCGTGGCGAAGGAAGGACGCCTGTGCACGTGGTGTGGATGGGACCCGTAGACTTCCGGGCGGAATGCTCCGGGGCCCCAGGCGGCGAGCCAGAGCGGGTGAAGCCGGGGGCCTCGCGCGAGGAGGAGCGCTTCTGGGGGAGGCTGGGAGACCCATGGGACTGGGCGTGGGGTGTCCAACGACTCGGTCGTCCTGAACCCGGGTCTAGGCGGAGGCCACGTGCAAGTGCTCTTCCGCTGGCTCCGCGGGAGACTGGTGGGCGGAGCGAGGATGAATGAGAAATCCCGGACGCTTCTGAAAGGACCAGCTGTTATCACCCAATCAGTTTCCCTGCGAGAATGAGCACCCCGTTTCCAACATCTCCCCATTTTCCAGGAAAACCCAGAAGTCCCGATATAATGTATAAACTAAAGAAAATGTCTCCGCAGCTTGGTTTCAGCCTGGTGTGTGTGTGTGTGTGTGTGTAAATCTAGCTGGCCATGCAGTCGCTATCATTGGGCTGTTTTAAACTCCAACGCACTTTATTTATGGTGCTCAGATCACCCTGCTTTTGGCCTTATTTAATTATTTATACATTTGTGTCTTCTCTTGAGACACAAACGCAGAGACCATGTCCCTTGAAGCAGACGTTGAGCACCTACATGCAGCAGGAACATTGGTGGGCGCTGTAGGGTCAGAGAGATACTGTTAAATTACATGTGAGTAGAAGATAGAATCGAAGCATTCATAAAACATGGGAGCACAGATGAGGGCACGGTTTTTGAGCAGTAGAGGCAGGGTAGGTTTATTCAGCTTTGTATCGCCCACGGTAAATGTGCAGATGCAAAGAGAGTGTGACCTTTGAAGTCACACCTCGTTTTCAGTTCTGATTGCCGCTTAGTTGACAGCAGTCCTGAGCATATCGTTTAGTCCTTGAGCCACAGGACCACATGATGACCACCAGTAATCTGAAGAACTGGAAAAATTATGAGTCCCCCTGCCCAGATTTAATTAAAATTAAAACGATTGTGAAGTTTGAGTGTATTATATATACTTTTTGAAATATTTTATTTTTTCGAGTACTTTTTTCTCTGAGTCTGTGTGTCTGTATGCTGCTCTCTGTGCATGTTTACCCAGCCTTTCGGGTACCTGAGCAGTTTGAGGACAAAGACTGTCTTGCCCATTCTTGCATCCCCAGCTTTTGAAATATCACCTGGCATGGACATGCTGCTCAATATATATTTATTGAATGAATGAACAATGTTGTTGGGACAGAAGACCATAGGTTGGACAAAATATCTTAGAAAAGCCTGACCAGGCGGTGGTGCAGTGGATAGAGCATTGGACTGGGATGCTGAGGACCCAGGATCGAGACCCCAAGGTCGCCAGCTTGAGTGCGGGCTCATCTGGTTTGAGCAAAGAGCTCACCAGGGTTACTAGCTCAAGCAAGGGGTTATTCGGTCTACTGAAGGCCTGCAGTCAAGGCACATATGAGAAAGCAATCAATGAACAACTAAGGTGCTGCAATGCGGAATGAAAAACTAATGATTGATGCTTCTCATCTCTCCATTCCTGTCTGTCTGTCCCTGTCTATCCCTCTCTCTGACTCTCTGTCTCTGTAAAAAAAAAAAAAAAAAGTCTTAGAAAAATTGGGAATTTTAGCTCAACCTTAAAGAACAGGTCAAGGCCTGACCTGTGTTGGCGCAGTGGATAAAGCGTCGACCTGGAATGCTGAGGTCGCCAGTTCAAAACCCTGGGCTTCCTGGTCAAGGCACATATGGGAGTTGATGCTTCCTGCTCCTGCCCCTGTTCTCTCTCTATCTCTCCCTCTCTCTCTCTAATAAAAATTAATAAATAAAATCTAAAAAAGTAAATAAATTAAAAATTAAAAATAAATAAAAGAACAGGTCAAATGTATTTGGGATGTGGAAGAAGCAGTGATCTAAAGCATTGACGGGATGAGACAGAAGTAAAGCATCAGAGATGGGAGCACCATTGACCAGGTAGGTGGATTGGGACTTTTATCTGCAAGAGGTCCGTGGTTGAACTTTCAGAATCCATAATGTTCGTTTTTTTTCTGGATCGAGTATTCATAGATTCCATCAAATTCTCAAAGTAGTTTAGAAACAAATGTTAAGAATTACTGCTCTGGCCTGACCAGGCAGTGGCACAATGGATAGAGCATCAGGCTGGTACACAGAGGACCCAGGTTCAAAACCCCAAGGTAACAGGCTTGAGTGCGGGCTCATCCGGCTTGAGCACAGGGTTGCTGGCTTGAGCATGAGATCATAGACATGTCACTGGCTCAGCTGCAGCCCCCTAACCCCCGTCAAGACACATACTAGAAAGAAATCAATGAACAACTGGGGTGCTGCAACAAAGACTTCATGCTTCTCATCTCTCTCCCTTCCTGTCTGTCCCTATCTGTACCTCTCTGTGTCTCTGTCTCTGTAGCAAAAAAAAAAAAAAAATTACTGCTCTGGCCTGATAGCTGAGTTCCTCAGAGTATTAACCCAATATACCAAAGTTGCAGGTTCAGTTCCCAGTCAAGGCACATACAAGAATCAACCAATGAACGCATAAATAAGTGGAACAACAAATCAATGTTTCACCCTCAAATCAGTAAATAAATTTTTATTTTTATTAAATGGAGAGAGGGATGAGAAGCAGCAACTAGTAGTTCCTTCACTTTAGTTTTTCATTGATTGCTTCTTATACGTGCCTTGCACATCAAAACTATGAGATAGCACTTCACACCCAGTAGGTGGCAATTGTAAAAACAAAATCAGAAAATATATTGGTGAAGATGTGGAAAGCAGAAGCCTTGTGCATTGCTGGGAGGGTGGTGGATGGAAAATGGTGCAAACATTGTGGGAACAGTCTGGTGGTTTCTCAGAAAACAAAACAGAATTGTCACGTGATCCAGGAGTTCCACCTCGGGGATTTATCCAGAAGAACTGAAAGCAGGGACTTGAACAGATATTGATCCCCTATCATTCACAACAGCCAAAAGGGGGAAGGAGCCCAAGTGTCCTTTGACAGATGGACACTGTATAAACAAACTACATATATAGACTATATATATTGTATATATATATACATATAGACTATATATATTGCATATATATAGTCTATATGTATAGTGTGTATATAGAGAGAGTTATTGATATATATATATATATAGTTATCTACAACTGTATACAGTTGTATAAATACAGTGTATCAGTAAAGTCATGGTGTACTTTTGACCGGTCACAGGAAAGCAACGAAAGACGATAGAAATGTGAAATCTGCACCAAATAAAAGGAAAACTCTCCCAGTTTCATACTGATTCAGTGAGGTTCGATGTGGGCTCACGCACAGATTTTTTTAGGGCTCCTTAGTTAGCTATCCCGTATAGCCTCTACAGACTCGTCACTGACTGATGGCCTACCAGAATGGGGTTCTCCACCAAACTGCCGGTTTCCTTCAACTGCTTATTCCACCAAGTAATGTTATTCCTATATGGTGGCACTTCGTTATAAACGTGCTGATATTTGCCCTGGCCAGTTGGCTCAGTGGTAGAGTGTCAACCTGGCGTGGAGGAGTCCCGGGTTCAATTCCCAGCCAGGGCACACAGGAGAGGTGCCCATCTGCTTCTCCACCCCTCCCCCTCTCCTTCCTCTCTGTCTCTCTCTCCTTTCCGCAGCCAAGGCTCCATTGGAGCAAAGTTGGCCCAGGCGTTGAGGATGGCTCCATGGCCTCTGCCTCAGGAGCTAGAATGGCTCTGGTTGCAACAGAGCAACGCCCCAGATGGGCAGAGCATCGTCCCTGGTGGGCATGCTGGGTGGGTCCCGGTCAGGCGCATGCGGGAGTCTATCTGATTGCCTCCCCGTTTCCAACTTTAGAAAAATACAAAAAAATAAAAAAATAAACGCGCCGATATGCACATTGCACTTTGGTCACAGATTCAAATTTAGCGAGCCACAGAACACACTGAACTTACCTCTGTACCGTCCATATCTCGACTGGCATGGCCGTGGGCTGCTCCACTGTATACACGGTGTTACATCATCATCTGCGCATGTGCACATGCTGCCACATCATCCTACTGAAACTGGGAGTGTTTTCCTTTTATTTGGTGCAGATTTCACATTTCTATTGTCTTTTTTTACTTTCCTGTTACTGGTCAAAAGTGCACCATGACTTTACAGACACACTGTATATAGTGTGTGTGTGTGCAAACACACACACATATATAATGGAACATTATTCAGTCTTTTAAAAAAAATAAATTTTGACACATGCTGCAACATGGATAAGCCAAAGACATTATGCTAAGTGAAATAAGCCAGACACAAAAAGACAAATACTGTATGATTCCACTCTTATGCAGCCCCTAGGGTGGTCACATCATACAGCCAAAAAGCAGAGTGGTGAGTGCCAGGGCTGGGGGAGGGGAGAGTTGAGAGTTACCCCTGAATGGGTGGGGAGGTCCGTTTTGGGAAGATGGATAAGTTCTGGTGATGGATGGTGGTGGTGACTTTTGCACCAGAATCGGTTGGCTCAGTGGTAGAGCATCAGCCTGGCATGTAGGAGTCCTGGGTTTGATTCCTGGCCAGGGCACACAGGAGAAGCACCCATCTGCTTCTCCACCCTTTTGCCTTTCCTTTGTCTCTCTGTTCCCCTTCAGCAGCCAAGGTTCAATTGGAGTAAAGTTGGCCCGGGCGCTGAGGCTCCATGGCCTCCACCTCAGGTGCTAGAATGGCTCCGGCTGCAACGGAGCAACGCCCCAGATGGGCAGATCACCGCCCCCTGGTGGGCTTGCCGGGTGGATCCCAGTCAGGCGCATGCAGGAGCCTGTCTCTGCCTCCCCGTTTCTAACTTCAGAAAAATACAAAAAAAAAAAAGTGCGAATACTCACTGAAATGTAGCCATAGACATGGTCAAAATGGTAAACTTGATGTTGTATACACATGCTACCATAATTTTTAAAAAGCTCTTTAAGCCTGAACAGGCAGTGGCACAGTGGATAGAGCGTCAGACTGGGATGCAGAGGACCCAGGTTTGAGACCCCAAGGTCGCCAGCTTGAGCTCAGGCTCATCTGGTTTGAGCAAAGCTCACCAGCTGGGACCCAAGGTCACTGGCTCTAGCAAGGGGTTACTCAGTCTGCTGAAGGCCTGCAGTCAAGGCATATATGAGAAAGCAATCAATGAACAACTAAGGTGTTGCAAAAAAAACCTGATGATTGATGCTTCTCATCTCTCTGCATTCCTGTCTGTCTGTCCCTGTCTATCCCCCTCTCTGACTCTCTCTCTGTCTCTGTAAAAAAAAAAAAACAAAAAAAAACCTCTTTAAGTCAGTGGTCCTCAACCCCCGGGCCGTGTACCGGTACCGGTCTGTGGGCCATTTGGTACTGGTCCGCAGAGAAAGAATAAATAACTTACATTATTTCCATTTTACTTACATTTAAGTCTGAACCATGTTTTATTTTTTAAAAATGACCAGATTCTGGCCCTGGCCGGTTGGCTCAGTGGTGGAGCGTTGGCCTGGCGTGCAGAAGTCCCGGGTTCGATTCCCAGCCAGGGCACACAGGAGAGGCGCCCATCTGCTTCTCCACCCCTCCCCCTCTCCTTCCTCTCTGTCTCTCTCTTCCCCTCCCGCAGCTGAGGCTCCATTGGAGCAAAAGATGGCCCGGGCGCTGGGGATGGCTCCATGGCCTCTGCCCAGGCTCTGGAGTGGTTCTGGTCACAACAGAGCGACGCCCCAGATGGGCAGAGCATCACCCCCTGGTGGGCGTGCTGGGTGGATCCCGGTCGGGGGGATCCTGGTCGGGCGCACGCGAGAGTTGTCTGACTGCCTTCCCGTTTCCAGCTTCAGAAAAATACAAAAAAAAAAAAAAAAAAAAGACCAGATTCCCTGTTACATTCGTCTAAGACTCACTCTTGACACTTGTCTTGGTCACATGATACATTTATCCATCCCACCCTAAAGGCCAGTCCGTGAAAATATTTTCTGACATTAAACTGGTCCGTGGCCCATAAAAGGTTGGGGACCACTGCTTTAAGTGGAACAGTACCTAAGAGGATGGGATCAGCAGAATCTCGTCATCGTTCCTGGTGTAAGAATGAGTTGCTATAGGCCCCTTGGAAAGTTTGTTACCCTGTAAAGATAAGCATTTGTATTCCCCTTGACTTACCATTCTGCTCCTGAGTACGCACCTAAAAGGAACTTTTGAACGCACACCAGGGCACGTGTGCAAGGTTGTTCATGTGAGCACACTCTTTAATACCCAAATCTAGAAACATCCCAGATGCCCGTCTACAGATAGAGCAGTATAAATGAATTAGGATGTTATTTATACAGCACTCCCAGTGAATTTACTACAGTTATATGCAACATGGATTAATCCTAACAATACGTGGTGGAGCAAAAGCGTGTTTACAGCTGCGAGGATGCAAAACAAGGTTCATTCTTGTATTTATATATTTGTATTGCTTTCCATACGAACAACCAGAAACCTACTTTTGCCCCACGCTGTATGATATAGAGTGAAAAGGTCAGTAATTAATAATTATATATAGCATGTGGTTGACTCTTATAAAGTTAACAACCTTATAAAAATCCCCCACTGCCAATGCTGTTTAGGGTGTTAAAAGGACAAGCAAGGCAATGATGTTTTTGCTGGTCTTACTTTGAGTGGGAAGAAGCTGGGTGATGTAATGGAGGATCAGAGGGGAATGTAAATGTGAATTTATGCCCTAGATTTTATGTTGGTGGTGATGTCATGGGTATTTGATGTATTATTGTAAATGAAAAAATGAATGAATGTTGAGGTCCTTGAATGCACTGAAGAAAAGAGGGTGTCATGAGCCAAGAATACTGATGAGTCAAATTCTCTGCATCTGAGCTCTGTAACATTTTTTTCCTTTTGCATTCAACTTTATATGTTTGATATAAGTAAAGAGAATAAAGGGAGAAAAGTAATCTTTTAAACCATGTGCCATCAAGGAAAAATGATGCTCTTAAAGTATTTTGTCCTGCCTGGTGGTAGTGCAGTGGATAGAGCATCAACCTGGGATGCCGAGGTCCCAGGTTCAAAACCCTGACTTCGCCAGCTTGAGCGCGGGCAGCTTCTCTGCCTTAAGCACAGGCTCACCATCTTAAGTGCAGAGTCACTGGCTTGAGCCCAGAGGTCGCTGGTTTGAAGCCCAAGGTCGCTGGCTTGAGCCCAAAGCTACAGGATTGAGCCTAAGGTTGCTGGCTTGAGCAAGGGGTCATTGGCTCCACTGGATTCCTTCCTCCCACCCCGGTCAAGGCACATATGAGAAGCAATCAATAAACAACTAAAGTGACACAACTATGAGTCAATGCTTCTCATCTCTCTCCCTTCCTATTTCTGTCTCAAAAAAAAAATGCCACTCTCTGTCTGGGTAGCTCTGGCCAGGTAGTTCAGTCAGTTACAGCATCATCCCAATACACCAATGTTGCACCAATGTTGCAGGTTTGATTCCTGATCAAGGCACATACAAGAATCAACCAATGAATACATACATAAACGGAACAACAAATCAATGTTTCTCACTCTTTCTCCCCCTTCCTTGTCTCTCAAATCAATATTTTTTTATTTTTAAAAAGTGTCACAGCCCTGACCAGTTTGCTCAGTGAATAGAGCTTCAGCCTGGGATGTGGATGTTCCAGGTTCAATCCCCGATCAGGGCACAGGGGAATAGCAACCATCTCCTTCTCTCCCCATCCTTCTCTCTCCCTCTTCTCCTCTCGCAGCCATTGGCTCGGTTGGTCCTAGCATCAGCCTCAGGCCCTGAGGGTAGCTAGATTGTTTCAAGCATCAGCCCCACATGGGTTGCCTGGTGGGGTGCATGCGGTAGTCTGTCTCTCTAGTTCCCCTCCTCTCCCTTAAAAAAAAAAAAAATGTCACATTTCTCTTGTGACTTCAGATACCTTCTGATTGATTGCCACTGTTGCCCAGGCATTTAAGCATTACAATTTCAGAAGATCAGTGATAGTGGAAAAACATCAGGATATCTTTTCTTTTCTTTTTTTTTTTTTTACAGAGACAGAGAGAGAGTCAGAGAGAGAGAGATAGGGACAGACAGACAGGAACGGAGAGCTGAGAAGCATCATCAGTTTTTTGTTGTGGCACTTTAGTTGTTCATTGATTGCTTTTTCATATGTGCCTTGACCAGGGGGCTACAGCAGACCAAGTAACCCCTTGCTCAAGCCAGTGACCTTGGATTCAAGTTGGTGAGTTTTTTTGTTTTGTTTTGTTTTTGTTGTTTGGGTTTTTTTGTTTGTTTGTTTGTTTGTTGTTGTTTGCTCAAACCAGATGAGCCCGCACTCAAGCTGGTGACCTCAGGGTCTAAACCTGGGTCCTCTGCATCCCAGTCCGATGCTCTATCCACTGCACCACTGCCTGGTCAGGCGCCACCAGAATATCTTATTCTTGGATGTTAAGTGTGCAAAATAAGCAGTGTTCTGTTTTGTTTTGTTTTAATTAGTCTGGCAGCTCTAAATAGGGTGGATGGATTTGGAGAGAAATCCTCATCAGGAGAACCAGCTCTCGAGCTATTACCATGTTGCAGTTTTCAAGTCAGGATGACCTGAACTAAATACGCAGTATCAGCAGAAACTGGGAGGACAGGGCGCGAGCCATGAGAATTGTGAAGAATGAAACAGTAATTCTTAGAACTGAATTAAGATGAGGTGAATAAGAAGAATGCTTTAATCATTCTAAGGTTCTACCAAAAGCATTTCTGAGTCTCATGTGACCTGAAGCTTATGCAATTCTTGAGACTCTCTCTCTCTCTCTCTCTTTTTTTTTTTCTTTTGAGAGAGAGACAGAGAGAGGGACAGATAGGGACAGACAGACAAAAAAAGGAGAGAGATGAGAAGCATGAATTCTTAGTTGCAGCTCCTTAGTTCATTGATTGCTTTCTCATATGTGCCTTGACGGGGGGGGGGGGGAGCTACAGCAGAGTGAGTGAGTGACCCCTTGCTCAAGCCAGCAACCATGGGCTTCAAGTCAGTGACCTTTGGGCTCAAGCCAGCGACCATGGGGTCATGTCTGTGAAGCCAGCGAACCTGCACTCAAGCTGGTAAGCCCACACTCAAGCCAGATGAGCCTACGCTCAAGCCAGTGACCTCAGGATTTCAAACCTGGGTTCTCTGCATCCCAATCTGATGCTGTACCCACTGTGCCACCGTTTAGTTAGGCAGGACTCTCTTTAACAAAAAGAAAATGGCCCAACAGGTAGTGGCACAGTGGATAAAGTGTCAACGTGGGTCCCAGGTTCAAGCCCCACGGTCACCAGCTTGAGCACAGGGTTGCTGGCTTGAGCCAGGGGTCATTGGTTCGGTTGGAGCCCCCTGGTCAAGGCACATATGAGAAGCAATCATTGAACAACTAAAGAGATTACAACTATGAGTTGATGCTTCTCATCTCTCTCCCTTCCTGTCTGTCTGTCTCTATCTCTCACTTAATAGATAGATAGATAGATAGATAGATAGATAAAAGGAAAATGAACTTATGAGTCAAAATTAGGTACATCCTGACCTGTGGTGGCGCGCACTGGGTAAAGCATTGACCTGGAATGCTGAGATTGCTGGTTCGGGACCCCGGGCTTGCCTGGTCAAGGCACATATGGGAGTTGATGCTTCCTGCTCCTCCCTGTTCTCTCTATCTCTCCTCTCTCTCTAATAAAAATGAATAAATATAAATAAATAAATAAAATTAATAAATATAAAAAAGATTAGATACAAAAGTGAGTACCTAATTGAAAGGGACCAGTACAAGTAAGGATCTCAAGTTTAAGTTTCATTAATTTCATGGTTAATCATTCTGGATTTTAATCAGAATGGTAATGACCCTGGCAGAGTGTCCGGAAAGAGACAAAGCCTTTTAAGAGACAAAAATATAAAAACTTCACTTTTAACGTTAAACTTCTGTAATATTAGAATGAGAAGGGGCCTTGGAAAGGATTTAACTACCTGAACAAATTCATGTTATTTTTTTTCTCATGAGTAAGTCTGGGCTGTCTTAACAGAAGCCTAAACTCTGAGGTGACATCTCCCACGTTGTCATGCTTACTTAGTGTTCCTGTTGGCTAATGATCCACTTTCACTCACTAAATAGACTCTTTCCCTTTATCTTAGTGATTCCATTTGTTGCTGCAAAGACATTGATTTTATTCATGGAGAAATACCAATACCTTAAGCAACACCCTCGAATGTCCATATCCTGATTTCCCTGACTCCCAGCCATCTGCGGGAGCTCGATCTCCAACTGACCTCTACATCTATCACAGGGCCTGTGGGCAGATACTCAGAAATATTTGTAAAAGGGATCACGTGCATGTTCCTTATTCAAAAGCACTTCACCAAACTATGGGAAATTTTTAACTCTCCCTGAATGGGGTTCGGATCACCTGGCCGTTCCCAGGCACAGGGAAATAGCTCTCCACAGGGCGCTGACCTCTAAATTACTATAATATAATTTTAAATTATTTTTTATTGATTGATTTTTAGAGCGAGAAGAAGGGAGAGAGAGAGAGAGAAAAAAAAAAACACATTGATTTGTTATTCCACTTATTTATGCATTCATTGGTTGATTCTTGTATGTGCCCCGACTGGGGACCAAACCCACAGCCTTGGTGTATTGGGAGAGTGCTCTAACCAACTGAGGTACCCGGCCAGGGGCTCCTTCCACAGGTTCTGGACGAGGAGAGAGGCTACAGAGACCTTGCTCATAAGGAAGCTGGAGGACTCAATTAATATGAGACAGTCAACTTCAGGACCAGTGTGTTACCAGGGACAAAGAGGACATTTCATAATTATAAAAGGGTCAGTTCAACAAAAAGACATAACAGTCTTGAATACATGTGCACGTAGCCTGACCTGCGGTGGCGCAGTAGATAAGGCAATGACCCGGAACACTGAGGCTGCCGCTTCAAAACCCTGGGCTCTCCTGGTCAAGGAACCTACAGGAGACAGGAGTTGATGCTTGTCACTCCTTCCCCCCACCCCCACTTCCCTCTTTCTCCTCTCTCAGAGCTTCTCCTAATTCAGAGCTTCAAAATACATGCCATAAAAACCTGCAGACCTGAAAGGAAAAACAGATAAATCCACCATTATCGTTTGATACAAGGAGACAGAAAATCAGTAAGGCTCTAAGACCTGGAAAACACAGGTTAGTGAAACACAGATGAGACCTAAATGTAAAAACATGAAACCATAATAGTCCCACAAGAAACAGGAGTTAATTTCTTCAGAAATGGGAATCTTTATGGGTTTAAAAAAATATTTGTGTGGTTAGCTCAGTTGGTTAGAGCATCATCCCAATACCCAAGGTTGTAGGTTTGATCCCCAGTCAGGACACATACAAGAATCAAGCAATGAACGCATAAATAAGTGGAACAACAAATTGATCTCTCTCTTTCCCTTCCTCTCTTTCTAAAATCAATCAAAAAGAATTTGCAGGGCAAAAGCACCATAAGCATAGCAGAAGACAAATGAAAAACAAATTAACTGCAATCTATACCACAGCCAAAAGGCTCGTTTAAATTTAAAAAAAGAAAAAAAAAAGCTGATGAGGCCAAAAACATGACAGGGCAGTGGACAAAATTCACCAGCAGATGTTCACCAAAACAAGTATCTTAAACCAGTGAGAAAATAACTGTACTTACTCATAGTATGAAAAAGTTTAAAACAGCTCTGAGACACCATGCCTCAACCCTCATTTTATCTAGACTATCAAATTGCCAGAAATCCAGCCCTGGCCAGATGACTTCGTTGGTTCAATCCCCAGTCAGGGCACATACAGGAACAGATTGATGTTTCTCTCTATCTCTCTCTTTCTGTCAAATCAATAAAGAAATGTTTTGAACATTGCCAGAAATCCAAAACTTTGAGCACACACTCAGCACAGCTGAGTGATGGGACACTCTCAAATGTTACCGATGGCAATGCAAAAATGCACAGCCCATGCAAGGGAATTCGGCATTCTCTAGTGAAATTACATATGCAAATCACTTTTCAGGAAACCACCTTGAAGAGACAATGTGAAGGAGAGGAAAAAGACAGTTCAGTTCATTCAGAATATCCATTTTCATGGCGTTGGCCCTCTTACATATTCAGCCAGTGTTTCTTCCCCTGCAGAAGCTGACCCAGTCCTTTCTTCTCCCTCAGGGTTTTCTAACAGTGATAGCTAAATCCTGGAATCCATCTGCATCCTTCTTGCTACTGCGGCATCTTTATGGCTGGCTTGGAGGAAGAAGCCTTCAGCCCAGGTTTGCCACCTTGTCCCCCATAGGGGCTTATTTGGGTTTCTTGAAGTAAACTCTCTCCAAGTTGTCAGGAGAGAAAGTGAGTTCAATTCCACTTCATGATGAAATTACAGCCGTGTCTGGTGACCAGGAGGCTTCGGTAGATGAAACCTAATGTTTCAGAAATATTTTTAGTCAGCCTGACCTGTGATGGTGCAGTGGATAAAGCATCAACCTGGAAACGCTAAGGTTGCTGGTTCAAAACCCTGGGCTTGCCTGGTCAAGGCACATATGGGAGTTGATGCTTCCTGCTCCTCCCCCCCTCCCCTCTCTGTAATGAATAAATAAAATCTTTAAAAAAAAAAAAAGAAATATTTTTAGTCAGACTAAAAACACTAACCAGTGCAAGTTTCCCCAGGAAAATGTGCCCGTGTGTGCATGTGCACACATACACACGCGCGCACGCCCACATGAGTATAACTGACTCACACCCAACACAGCCAGAGCCTGGAAACCAGGAGGGTAAGGCAGGGGTGAGGGTAGCTTCCAAGGAGGGCCCAGCACAGCAGAAGTGTTCACTCCTGTGAGGGAACATGGGCCACCTCTGCAAACACAGAGGGTCCAGGGCACGGTGGTCATAGAGGCAGTGTCCTCAGAGGCTTCCACCCAGATGTTCCCACTCACATTTCAGCATCCCAGGTTTTTGTCACAAAGGTCTGAACATCTCCTAACACTCCATCCAGCCTTGGCTGACTACTGTAAAGCCCTGCGGAGCTCTGAGACTATCAATGAGGTCTTTGGCCTGCCGCTCAAATACGTGCGCCCTTCTACTGTGTGCACAGTCAGGCTCTCTGTGGCAGCTGCCACGGAGGTCCTCTCATGCTCACATTTAACTACGGACTGCTTGATTCCAGAGTGACCACCACACTGGGCAGCAACAGAACGGTCTGCTCTCCTTATTGGCATGGTTCCCCCATGTTGCTTCAAGGCCTGAAACATTGTACCTGCCACAGCATTCTCTCCCACTGGGGACATTTTTTTAGTCACCAGTAGTGAGATGTTTCTCAACATAGTTGCTACCCTATGCCACATCCCATAGCATCCTTTCCATCCGCTAGCTAGGCAGTAGGTGAGCCAGTCCCAAAGCCCCATCTGACCGCCCATTTTCATGGAACACTCTTGGGACCATTCCTGGGTCATCTACAAAGCAGATGCCATGGCCACCAGTCCAAGTCCACGCCACCAGACTAAAAGTAACTAAATGTAAGTCTTCCTCTGAGGTTGATGCCATCAGCTGTCCCATCCTCTGCTCCTCCTCTTGTTGAGGACGGTCACAGGGCTGGGGTAAGATACTTGGGCAAACAGGAAGGGAGGTGCTCCTTCTTAAGACCCACCCTACACTTGCACCCCAGGGTCAGAGGTTCCATCTCACCTTCATCCCAGCACTGGTCCCAGCACTGTACACACCAACCGGCATCCCTTGTTGCCCAGGGTGATGAAGGGCTAGTCCTAGGTTATTTCTAGGTTACTGAGGAAGGTGAAGGGCGTCCTTGCAGAGTGTGGGATAGCAAGGGTGGTCGTCTGGTGATTGGGAAAGAAGCAAACATCAGATAAGGATCTGAGATGAGAGCTGGGAACTGGATGAGGCTAAGTGGCTTAGAACGTGGGGTGTGCACACTGCGGGGATTGTGCTGGGAGCTGGCTGGGCAAGGAAGTGGAACTCTTGCCTTTATCTTGGTCCTATTTTCTTAGCATCACATTAGAAAAATCCCAATCTGAGAGGAGAGAGAAATCCAGAAAATTTCTGTGGAAGGAACATCTATCTATCTGTATGGGGACTTCTTTCAAAATCTGGGAAAGCTTCTTGGGGCACATGGAACTTTTTTTTTTTTTATGTGCCTTGACCATGGGCCTTCAGCAGACCGAGTAACCCCTTGCTTAAGCCAGCGACCTTGGGTCCAAGCTGGTGAGCTTTTGCTCAAACCAGATGAGCCCTCGCTCAAGCTGGCGACCTCAGGGTCTTGAACCTGGGTCTTCTGCATCCCAGTCCGATGCTGTATCCACTGTGCCACCGCCTGGTCAGGCGGAAAATTTGAAGTTGGGCCAACACAAATGTAAAGGTCATTAGGTAATAGCTTTCAGGGGGAGGGGGGGAAGGGCATATATATATATATATATATATATATATATATATATATATATATGCAAACATCAGAATATCAAATTCAATAAAACTAGCAACTTGCACTTTAGTCATGTTTTATAGGTTACAAAGTCCTCTGATGTTTTCTTTTTCTTCTTCTTTTTTTTTTTTTTTGTATTTTTCTGAAGTTGGAAACGGGGAGGCAGTCAGACAGACTCCCGCATGAGCCCGACCAGGATTCACCTGGCATGCCCACCAGGGGGCAATGCTCTGCCCATCTGGGGTGTTGCTCTGCTGCGACCAGAGCCATTCTAGCACCTGAGGCAGAGGCCATAGAGCCATCCTCAGTGCCCGGGCCAACTTTGCTCCAATGGAGCCTTGGCTGCGGGAGGGGAAGAGAGAGACAGAGAGGAAGGAGAGGGGGAGGGGTGGAGAAACAGATGGGCACTTCTCCTGTGTGCCCTGGCCGGGAATCGAACCCAGGACTCCTACACGCCAGGCCAATGCTCTACCACTGAGCAAATCGGCCAGGGCCTTCTTTTTTTTTTTTTAAGTGAGAGGAAGGGAGACAGTGAGATTACCACAAGCATACTGACTGGGATCCACCTGGCAACCCCTGTCTGGGGCTGATGCTCCAATCAATCAAGCTATTTATAGTGCCAGAGGCTGACAGCCCATAGAGCTATCCTCAGTTCCCAGGGCCATTGCTTGAAGCAATTGAACCACTGGCTGTGGGAGGAGAAGAGGGAGTGAAGGGGGAGAGGGAGTGAGAGAAAAGCAGATAGTCACTTCTTTTGTGTGCCCCGACTGGGAATCAAATTCAGGACCTCCATACACTGGGCTGATGCTCTAATCCAGTGGTCCCCAACCTTTTTTGGGCCACGAACCAGTTTAATGTCAGAAGATATTTTCACGGACCGGCCTTTAGGTTGGGATGGATAAATGTATCACGTGACTGAGACAAGCGTCAAGAGTGAGTCTTAGACGGATGTAACAGAGGGAATCTGGTCATTTTTCAAAAATAAAACATTGTTCAGACTTAAATATAAATAAAATGGAAATAATGTAATGTAATTATTTATTCTTTCTCTGTGGACCGGTACCGGTCTGCAGCCCGGAGGTTGGGGACCACTGCTCTAAACCACTGAGCCAGCTGGCCAGGGCCCTGACATTGTCCTTTTAATTCTCAGTCGTTCTTTTTTCTGTGCCTCTGCCCATTTCTGTTCCCAAGTCCTAAAAATTTCTTTCCCCTTCCAGCCTGCTGGTTGAGACCTATGTTAAAACAGCTTTATCGAGATATAATTCACATACCATACAATCACCAATTTAAATTGTACAATTCAATAAATAGTTCTTGGCCCTGGCCGGTTGGCTCAGTGGTAGAGCGTCGGCCTGGCATGCAGAAGTCCCGGGTTCGATTCCCGGCAAGGGCACACAGGAGAAGCGCCCATTTGCTTCTCCACCCCTCCCCCTCTCCTTCCTCTCTGTCTCTCTCTTCCCCTCCCGCAGTGAGGCTCCATTGGAGCAAAGATGGCCCAGGTGCTGGGGATGGCTCCTTGGCCTCTGCTCCAGGTGCTAGAGTGGCTCTGGTCGCAACAGAGCAACGCCCTGGAGGGGCAGAGCATCGCCCCCTGGTTGGCAGAGCATCGCCCCCTGGTGGGTGTGCCGGGTGGATCCTGGTCGGGCACATGCGGGAGTCTGTCTGTCTCTCCCCGTTTCCAGCTTCAGAAAAAAAAAAAAAATAATAATAATAAATAAATAAATAGTTCTTATGATAGTCAAAGCGATGCAACCATAACAATCAATTTTAGAACACTTTCTTTACCGTAAAAACAAATCTGGCCTGACCTGTGATGGCACAGTGGATAGAGTGTCGGACTGGAGTGCTGAGGTCTCCAGTTTGAAACCCTGCACTTGCCTGGTCAAGGCACATATGAGAAATGTATGAGAAACAACCTCTATGAGTTGATGTTTCCTACTCCATTCCCTTTCTCTTTCTCTCTCTCTCTCTCTCTCCTCTTTCTAAAAAGAAAGAAAGAAAGAAGAAAGAAAAAAGGAAGGAAGGAAGGAAGGAAGGAAGGAAGGAAGGAAGGAAGGAAGGAAGGAAGGAATCTAGGTCCATTAGTAGCCACACCTCAATTCCACCCCACCTGCCACCCCCAAACTCCCTAGCTATACAACTACTAATCTACTTTCTTCTCTTTAGATATGCCTATTCTAGACATTATTTTTTAATTTTAACTTTATTTTGCACCTGAGGATTAGAAATTCTTAAATTTGGGACTCCAAATCTCTATGTGGTGGAGTTTATGTGTAAATCAGACAGCTGTGGTAGAAATAGAAGGGGAAGGGAAATGCTATTTATTTAAACAGCTACTCTGTGATAACATGTAGTCATTATTTTCAGGACCATCCTACAAGTGAGGTATCCTTTAACAATTGAAGAAACTGAGGTGTATAGGAATTAAGTAACTTGCCAAAGGTTACAAAGTTTATAGCAAAGCAATAATGTAAACCTTGCTTTTCTGAATACAGCTCACGTCTTCTCTCCACTAGGTCCGGAGTTCTCAGACTTCTGCGGGCTCTCGAGTCTGTCACCTAGCGCAGTGGTCCCCAACCCCCGGGCTGCGGACCGGTACCAGTCCACAGAGAAAGAATAAATAACTTACATTATTTCCATTTTATTTATATTTAAGTCTGAACAATGTTTTATTTTTAAAAAATGACCAGATTCCCTCTGTTACATCCGTCTAAGACTCACTCTTGACGCTTGTCTCGGTCACGTGATACATTTATCTGTCCCACCCTGAAGGCCGGTCTGTGAAAATATTTTCTGATATTAAACCTGTCTGTGGCCCAAAAAAGGGTGGGGACCACTGAGTTAGAGGACTTGTCATAGTTTGTTTCCCGCCCCCCTCCAACCTGCCCATAGAGTTTCCACTCACTAGTTCTGCAGTAGGGCCCGAGGATTGGCGTTCCTGATGCTGCTGGTGCCACTGTCTGAGACTGAGTGACCATAGCTGAGAACGTGATTGATCAAGATCACAGAGCTAGCCTGACCAGATGGAGGCGCAGTGGATAGAGTGTTGGACTGGGATGCAGAGGACCCAGATTCGAAACCCTGAGGTCGCCAGCTTGAGCCCAAGGTCGCTGGCTTGAGCAAGGGGTCACTCAGTCTCTTGTAGCTCCCCAGTCAAGGCACATATGAGAAAGTAATCAATGAGAAACTAAAATGCCACAATGAAGAATGATGCTTCTCATCTCTCTCCCTTCCTGTCTGTCTGTACCTCTTTCTGTCTTTGTTACACAAAATAATAATAATAAAAGATCACAGAGCTAGACAAGAAGTGGCATTAATATCCTCTGGCCATCTTTTCAAGGCAGTACTTATGGTCTTTCAGAGTGGGGGCTGATTAAAGTTACTTTAAAAAAATTTATTGAAAAAAAAAATTTATTGATTTTAAAGAGAGTTGAGGAGAGAGAGAGAGAGACAGAAACATCAGTCTGTTCCTGTATGTGCCCTGAACAGGGATCAAACCCACAACCTCTGTGTAGCACAGTGTTTCCCAACGTGGGGCCCACGCCCCACAGGGGGGCAATTCGATAGTTAAGGGGGGCAATTTGAAAATGGACTCGACACGACTTTAACTCTTTCGCCCCGGGGCCATTTAAATGTAATGCTAGATATCGGTGCCAAATTTAACAAAAAATGCAATTCTTAAATAATTGCGGTAAATAATTATTAAGTATAATTTTGTTTGATGAGACCAAAATATCAACTGGGTGATTGGCGTCGTCAAGTAAACTTCGTCCTGGGTTCACCGCGGAGCGTACCGTCTGCCGCGGGGAACCCCGGACGTTTTAAAAACTCGCTAAACAACGCAGTTATTCTCATCTAATTGGCCCATCGCAACTTCTGTAGTGTTTCACATCATTCAGTTGGTGTTAATTTGAAATAAGTGTCAGTCAAAACTGTTGTAAAAGCTCGTTGATTTAATAAATATACATATATATATTGCATAGATATAATTGGTAAGTATTTGATTTTATTTTTATCAATATTAAACTCTTTATTAAGTACTTCTTGTATCGGGGCTAGAAATCAATAATATTTTATAAATATTATTGGGGCTATAATAGTGCATGCACGACAATTTTAATTTTAGAAGCATAACTTTCCAGAAAATTTTGTCAAGTGGAAAAAATATAGATACCTTTTGATTTGCGGTGGTAGTGTAGTAAATGTGTTATGTACATTTAAATAAATATGAATTTTTAGTATACGTTTACTCTATGTCACATTGAATATATTTTAACACATATTTTAATATTAGTTTTTAATTGATCTTATTTTTATTATAGCCCATAGTAAAATGAGTAGTGCAAGCAAGAAAAAAACTCGTCAATATTCGGAGGAATATTTAAAATTTGGGTTCATACCCGCTGTTCATGATGAGCGGATTCCTTTTTGTCTTTTATGCCAGCAATGCTTGACCAACGAATCAATGAAACGAGGTCATCTTGAGGCGCATTTGAAGGCGAAACATAGTGCTCATATTAATTCAGATTTGAGTTACTTTAAAACTTTAAAGAAAAATTTTGAAAAAAGAACAACATTAAAGTCTCTATTTACTGCTCATACTTCAACTAATAATCGTGTTCTTGAGGCTAGTTATCAAATTTCTTTATTCACTGCTAAAACTGGAGAAAATCACACTATAGGAGAGAATTTAATAAAACCGTCAATATCAGCATTTCTTAAAACGGTTCTTGAAAAAGATGACAAAGATGTAAAAGCTATGCCACTCAGTAACAATTCTGTTAGCAGAAGAATAGATGAAATGAGTGAGGATATTGAAAAATAACTTATTGAAAAGCTGAAAACAAGAAAATTCTTCTTGCAAATGGATGAATCAACTTTGAGAGACAGTGAGGCAGTATTGATAACTTATGTAAGATATATTGATAGAGGACATTTTGCTGAAGAAACGTTCTGTAAAAGATTAGAAAGCACCACTACTTCCAAAAATATATATAATAAGCTAAAAAACTACTTAGATGTCAATGATATACCAATGAAAAATATAACATCTTGTGCTGCAGATGGTGTTCCCAATATGATGGGCAAGAAAAATGGCTGCTTAAAATTGATGAAAGATGCGAATCCAGAAATGATTCTTGTGCATTGTGTTATTCATAGGGAAAACTTGGTAGCTAAAAACATCTCGCCTGTTCTGAATGAAGTATTACATACAGTAATAAAGTGTGTTAATGCTATTAAAGCTAGTGCCAAATGTGAGCGTCTTTTCAAGCTATTTTGTGAAGAACAAAATGAAGACCATGTAAGACTTTTACTTCATACTGAAGTAAGATGGCTATCTAAAGGAAACTGTTTGAAAAGATTTATGGAACTGTTTGATACTCTTAGTGATTTTTTAAGCGACAAACCTGAAATGAAGTATCTGTTAACAATAGATGGTAAAGCATTTGTGAGTTATTTAGCTGATATCTTTGAAAAACTAAATATATTAAATAAGCAACTTCAAGCAACAAATAAAACTCTTGTCGATGCAAAAGCAAAGATATTTGGTTTCATTACCAATATTGAGTTATGTCAGAAACATATTAACAACAAAAACTTTAAACAGTTTCATTGGCTCCAAAAATGTGAAGTAACTGATACCGCTTTACTTGTTATTGTCAATCATTTGAATATTCTATCGGCTGATTTAAAAGAAAGATTTTCTGATTTAAAACAAATTGATTTCCCAACATGGATGATGCAGCCAATGTTAGTGGATTTGTCTGATATATCAAATATGCAGAATCAAGAAGAACTCGCAGAATTGCAAAATGATGAGCCAGTTAAAGCTTTATTTATTATCAAAGGAGCAATGGCATGGCTTTGTGAGGAAACAGAAATCAAATACCCAAATTCAACCAAATGTGCAAGAAAACTATTGCTACCGTTTCCATCTTCATTTTTAGCTGAATGTGGATTTAGTGCTGTAAGTGATTTACTGGTAAAAAAAAGAAATCGGCTGGATATAACACAACGTGGAGACTTGAGACTAAAGCTAACCAAATTGGAACCTAATATAAAATCTCTGTGCAGCAAGCATCAAGCGCAAGGATCACACTAAATTAAAATAATAAATTAATATAGAAAAATCTGTATTAAAATTATTTGGAATTTAAATTTCTGTTTTTCATTATATGTTTTGAAATTTTACTTACTGTGTTTTGTTAACAATTTCATAGTGATTTCTTCCTAGAACCTATCATTTATGTTTATTAAGTGAACAAATCAATTTTTTTTTAATTTTTCTTTTTAAATTTCTATCTATTCATTTTAGAGAGGAGAGGAAGAGACAGAGAGGAGAGGAGAGACAGAAGGGGTGGAGGAGCTGGAAGCTTCAATTCCCATATGTGCCTTGACCAGGCAAGCCCAGGGTTTCGAACCAGCGACCTCAGCATTTCCAGGTCGACGCTTTATCCACTGCGCCACCACAGGTCAGGCAACAAATCAATTTTTTAATGTTAAAAATTATGTATGTTACATAGGGGGGGACAAAAATTTTAGAAAGGTTAAGGTGGGGCATGGCACAAAAAAGGTTGGGAAACACTGGAAAGGCATAAAGTAGTTACTTTGTAAAGAACCTGACAGTCTAACCACTATGCTGTACACCTGAATAATACAAAATGGTGCTGAATGTCAACTGTAATTGGAAAGGAATTTGTTTTTTTAAGACAAAAAGTGAATGGAAAGAAAACAGAGAGAACTAAACTGCTTCAGAAACATCCTGAAGTGTACTAACAGTTTCTGTTGGGAAACGTGATGAGTCATTAAAGAATTAGCTGTGGTGTGTGGAGCACCTAAGAGGAAGAACTTCCATGTTGGAGGCAAAAAATGTAATATTGCTGGTCTAGTCTGGAGCTACAGCTGCTTAGGGAGCGAAGGCAGACAGTCGGGAGGACTGTCTGAACAGCATCTCTCCTTTGGCGACCTCCCTAGTTGCACACTCATGCTGACTTCATCTATCAATGTGAAGGAGGCCAAAGCTCACTCTGGCTGAAACCTGCATATATTAAAAAGAAGGAACACAGACATCAAGAAAATGCATTTGGGGCCCTGGCCGGTTGGCTCAGTGGTAGAGCGTCGGCCTGGCGTGCAGAAATCCCGGGTTCGATTCCTGGCCAGGGCACACAGGAGAAGCGCCCGTTTGCTTCTCCACCCCTCCCTCTCTCCTTCCTCTCTGTTTCTCTCTTCCCCTCCCACAGCCAAGGCTCCATTGGAGCAAAGATGGCCCGGGCGCTGGGGATGGCTCCTTGGCCTCTGCCCCAGGCGCTAGAGTGGCTCTGGTCGCAAAAGAGCGACACCCTGGAGGAGCAGAGCATCGCCCCCTGGTGGGCAGAGCATCGCCCCCTGGTGGGCGTGCCGGGTGGATCCCGGTCGGGCGCATGCAGGAGTCTGTCTGACTGTCTTTCCTCGTTTCCAGCTTTAGAAAAATACAAAAAAAAGAAAAGAAAAAAGAAAATGCATTTGGGCCCTGGCCGGTTGGCTCAGTGGTAGAGCATTGGCCTGGCATGCGGGAGTCCCGGGTTCGATTCCCAGCCAGGGCACGCAGGAGAAGTGCCCATCTGCTTCTCCACCCCTCCCCCACTCCTTCCTCTCTGTCTCTCTCTTCCCCTTCCCCAGCCAAGGCTCCAATGGAGCAAGGTTGGCCTGGGAGCTGAGAATGGCTCTGTGGCCTCTGCCTCAGGCGCTAGAATGGCTCTGGTTGAGGCAGAGCAACGCCCTATATGGGCGGAGCATTGCTCCCTGGTGGGCGCCGGTGGATCCCGGTCAGGCGCATGCGGGAGTCCCACATTTCCAGCTTCAGAAAAATACAAAAAGGAAAAAAAAAAAGAAAATGCGTTTGTTTGAACCTGTTCTCACTCTGGGTTTTATTGAAAGCCTTTTCTTTCTTTTCCCCCCCTTAGTTGGAGGTGAAGGACAGAAAGAAAAAAAATCACTTCATTCAGAATCTGCAGTGTAATTACTATGGTAGGCTCAGATGTGACTTGAACATCCTGAGTGGTGGGATTTAGTGACCAGGCTCCCCAGAGAGGATGACACAGCTCTGGGAATAGCAGATGCCTGCCTTGCTGCATAGAGAGCAAGGATGCCCAAGTCCTTAGCGAGGTCACCAGTGCTGGGAATACCCTCGGTCATTTAAATAGACGTGGGTAACTCCTGTAGGTATGCCAGCCCTAGGGACAGGAAAGAGCTAAAAATGCCAAGTGAACACAGGGAGTGCAGGGGACAGCTGAAAACCCTCTGCCCATTAGGCCTTCCCTGTATACAGCTTTCGTTCTTCTTTTATATATATTAACCCACACACAGAGGTCCCGTAGTGTCTTTATTATACAAACTGTGCAGAGACACAACGCGTTAGCTCAGCTGATGAGTTGGTTCAACCAGTTAGTAGACACACACTAGGACTAGATGTAGACAGTTACTTAGAAATGCCAGGACCAAAAGTATGCAGAAATAATAGTAGTAACCACATGGGGCACCACCTTGCCTTCCAAAGTGGTGGAAGGGAAATTTACTTGTGGGGACTTTCTCATCCCTTCCACATGTGTTCCTTTGTTCTTTCCTTCTTTCTTGTAGCGTGTGTCTGTTGCTTCCTATTCGGCAGTCATTCAATGTCCCTTAAGCGTGTACAGATGATACAGGGTGTCTCTTTATTCATTCAACAAATATGTATTAAGGCTCTACCTTATGGAAGACACTGTAAGAGGTGCTGGGGATACAGTCACTAAAAACAAACAAAAAATAAGAAATGTATCAACCTGTTCAGAGTAAGCCACTCAAAAGGAACCAAGGGTCTAAATAGGTATTGTAGACCTGTGGTGGCGCAGTGGATAAAGCGTCGACCTGGAAATGCTGAGATCGCCGGTTCGAAACCCTGGGCTTGCCTGGTCAAGGCACATATGGGAGTTGATGCTTCCAGCTCCTCCCCCCTTCTCTCTGTCTCTCTCTCCTCTCTAAAAATGAATAAATAAAAAAAATTAAAAAAAATTAAAAAGGAAAAAAATAGTTAAAAAAAAAAAGGTATTGTAACAAAAATAGTGGGAGGGGTGGAGACTAGCGAGAAAAAGCACCCACGTTTGGCACAATGTGAATGGTGGAATGTAGGTATAATCTTCCAACTCTGAGAATGGTGGTGATGAAGTATTATGGAAAAAGTGATAGGAATGATCAGGACCGTGGCAATTTGGAAAAGTTCATGGAAGATGTGGCATTCTTTTATCTCGCTGTTCTGCCTCTCAGCTACTTAATATCCACTTAGCTATGGGATCTCTCTAGGTACAAATTCCCCAGGCCTGATCTTGGGCTATCAAGATCTCTGCAAAAGTCCTTGAGGACTCTCAGAACTGTAGTGGACAGAGTGGGAAGAGGAAGACGACTCACACATCAGCTCAGACATTTGGGGAGGCACCTCCTCCAGCCTAACTTCAGAAGTGAAAAGAACATTTGTGTTTTCTAATACCCTTAATTTTCTTTAGTAAATCCCCTCCCCAACGGTGTTTCCGGATTTAAGTTAGTTTACTAAGTTTTAAAAGAAGAATGCTATTGACTTAGGTCCTCTTTTAGACTCTAGGACCCCTTCAGCTAGCTCCTTGATCCCATTCCCAGATTCACAGGGGCAGAGGCTGAGAATTACTCGTCTAGTCTCTCCCCGGGGCCCCAATAAAAGTTCCCTGTCCGGTTTACATATGGTCCAGGCACTGTGCCAGGCACTAGCCTCAGGAATTCAAACGCACTCACAACATTCCTAGGATGCAACCGCCGTCCTTATTCCCATTTAATAGATAGGGCACCGAGGGTCCAGGAGGTTCAGTAACTTGCTCACGGAACTACACGTAAATGCAGAAATCTGGCCCCAGAGGTGGCGGCAGCTCTGAGTCTAAGGCAGATCCTGCCCTGACTCCGTAGGCCCATCTCTGAAAAACCAGTTCCAGCCCTCAGGATGACGTGAATGTTCTCACAAGCCCTGACTCCACGGGAACCTCAGGATTTCAGATTTCAAACTGGTTTGAACGGGCGCTGAAGTTAGGAGGGGAAGGGCGCCCCTCAAAGAACCCTTCTCCACGGAGTCGCCTGTTAGGCAGGAGGGTCTCTGGGGGTTTACGAGAGAGGAAATGTTTAAAGCCAGAGCAGACATTATTTTGGCCAACGACAGAGGAAAAAAACTCCAACACAACAAATTCACGTTTTTGCAAAACACAAATTTCTAGCTTGGATAACGGGTGTACGACATGAATTCTTCATTTCATCTTCATCTTCCAAGCTTGTTCTAATCCGGCTCCTCAACCCCTGGGGTCGTTCATTTCCTCCACGTTCAGATCCTCCCTTCTAGCCTTTTTTTTTTTAACCCTTTTTGAAATAGGTGGTGACACACCTAGTTCAGACGCGGCGTTCCCAAGGTCGTGGGGGAAGGGTTAACCGCCTGGGAGGGGGAGGGGAAGGGAGAGGAGGAGGGGAGGGCTCGCACCCGGTCGAAGCCCGCGGGCGGTGGCGGCGGCGGCGGCGGTCCGGAGGGCGGGGGCTGGGCCAGACGCCCGCCGCCGGCGCCTGGGCGAATAGCAGCGCGCCGCCCGCCGGATTGGAGCAGCAGCATCACGCTGCCCGCCGCCGGGGATGTAAGCGGGCCGCCGCGGCGCGCACAGGCAGGCGCTCGCTCCTCCGGGACCGCAGCCTACACCGGCTCCGAGAGCGGCTGGCGGCGACGGGGCGGCCTCCCCGGGCGGCGGTGGCGCAGGCGGCGCTAGAGGAGGCGTTGGCAGCGGGGCGGACGGAGCCGGCGCGGCGGGCGGGGAGCGGGGAGCGAGGGCGCGTGCGTCCGCGCGCACAGGCCGCGGAGGAGGGGCGGCGGGAGCCATGGCCGGGGACAGTGAGCAGACCCTCCAGAACCACCAGCAGCCCAACGGCGGCGAGCCCTTCCTGATCGGCGTCAGCGGGGGCACGGCCAGCGGCAAGGTACGGCAGGCCGCGCGCTCTCCCCGCGCGCGAGCCGGCGCGGCGCATGTGGCCGGCGGCCGCGGGCCGTGTCAGCTGCTGCAGCCACCGCGTGGCCCGCGCGCCACGCTGCTGGCCGCGCTCCAGCGCTGTTTCCAGCGCGGACTCAGGGCGCGGGGGGCGGCGGCGGCGGCGGCGGCCCATCACGGTCCCAGGTGCCGGTCATCCACAGCAGGGTTTTTTTTCCCGGCGCCGGTAACTCGTGGCCGGGGTCCTGTAGCTGTGGGGGAGGGGCGGGAGCGGCGGATGCTTATTGTTTTGTAAGTCCGCTCGCCGTTGGGGAGAGGGCTCCGAGCTGGGTCCCCAACGATCCTCTGACGCATGCCTCTCTAGGTCTCACGTGGACGGTCGCCCAGCGGCTCAGCCCGGTGACGAGGGCGGAGCGAGCCGGGACCACGACCCGAAGCTGCGAGAGCGCGCCGGGCGCGTCCCGGAGAAGGGGAGCCCCGGTTGGGCTGGGGATTGCAGGGCTTTCCGGGTAAAATCCTGAGAGCCACAGAGGTGCGGTGACATCAGTGAGATGAGAATAGTCAGGGCTTCCCTTTTTGATGGTTCTAGAGGAAGCGTGGCCGGCTTCCACGAGAAAGTTACGCTGGTTCCGCTCTCTCGGATGCCCGGGGCTTGCGCGCTGGGACCCTCGGGAGAGGGATCCTCCCGCGGATGTCGGGCTCCCCCCGGAGCCTGCTTCCTTTGTGTTATCCGCGAGGAGAGACGAGGGAAATGCTTTCCGCCTGTACCCCGGGCTCTTTCTGCAGGTGGACAAGGGTGGAGTCCTCCCAGATGTTTCTTTCTTTGCTACCCTAACTGCCTTGGAGAGGAGATGGCTCGTTTCCCCTGCTGTTCACGTACCTCTGACTTGGGTCGGAGCAGGGCTCCTCCAGGGGAGCCGGCCAGAGGTGGGTGCTCTGCCTCCAGGCCGGAGAGCCGACCTGGGGAGGCGGCTGGCGCCATGAGGGGCCACCACGAGGTTTTCGTCCCGGAGCCGACTCCGCCGTGGCCCCTCCATTTTGGTTCCACATTTTCCCTCCAGAATTTGGACTGCTTTGGCGCACGGGGCCCGAGACCCGGCAGCCGGCGCTGGAGGACTTTCTTATTAAGTTGACCTGGTCCCCAGTTCTCAAGGCTAGGACCCTGCCTGCTTGAGGTCCCAGAAGTTGATGCTGCTTTGGCCCCTGGTTAAATGCATTAAACAAACAAATAAAAACCCTTTTCCCTTTTTTTTTGGGGGGGGGGGGCTGGTACTATTACTAGTAATTCAAAGCAAAACCAGGGTGCCCGCTCTTCCAGGAAGCTTTACCTGCCTTTTAGAATTGTTCTTTTCGTTGCTCATTCCTGTTCCAGGGATCCTGCCGCTCCCCCCTCCCCCATAGCCTCCGTTTTGTTCATGGCTGTCTTCCCAGACCTCGGATAGGATGCCTGCCATGTAATTGGGCCCAGATGCTAACCTGAGGGCCAGTCCTCTTTTGGGGGAAGGAGTCTAAAGCTGGCAGATGAGTGCAGCCTTTAGAAGCAAAATGACCTTGGTGAGCATCTAAATAATTTATAGTCACTCCAGAGGTGGAAACAGATCCTAGGAGGCGAAATAGCTCTGTCCTCCTTGTGTGTTCCTCAGTCGTCACCCATTCTCAGTTGCTGGTCTAAAAGTTGGTAAACTGACAAGCGGTTGGGGGCCCGCTGGCTGTTACGAGGGAGGCATGGGGGGAGGAGAGAGATGGCTAACTCTGCTGTCCCTGTTTCTTATCAAGGAGAATGAGTATAGAAACTCCTAAGAAAGGGCCTGTTTTCATGCAGTTTTTCAAAGTCTGTTGTCCGTTTTTGGCATTGATAACTACTTTGTCATTGTTTAAGATTGTTTTATAGTTAAAGAAGTCCGAAGGAGCATTAGACTGCTAAAATTCCATATTGTAGTCAATATGTTGTCGTATCTTTTTTTAAGTTCATTGATTTTTGCCAAGAGGAAGGGAGAAAGAGAGACAGAGAGAGGAATATCGTTCTGCTTATCTTGATTCAGTGGTCACATCCCTTACCGCCAGTTCTCCAGTGAATTCGAAGTTTCCCTTGTCTTGTCTGAGGATGGTCAGCATCAAGAAATTGGATCTTTTCAGAAATCTCAGGCCTGAGCACCGGAGGTCAGGAGGGTCTAGCAGCAAGGTTGATGCTCAGCCTCCCAGATATTTTCTTACAAATGGGCTTGTTAGAGGAATTTGGGAGAAGGCACCAGGGCCTAAAGAACGCCATCCAAGATGACAACTTGGGAGGTAGAAGGAAGCTCAGAGCTTCTGGAACCCAACACTTAGTCCCATCTCTTAGAGATGAGAAAGAATGTGTTCAGATCTGTATGCGGTGACCCAGCCGGTGCTCACGGGTGTGGCTCCAATCCCTGCCGGTGCCTGCCCATGTGGTTTACGAATAGTCAGGCCAGGAAAGAGGACGCATGTTTGCAGCTTCAACTGGGAAAGGGGCTGCTTGGAAAGGCAGCAGACTGGTTTCCCAGGGGCTTGGCTGGAAGTGGAAATGCAGCGAGTTCTGACTGTTCTCCCCACCTGTTCCCGCATGAGAAAAACCCAACTCTCTGTTCATCTTTCGAGGGCTCTAACTTGTCTCAGTGTTGTGGCTGCCCCCCCCCCCCCCTTCTCTCAGCACAAGTATTTTATCTCAGACAAAATTACTTTGGTTGGAGAAGGCAAAAAGATAAAAAGATTGAGTATAGTTCCACAGGTCACATTTTCTGGCTGGCTTTATAAATGAAGGTGAACTAGGATATTTTAAAATAAAATTTTTTTTTTAAATCAAGTGAGAGGCAGGGAGATGGAGAGACAGACCGGGATCTAACCAGCAACCCCTGTCTGGGGCTGATGTTCTGCCCATTTGGGGCTGCTGTACTGTTTCTTGGCAACTGAGTTATTCCAGTGCCTGAGGTGAGGCCATGGAGCCATCCTCAGTGCCCAGGACCAACCTGCTCATTAGAGCCATGGCTGCAGGAGGGGGAGAGAGAGTGCAGGGGAAGAGGTGGAGAAGCAGATGGGAGCCTTTTCTGTGTGCCCTGACTGGGAATTGAACCTGGGACTTCCACAGGCCAGACTATCTATTGCTGAACCAATTGGCCAGGGCCATAAAATAATTTTTTCGTTGAATTTATAGGGGTGATATTGGTTAATAAAATTGTACAGGTGTTAGGAGCACAATTCTATATAATATCATCATCTCTATTGCATTGCGTGGTCACCACCTCAGCCCAAGTCAAATCTTCCTCCATTACCATCAAATTAGAATTTCTGAGTAAGCTTTGCTGGGCTGACCTGCCCGAGTGATCATTGTGAAAACCAGATCTTAAAGTGGTGGGTTGCGAAAGTTACTTTGGTCCATGTGCAAAACCAGATTCTTACGTTTCTAAGGGAGAGAGAGAAGTCTAGAGAGAGCAAGAAATAATCATGGAGGGGGGCGGGGAAGGAACAACAACAAAAAAAACTGCATCTTCTCTCTTGTTCATTTTTGCTGTTGTCTTGACTTTTTACATTGTCCTTGGCCAATGCCCATTAGAGTGGACTTCCTTGGCTATAGATCTGATTGTGTCACTGTGATTTCTGGAAACCTTGGATGACCCCACACCCCATTTCTCGGACTACAGGTCAAACATTTCCACACAGTAGAGATGTCTTGGGTTCCCAAATGTGGTCCCAGACTTGATTTCCCCACTCTTGCCCCTTCCCGACACCCCAACGCACATGGACACATCTGGGAGCTGCTCTCATGGTTGCCTTGTTCAAGGTATGCTAGATAGTCTGGCCTGTGGAAGTCCCAGGTTCAATTCCCAGTCAGGGCACACAGAAAAGGCTCCCATCTGCTTCTCCACCTCTTCCCCTGCACTCTCTCTCCCCCTCCTGCAGCCATGGCTCTAATGAGCATTTTGGAATGGCCTCGAAACCTTTCAGGCCTCAGTTCTGTAAATACTTCCTCCAGGGAATTTTGTTATATCTCTTTCTCTAATCAGAATCATTTTTTCTTTTTGTCTCAAATGCTTGCACAGATTTACCCCATTTTGCCTTGAACTGCAGGGATTTTTCGACTACGATAAGGGTTCCGAGTGTCCTGTTCATGCCTTCATGCCCACTAGAATATTTGTGGCACTGAGTTAGGCAGACCATTATTCGTAATTACTCTTTTATTTTTTTTAATTCATAGGCTTATTTGAGTTAGGATGTCAAGCCACAGATGGAACCATACTTAACTGTGATTCATGTTGCAATGACTTAAAAATAAAAAGCCCCTCGAACCCTAATCCACCAGTACTGCTTATTCACAGCTTTTGTGTTTATTTAGCACGCTCTGAGGAGGTATTTGCTGAATGAATGTTGCCATGCGGAAGGCTATGCTGGCTGCTTGGGGTTGAGGGGAAGTCAGGGCCTAAGGAAACACAAGGGGAAGTCCTTGCCTTTGCTTTCTAGTTGGAAGCTACTTGAACCACTTTTACGAGCAAAGCGCATGGATCATTGAGGCATTTCATTGTCTCTGCCCTCTGAAGTCTGGCCAGTGTCTTCCCTGGTGATGGATGACCCTGGACGATGACGTTAGGAGAATGTTTGACTTGAGCTCACTTCGCTAATAAGGCGTAGTGGAACTTGGATTAGAACCCGGATTCATTCCCTTTATTGAGCTTTCTCCACCAGCAGGGACTAAGTCCTCAGAGGTAGTTTTCAGGAGGTTGGTCTCTGACTGGGTGTGATACAAATAAATCATGAGGGGACAGCGCAGTCCCCTCTGCCCCCTCCAAGGTGGGGGCTGTTGGCTCAGCTCCACACCTGCCTTGAGAGTTTCCTGCTCCAGGCCTGTGGCTCCTTGGCTCCCATATCCTGTTCCTGGGACCTCTGCGGCCACCTCTCCTGGCCAAACCAGTCAACCCACACCCTCTTCCTATCGGGGGCTCCCAGAACCAGGGGGCTGGGTGGTCCTCCTGTTTTCTCAGAGCTGGTGGGGTGTGCTTTCTGCCACCCCCTGCTGCCAGGGCCATTGAGTCCTAGTTTGATGTTGTCCCACCACTCTTCCCCCTGGCTCTCTCTCTACCAGCCACACCTACTGCCCAGCAGGCCATGCTGCCCCCTGCCCCCAAATTTTCGCAGTTGCTGTTACCCGAAATTCTGTGATTCGCTGCGTTAGCACGTAGGTAGCACACAGCCTGTGGACTGAGGACGGGCCAGCAGATCCAGGACTACCCCCCCCCCCCGCTGCTTTTCCCCTCTGGGCTGTGCTCAGCTGCTGAGGGTCTCTGTGGTGTGGTTCTGTGCTCCCTCTATGTAGCCATCGAACTCCTTCTCGTGACTCTGTCTTGTTTGCTTAGGCCTTCTGCCTCATCTTGTTACTGCTTTGTGGGATATGGCTTTTAGGAGATTCTGTGATGGAGACGGATTGTATTTGGGAATTTTGCTGCAGAAAGACCTGGTCTTTTTTTGACAGTGAGCTCTGAGATGGTGCTATTGGGATTGCCTAAGATCTCTTAAGGTCTTTCAGATGTGGATCTCAGTTTTTTAAATCAGTAAAAGAGGTTGGAGGGTGTATTCTTCCTGTGTGTGTGTGCATGCTTTCTGGTCTACTAAACTGTATTTATCTTCAAGCTGATTTAATCACTATAGCATTTGGTCACCTCTATTATAATATATCATATATATATGAATTATATAAATATAAGAAATATAGTTATAAAGCACAAAAATAACGATAAAAGGATAAGAAATGAAATGAACACTAAACACTGGTTGCTTTAATGGTATAAAGCCTTTTTGATTCTTTTTAAAAATATTTTTATTTATTTATTTTAGAGAGGAGAGAGAGGGGGATGGGTTGGGGGAAGGGGAGGAGGAGCAGGAAGCATCAACTCCCATATTTGCCTTGACCAGGCAGGCCCAGGGTTTCGAACTGGTGACCTCAGTGTTTCCAGGTTGACACTTTATTCACTGCGCCACCACAGGTCAGGTGCCTTTTTGATTCTTTAAAACATTTTTTATTGGTTTTAGAGACAGAGAGAAACATCAATCTGTTCTTATATGTGCCCTGACCGGGGTTCGAACCCACAACCTTTGTGTATCAGGACGATGCTCTACCAACTGAGCTACCAGCCAGAGAGAGCCTTTTGATTTTTATAAAAATGTTTTTATGACGAAAACGCTTTTTATTTATTTATTTATTTATTTATTTATTTATTTATTTATTTATTTATTTTGTATTTTTCTGAAGCTGGAAACGGGGAGAGACAGACAGACTCCCGCATGCGCCTGACCAGGATCCACCCGGCACGCCCACCAGGGGGCGACGCTCTGCCCACCAGGGGGCAATGCTCTGCCCCTCCGGGGCGTCGCTCTGTTGCAACCAGAGCCACTCTAGCGCCTGGGGCAGAGGCCAAGGAGCCATCCCCAGCGCCCGGGCCATCTTTGCTCCAATGGAGCCTCGGCTGCGGGAGGGGAAGAGAGAAACAGAGAGGAAGGAGAGGGGGAGAGGTGGAGAAGCAGATGGACGCTTCTCCTGTGTGCCCTGGCCGGGAATCGAACCCGGGACTTCTGCACGCCAAGCCGACGCTCTACCACTGAACCAACCGGCCAGGGCAACGTTTTATATATATTTTTTTCTTTAAAAAAAAACAACAAAAATCTCTAGTGGGGAAGGTCGTCCTCTTCGACCGAGCGCGCAGCTTCGGGAGGGACGCACATGGAGCGGTGAGGGAGGAAGGGGACAGCCGCCTAGCCAGCCAAATCAGCCAAATCAACCCTGGCGATCAATGGGTTGACAGATGTCACAGCCAGATCACCCTCACATCCAGCAACGCTTTATATTTAAAAGATATTTTTTGTTTTTACCAATTTTAGAGAGAGAGGAAGAGAGAAAGAGAAGCATAGATTTGTTGTTCTGCTTATTTTATACATTTATTGATTAATTGTTTTTTTTGGTTTTGTTTTTAATTTTTTCATAGAGAGGAAGGGAGAGACAGGGGAAGGTAAAGAGAGAGAGAAGCATCAACTCGTTTCACTTAGTTGTTCCATTTAGTTGTGTACTCATTGCTTCTCGTATGTGCCCTGATTGGGGATCGAACCCACAACTCTGGATAATCGGGAGGACGCTCTAGCCAACTGAGCTATCTGGCTAAGGCAAAAAAATGTTTTAGTTTTAAAAATCTTGTTTCAGCCTGTCCAGTGGTGACACAGTAGATAGAGTGTCGACCTGGGATCCTGAGGTCCTGGGTTTGAAACCCCAAGGTCGCCAGCTTGAGTACAGGCTCATCCACCTTGAGCGTGGGGTCACTGGCTGAAGCCCAGAAGTCGCTGACTCAAAGCCCAAGGTTCCTGGCTCGAGCAAGGGGCACTGGCTCAGCTGGATTCCCCCACCCCCCACCCCCCATCAAAGCACGAATGAGAAGCAATCAATCAACAACTAAAGTGATGCAACTATGAGTTGGTGCTTCTTACCTCTCTCTACACACACACACACTCTCTCTTAAAAAACAAAACAAAACAAAAATCTTGTTTTAGCCTGACTGGTGATGGTGCAGTGGACAGAGCATTGACCTGGGATACTGAGGTCCCAGGTTCAAGGCCCTGAGGTTGCCAGCTTAAGCTCAGAGGTTACACTGACTTGGCTTGAGCCTTGCCCCCCCCCCCCCATATATGAGAATCAGTGAATGACTAAAGTGACATAATGAGTTGATGCTTCTCATCTATTTCTGTTCCTTCTCTCTCTCTCTCTTAAAAAAAAAAATCTTGTCTCATACATAGGAGTTCTGGGTCTTGGTTGATATTGGTGATATTTGTCTTGACGATAATACAGGACTCTAGGTTTGGTTCTTTTTGTATTTTTCTGAAGCTGGAAACGGGGAGAGACAATCAGACAGACTCCCGCATGCGCCCGACCGGGATCCACCCGGCACGCCCACCAGGGGCGCCGCTCTGCCCACCAGGGGGCGATGCTCTGCCCCTCCGGGGGGTCGCTCTTTTGCGACCAGAGCCACTCTAGCGCCTGGGGCAGAGGCCAAGGAGCCATCCCCAGCGCCCGGGCCATCTTTGCTCCAATGGAGCCTTGGCTGCGGGAGGGGAAGAGAGAGACAGAGAGGAAGGAGGGGGCGGGGGTGGAGAAGCAAATGGGCGCTTCTCCTATGTGCCCTGGCCGGGAATCGAACCCGGGTCCCCTGCACGCCAGGCTGACGCTCTACCGCTGAGCCAACCGGCCAGGGCCTAGGTTTGGTTCTACATTAGTTTTCCGAGTCTTGATTTAATGACCATCATGTTGGGAAAAGTTAATCCCCTGAGAAGATCCAAGTACAAGACACCTGTTATTTCCAGGGTTTACAAATCACAATAGTGCTATCCCCCAATTAGCAGTGGCTTTGTTAAAAAAAGAAAACCAGCTAGAAAATTTTCACTTCTGTTTATTATTCGCTTTTGCAAACTAAGGTGCTCCATTTAAAGGGTTTTTTTTACCTAGTGGATTCAAAACCCACTGAAAACCCTCATTTGCAAGTGTTTACAAGTTTCTGTTTATGGATTTTATAGGTACAGGCTAGATTTTGGCAAAGAAATTGCTTTAAAATGGAAACAGTTTCAAGTATCTTTGTAGCAGATGGGTTGATCATTTAATATTTTTTATTTTTATTTTTTATAGAGACAGAAAGTGAGTCAGAGAGTGGGATAGACAGGGACAGACAGACAGGAACAGAGAGAGATGAGAAGCATCAATCATTAGTTTTTCATTGCGCGTTGCAACACCTTAGTTTAAGTTCATTGATTGCTTTCTCATATGTGCCTTGACTGCGGGCCTTCAGCAGACCGAGTAACTCCTTGCTGGAGCCAGCGACCTTGGGTTCAAGCTGGTGGGCTTTTTGCTCAGACCAGATGAGCCCACGCTCAAGCTGGCGACCTTGAGGTTTCGAACCTGGGTCCTCTGCATCCCAGTCTGACGCTCTATCCACTGCACCACTGCCTGGTCAGGCTCATTTAATATTTTTTAAAGGTTTTTTTTTTTTTTTTGTATTTTTCTGAAGCTGGAAACGGGGAGAGACAGTCAGACTCCCGCATGCGCCCGACCGGGATCCACCCGGCACGCCCACCAGGGGCGATGCTTTGCCCACCAGGGGGCGATGTTCTGCTCCTGTGGGGGGTCGCTCTGCTGTGACCAGAGCCACTCTAGCGCCTGGGGCAGAGGCCAAGGAGCCATCCCCAGCGCCCGGGCCATCTTTGCTCCAATGGAGCCTTGGCTGCGGGAGGGGAAGAGAGAGACAGAGAGGAAGAAGGGGGGGGTTGAAGCAAATGGGCACTTCTCCTATGTGCCCTGGCCAGGAATCGAACCCGGGTCCCCCGCACGCCAGGCTGACGCTCTACCGCTGAGCCAACTGGCCAGGGCCAAAGTTTTTTTTTTTTATTTAGCGATTTTTTTAAGAGAGAAAGGGATGGGGGGAGAGAGGGGGAGACAGGAACATTGATTAATTCATTTCTGTATGTGCTGTGACTGGGGATTGAACCGGCAACATCTATGCCTCAGGATGATGCTCTAATGGTTAGAGCATCATCAACTGAGCTCTCCAGCCAGGGCGATAGTTTAATTTTGACATGTGTTTTCTTTCAGTCCTACATGAAACAGCTAGTCAAAACATTATTTTTTAATTTAATGAGAGGAGAGGAGGTGGAGACAGACTCCCACATGTTTCTGGACTGCGATCCACCTGGCAAACCCATTAGGGGGCGATGCTCTGCCCTTCTTGGGCACTGCTCGGTTGCTCAGCAACTGAGCTCTTCCTAGCACCTGAGGTAGAGGCTGTGGAGTCATCCTCAGTGCCTTGGGCCAACTTGCTCCAATTGAGCCATGGCTGTGGGAGGGGAAGAGAGAGATAGAGAGTGAAAGAGAAGTGGGGGTGGGGTGGAGAAGCAGATGGGCGCTTCTCCTGTGTGCCCTGGCTTGGGAGTAGAGTCAGGGACATCCACACACTGGACCAACGCTCTGCCACTGAGCCATCCAGCCAGGACTTCTTTTATTTTTTAAAATTAACTTATTTATTGATTTTAGAGAGAAAAGAGGGGGGAAAGAGAGACAGGAACAATCGATCTGTTCTTGTATGTTCCTTGATGGGGATTGAAATAGCAACCTCTGTGCTTTGGGGTGATGCTCTACCAACCGAGCCATCCAGCCATGGTAGAGCTTAATTTTTCAAAGTAAACTATTTCTAAATGAACAAGTAATGGCAACGTTTACATGAAGATAAGGGAAAGACAGGATTTTCTCAAAGACAAAATAAAGGTGTAGCAGTCATCAGGTGTTGACATAAAGTCCTAATTGGCATTCGGCCCACGGGCAGGCAGGAATTAAAGTCTAACACGAGCGTTCACACAGAGAAAACCACTGTACTCTCAGTCACTAAAGGGCCATCAACAGACCTTTGAACACAGTTACTTGGACAGCGTGAAAAATCGTATGAAGCGTTGGGCTTTCAGACCTCTGGTAGGCAGTCATTTGATTCTGCGTTGGCTCTACAATGAATTGCCTATGCTTTGAGAATTCTGACTCATGATTGGGAGAGGGTGCTAAGTCTTAAAAAATATATATATTTGCTTTGCCACCTGACTGTTAAAAATGATTTTTCCACAAGATTTTATTTTTATTTTTTTAAAGCAGTTCTTTTCACATGGTTAGTCCCTAGGAAACCACAGGGAAAGTGTCACGACTCTCTGTGAACTTTCCACTCTTCCTAGATTGCCTAAGTCCTCCACGGAGTGACCTGAAGTCCCCTCCCTGCACAGCAGGTGCCCAGGAGGGCCTTTTCTTGGCGTCTTGTGTGTCCCCCGCACTTCCCTTTGGAAGAGCACAGTGTTAGGGACAGAAGGTTCTGCCACATGGCCTCCTTGTGACTTGTGGCATGTTACTGTCGGGGTTTTAGAAGAATTTTGCCTGCTGCATCTGTGACGGAAGCATAAGAATGTCAACGTGTGTAGGGTTGTGCGTCTTTGAGGCTGTAAGCAGTCTAGAAGTATGCTACCTGGTCCGGCATTCTGCCTTCTTTCTCCCCCTTGGCTGAAGAGCCGTTGCGTCATATCTCAGCAAACACTCTCTGTTTGCGCCTGGAAGTCCAGAGTTCTGCAGATGTCTGTACGTTGCCTCCTTCCTGATAGTGGGGGGTGAGCGCGGCCTCCTCCAGCTAGACATAGAGAGCTCGTGGTAGATTAGGGTGCCAGACTGCCGACCTGTGTGTGATTCTGGTCTATAGTCTTCAGACGGGTTGATGTCCCTGAGATGCAGAGAGTGTGTGGAAAATGCTTTTTTTTTCTAGCCCATATTTTTGTCCTCTTTCTCTTTTATTTTTCCTGTTCTTAACATCTTTTTTGACATTTGTTATATATATATATATATTTTTTTTTTTTTTTGCTTCATTCTGGGTAAACAGTCCCAAAAGATGTAACTTTTGATATATTGTAAACACTGACATTTAAAAATAGTAACTGGTTTATTCTTTTTTTTTTTTTTTTTTTTTTTTTTTTTACAGAGGCAGAGGTAGACAGGGACAGACAGAAAGGAACGGAGAGAGATGAGAAGCATCAATCATTAATTTCTCGTTGCACGTTGCTACTTCTTAGTTGTTCATTGATTGCTTTCTCATATGTGCCTTGACCATGGGCCTTCAGCAGACCGAGTAACCCCTTGCTCGAGCCAGCGACCTTGGGTCCAAGCCAGTGAGCTTTTTGCTCAAACCAGATGAGCCCGCGCTCAAGCTGGCGACCTTGGGGTCTTGAACCTGGATCCTTCCGCATCCCAGTCCGACGCTCTATCTACTGCGCCACCGCCTGGTCAGGCTGGTTTATTCTTTTAAATGTATCTGCTAGGCCCTAAATACTGCCATAACTTGACCTATTTGTCATTCATTTAAGAATAAGTGAATAAGCTCTTGAGTCAGATGTTCATTTTTTTCTCTTTTCTCCTTGATATCATATTTCATGTCACTTGCCCCCCAAATGTTAATTTCACTTTTTTTATTAAGTAAATTTTTATTAATTGGACTACATTAAAATTAAGAAGTTCTGTTCATCGAAAGATGAGTGAAACAGTTAAGCAGAATGGGAGAAGGTATTTATAATATATAAATCTGGCAAAGGACTTGTAAGCAGAATATATAAACAACTCCTTAAAATCAGTTTGTTTTCCCCTATCAATATATGGCTTTTATTGCATCTTTAAAATATCACAAATAAGTCCGAAGAATCATTTAGCATCTTGCTGTTTCTGTAGCTGGACAACTGGATCTTATTTGTCAGCCTGCTGATCTGTTCCTTTTTCAGAAACATAGACACCATCCAAAAATGTTCTGGTTTCCTTGTTTTCAACTGTAGTGGCCTACTGAATCAAAGCAGCTGAATTTAATACAAGTTCAATATCATTTCCTTCAAGAATCAATTCATCTTTCTGGGCTTAAGATACTGAATAAGCCATTCCTGACCTCATCCGAACCTTGTGGATGTATTTTTTGCCCAAGTATAATAATTTTTTATTTCAATAAGAGAACGATTCTCCTGAATCACAACGTTGATGGGGAAGTTAGCATACACAGACTTCACCTTGTAACAGAAGCCCAATAGAACCCCCTGGACAGTGTTCTATACATGACCGCAGACAGTGCACATGGTGGCTAGTTCTTTCTATTTCCCCGCCATTTACCAACCCAGAGCCTCTTCTTTTTCTTTACAAAGAGACTGAGTTCAACACTGATGTGATTGAAGTTTCTCCACACGGTGCTTTTGTGGTTCTTCACAATAACTGTGTCCATTCAGAGTGACGTCCACATTTTCTGGGACATCGACCATCTGATTGCTGAGAATGGTCTTCATCCTCGCAGTAGATGTGGCAAAGAACTGTCTGTGGCTGAGTATTCACTGAGAAATATTCGTGAGTCTGCAATGTCATATGTGCCGTGTTGTGTTTCAGTAAGAAGTACACAAAGCCAATTGCGTGCTCAGTATATCGCATGATCTCTCAAGGTCTCCTGTGCGAAGTGCATGCGTCTCATGATCACGTCTCACCGCATTGTACTGATCAGTTTCTGAGAGTGAAGAGTCCAGGAGTGGCATATCAGTGGTTCTGAGACTCTCCGGGGACATTGCAGTAACGTTGTTGGCTGGAGCTGCCATCGGTGAGGAGAGGATCCACCTCCAAGCTCGTTCACGAGGCTGTCAGCAGCCCTGGGGGCCTCACTGGAGGGAAGCTTCAGCCCCTCACGGGGCAGGCCTCTCCAGAGGACTGCTAATTTCACTTTCTTTTATGTCTGAAAATTCCTTTCTTTTTAAAAAATTATTTATTAATTTTACAGAGAGAGGAGGGGGTGTGAAAAGTATCAATTCATAGTTTGCTTTAGTTGTTCCCATGGATTGCTTGTTGTATGTGCCTTGACTGGGCCAGCCCAGAGTTTCGAACCTGTGACCTCAGCATTTCAAGTCGACACTTCATCTTCCATCCACTGTGCCACCACAGATCAGGGCTGAAAATCTTTTCTTGATTGTTCTATCATCCTCTGAGACAAAAGTGTGTATATACATTGGGATGATTTTTGTTTCCTATTCTCAGAAATCTCTTCAGTGTTAACTTCTTTTTGAACTGCGTTTTTGCCGTACTTAGCATAAATCAATCAAAGTGAGCCGTTCGCTTTGATAAGTCATTAAACATAAGTGGTAGAATTAGGTTTCTTTTTGTTTGTTTGTTTTGTGTAGGTAGAAACGTTGAGAAACCCTTCCCACGTGTGGGTAGATGACAGGGCGGAAGGCCTTTTGTTGTATCAGAAGCACTGAGTTGTTACCTCTCAAGTGACGCGGTAGAACCTGACGTATTTTATAGATGGGTCAGCTTGCCTCTTGTTCCTTTAATTTTGTTGAAAGCAGAAAACTGGAAACCTTTTAAAAAGGATGTGTGAGTCACTGAATCAGTCCCTTTGTAGTGTCAGCACTAGCATTTCAATCACCCCTTTGTAGGGCCACTGACTTAGGAACCTTGGGTCCCAGCCTGGCTTTGCCAGTTACTTGCTGAGTATCTGTTTAGTCATAGAGACGCGGGACCTCTTGACCCTTACATTTCATAATTCCCTAATGAGCCTTGAGTATCCGAGAACTGTTGCTCGCCGCAGCTCACACATACCAAGTACTTCTTGCATCCTTGGTGTCGTGAGCCCACACAGTGCGGTTGGCAGTTGTACTCCCTGGTGGGGGTTCTGAAAGACTGGCATCCGCTGCCACTTGCCTGCATGCACCCCACCTGGATGCCAGCTGGATTCCTCGTAGGTCGTGGAACCCTGGGTGCTTACTCACAGATGGCCTTTCCTGGGGGGTGTCTCTCTGCAGCGTTGCTAAGGCATCTTGAACGGATCTCGGAACAGATCTCGTGGTTGAATTTCCCCCACCCTCTGTGGTTCTTGCTTGTTTAGTCTGTCTTCCTCTCCAGACTGAGCTCTCTTGGAATCAGGTGGTGGGGGTGGAGGGGTCGGGAGGACACTGGTTTCCTCGCTGTTGGCGGAGGCTAACACATGATCTGAAAACAGTGTGTGTTGTCCTCAGTGAATGTTTCTTGATTAGCCAAATATTAAGGACCATTTTGTCAAATTCTTTGGCATCATCTCTTGAAGAATGCATTGCTTCCTTGCTCAGGGATCTTTTCTGGTTTTCAGCTTTTTTCAGCTTTATTTATTTTGTAGTTTTCAGCATTTAAACTCGCTGCTTTGGCCTGACCTAGCGGTGGTGCAGTGGATAGAGCATCAGACTGGAATGCCAAGGACCCAGGTTCGAGATCCCGAGTTCCCCAGCTTGAGTGCGGGCTCATCTAGTTTGAGCAAAGCTCACCAGCTTGGACCCAAGGTCGCTGGCTCGAGCAAGGGGTTACTGGGTCTGCTGAAGGCCCATGGTCAAGGCACATATGAGAAAGCAATTAATGAACAACTAAGGCAGTAGTTCTCAACCTTTCTAATGCCGTGACCCCAAACCAAAAAATAACTTTGGTGGCTACTTCATAACTGTAATTTTGCTACAGTTATGATTCGGAATGTAAATACCTGATACGCATTATGTATTTTCCGATGGCTTTAGGCGACCCCGCTGGGGTCGCGACCGCAGGTTGAGAACCGCTGAACTAAGGTGTTGCAGTGCGCAACGAAAAACTAATGATTGATGCTTCTCATATCTCCATTCCTGTCTGTCCCTTTCTATCCCTCTCTCTGACTCTATGTCTGTCTCTGTAAAAAAAAAAAAAAAAAAAAAAAAAAGTAAAAAAAAATTGTTACAGTGCATTAAAAAAAAAAAAGTAAAAGAAAAACAAAAAACTTGCTGCTTTGGCTCTTGCTGGGACTTCCTCTTGGGGTCTCATTACCTACCTATATAGGGTTGCAGGCATATTGTCAGCCATAGAGGTTGGTAGGTGTAGATGCCTGTTTAATGGTGTGTTCAGAGAAATGAAAAAAAAAAAAGAACTGTAGAGACTTGGGGTGATGAACACACAATGCAGTATACAGATGTTGTAGAACTGTGCACATGAAACCGGTATTTTATTAACCAGTGTCACCCCAGTAAATTCACTAAAATTTTTATTTTATTTTGTTTTATTTTATTTTATTCAATGAAAGGAAGGGAGGCAGAGACAGACTCCTTCCTGCATGCGCCCCTACGAGGATCCACCTGGCAAGCCCACTAGTGGGTGATGCTCTGCCCATCTGTGGTATTGCTCCATTGCTCAGCAGCCGAGCTCTTCTTAGCGCCTGAAGTGAGGCCAAGGAGCCATCTTCAGCACCTGCAGCCAACTTGCTTCAGTTGAGCCATGGCTGCAGGAGAGGAGGGGAAGAGAGAGAGAGAAAGATAAGGGGTGGAGAAGCAGATGGTTGCTTCTCCTGTGTGTCCTGACCAGGAATTGAACCCAAGACATCCACACGCCTCGCCAATGCTCTAGCAATGAACCAACTGGTCAGGGCCAAATTCACTAAAAATAATAATAGAAAAAACTACTGGAGAATAACTTTAAAATCTTGCTGTGAAGTTCTTACTATGGATACCATCTCTTTTTGTAGAAGAGTTGATCCTTTTATATATTTTTTAATTTACTTTAAAGACTTTATTGATTTTAGAGAGAGAAGGAGAAAAAAGAGTGTAAGCTGGAATCATCAACTTGTAGTAGTTGCTTGTCGTTTGTGCCTTGACCAGGCAAACCCAGAGTTTCTAACCGGTGACCTCAGCATTCCAGGTCGATGCTTTATCCACTGTGCCACCACAGGTCAGGCAAAGAGTCACTCTTATAAACCACAAGGACCATCTTCCCCTGTCTTAGGGGGAGGTGGATCCATCATCTTTAGAGAAAAACTACCCGTGCTTTGGGCACCTGCCTTAGCCTGCCTGTCGGCCGTTCTGAGCACAGATAGGATTTGGGGATGGATAGGAGCTGGGGACGCTCAGAGCAGAGCACGGCCTGGGAAACACGTAGCCTCTTCGGTTCTTCTGCGTTTGATGAGGATGGTAGGGAACGGGCCACGTCCTTATTGAACTGGTGACTCAGCACAACAGACACTCTCTGAAGCATTACTATATGCGTCACCCCAAACACGGGGGTCGTTAGTGTTCCTCTCCCCAACACCAATGTCATGCGTGTAATTATCTGTGTTACAAGCATCCTGCCTGTGACTGCCAGGCTGTGGAACCCTCTCCTTGGTTCACTGGCTCTCTCCCTCCACATGGCCCTCTGCTTGTTGATGTCTCGGGTTATTTCCTGCTCTGACTCCTCCAGGGTTCCTGGGCATTGCCCCCTGATGCTCTCGAACTTAGTTCATTCAGAACTAGACCCCTGAATACCTGACCTCCCCAGTTCCCAACTGCAGACAGACGTGCTGTGCGGGCTGAGTTTTCTGTCCACACAGATCACAGGACAGACACCTGAGCCATCTCTGTGCCTCTCTAGCCTTCCTACATCCTCCCACACCCATGGGATAGGACCCTCCTATCCCGTCACTTATCTCTGCATTTCTCTTGGAGTCACGCCCCGCCCCACCTCCATGGCCTGCAGCCTTCCCTTCCTATGTTCAGAGCTCTCCAGTGGCCCATCTACAAGCTGTTCGCTTGACCTTCTGCTCAGTGTTCTCCACATGCGTCCTCCACATGCAGCTGCAGTGAGCTTTGCAAAAGGTAGCCCTGGGCCCTGGCTGGTTGGCTCAGCAGTAGAGCGTCAGCATGGCATGTGGAAGTCCTGGATTCAATTCCAGGCCAGGGCACACAGGAGAAGCGCCCATCTGCTTCTCCACCCTTCCCCCTATCCTTCTCTGTCTCTCTCTTTTACCTTCCTGCAGCCAAGGCTCCATTGGAGCCAAATTTGCCCGGGCGCTGAGGATGGCTCCATGGCCTCTGCCTTAGGTGCTAGAATGGCTCTGGTTGCAATGGAGAAACGGCCCAGATGGGCAGAGCATTGTCCCCTAGTGGGAATGCCGGATGGATTCCCGTCTGGCTCACGCAGGAGTCTGACTGCTGCCCCGCTTTTTGCTTTGGAAAAATACAAAAAGAAAAAAAAAGAAAAAGGCATTTCTGATCACGCCTGCCGCTCCCCTGAAATTCCTTGGTGGTTGTTCGGGCTGGCTGTTCGTGTCACCTCCTACCTGAGCCTGACTTCCTGTCCCTCCCGGGTGCCTCGCCTGTCCTGTCCCCTCTCAAGGACCTCACCTCCACACCTCCAGACTTGTCCCTGCTTCTGCTTGACACGTCCCCTCCCCTCTCGTCTGGTTACATCAAAGCCCAAGGACAGGCCCTGGCTGGTTGGCTCAGTGGTAGAGCGTTGACCTGGCGTGCGGAAGTCCCGGGTTTGATTCCGGGCCAGGGCACACAGGAGAAGCGCCCATCTGCTTCTCCGCCCCTCCCCCTCTCCTTCCTCTCTGTCTCTCTCTTCCCCTCCTGCAGCCAAGGCTCCATTGGAGCAAAGTTGGCCCAGGCACTGAGGATGGCTCTATGGCCTTTGCCTCAGGTGCTAGAATGGCTCTGGTTGCAACAGAGTGACGCCCCAGAGGGGCAGAGCATCGCCCCCTGGTGGGCACTCCAGGTGGATCCCGGTCGGGCGCATGCGGGAGTCTGTCTGCCTCCCCGTTTCCAACTTCAGAAAAATACAAAAAAAAAAAAAAGCCCAAGGACTTGCGTCTGTCAGTCCACTGCCCTCTGGATCAAGGTTCCTGCCCTGTGTTCTTCCCTCTAGCACCTGAGCCCGCTGTCTGGTGACTTGTTTGTCTTTCCAGTAGGCCCAGTTTTTAAAAAATCGGTTTTGGGTGGGGGAGAGAGAGAGAGAGAAACATCAGTTTGTTGTTTTACTTATTTATGCACCCTCATTGGCTGATTGCCGTGTGTGTCCTGACTTGGGGATTGAACCTGCATTCTTGGTGTATTGGGACAAGGCTCTATCCAACTGAGCTACCTAGGTGAATACAATGAGGTGGTTTTTGTTGTTGCTATGAGCGTGGGACTGAGTTAGAGGTTCGTCAGGGTCATTGTTTTTTTTTTCTTTTTCGTTCTGCCTTCAGAATTCGAGCTCTGGAATGTTCCTCTGACATATCATTGTGGGTGGGTGGTGCTGGTGATCTTCATGGTTGTTGCTGTCTATCCAGTGACCACTGGACTGGCAGAGGGAGTAGGCAGAGCAGTAGGAGGAGGCGCACAGCCTGTCCTGCCTGCTGGGGGACTGTGGGAATGTGGACTGTGACAAGACGGGGTGGGGTGGGGGGTGCACTGGCAGAGGGACAGCCGGGGGACTGTGCCTCCTGTTCTGGAACATGGGAGGAGAACAGAAAACTTGGACTTCATGGATTTAAACAAAATTTGTGTCAAAAGTTCCTGTAGGGCCCTGGCCGGTTGGCTCAGCGGTAGAGCGTCGGCCTGGCGTGCAGAAGTCCCGGGTTCGATTCCCGGCCAGGGCACATAGGAGAAGCACCCATTTGCTTCTCCACTCCCCCCCCCCCTTCCTCTCTGTCTCTCTCTTCCCCTCCTGCAGCCAAGGCTCCATTGGAGCAAAGTTGGCCCGGGCGCTGGGGATGGCTCCTTGGCCTCTGCCCCAGGCGCTAGAGTGGCTCTGGTTGCGGCAGAGCAACACCCCGGAGGGGCAGAGCATCGCCCCCTGGTGGGCAGAGCGTCGCCTCTGGTGGGCGTGCCGGGTGGATCCCGGTTGGGCGCATGCGGGAGTCTGTCTGACTGTCTCTCCCCGTTTCCAGCTTCAGAAAAATACAAAAAAAAAAAAAAAAAGTTCCTGTAGAAAGATCTGGGAAAAGTCAGCTTTGCACAAACCTTATACCTACAGCCAAACCCATGCTCTTCTGTTGAGCTCTTAGGTATATGTTTGAGGGTCGAGAAGGTGTTGGGTCACAAGTTTTTAATTCATTAGAAAGACCTTTCGGCCCTGGCCGGTTGGCTCAGTGGTAGAGCATTGGCCTGGCGTGCGGAAGTCCCAGGTTCAATTCCCGGCCAGGGCACACAGAAGCGCCCATCTGCTTCTCCACCCCTCCCCCTCTCCTTCCTCTCTGTCTCTCTCTTCCCCTCCTGCAGCCAAGGCTCCACTGGAGCAAAGTTGGCCCAGGCACTGAGGATGGCTCTATGGCCTCTGCCTCAGGTACTAGAATGGCTCTGGTTGCAACAGAGCGAAGCCCCAGATGGGCAGAGCATCGCCCCCTGGTGGGCATGCCGGGTGGATCCTGGTCGGGTGCATGCGGAAGTCTGACTGCCTCCCCGTTTCCAGCTTCAGAAAAATACAAAAAAAAAAAAAAAAGAAAGACCTTTCGTCGTGTTTTGCAATACTTTTTTTTCTCTCCATCACCGGTAACACATGCTCTTGTAAGACATCGTAGGATGCCATCAGAGGACTGCGGTCACTGTCCCACCACCGCATCTTCGACCCCTCACATCAACACTTCACGCTGTCTGGAATTATCGGTCGGTGTGCGTATTACCTGTTTATTTTCAAAATACTCGCACCAACGGTAATAATAGCTAATGTCTTCTGACCAGTGACTGTGCTATTCCAAGTGTTTTTATAGGAATTAACTCCTTTAATCTGACTAACAGCCCCGAGAGGTGACTGTCATTATCTTCAGTTCCCAGATGAGATGGTAGCACAGAAAAGTTAAATGACCGTCTTAAGAGTTCTGAGCGCTAAGTGCTGGGGCCCGAACTGAAACCCACATATGCAGCCAGGCTCCAGAGTCCAGAAACCCACACTGCACGCCCTAGTCTCAGCTGAAGCTCACCAGCAGGTGCACCTACCTCCCCCGCACCCCGCATGGGGCGCCCTGCCCTCTGCTCCTGGTGGGCACCTGCTGTGTGGAATGAATGTGAAACACACCAGTAAACCCTGAAAATGGAAACCTGTTTTTTTTTTTCTTTTTTAAGATTTTATTCATTTGAGAGAGAGAGAGAAGGGAGAGAGAAGAGAAGGAATAAGGAGCAGGAAGCATCAACTCCCATATGTGTCTTGACCAGGCAAGCCCAGGGTTTCGAACTGGCTCAGCATTCCGGGTTGACACTTTATCCGCTGCGCCACCACAGGTCAGGCTGGAAAGCCTATTTCAGGGTTCTTCCTTAGTTACCATTCGGCTTTTTTCCTGGTAAAATTCTTTCTTTTCAATTACAAACTCACATTTATGCCCAGGTATTGTCCCTTTTTTTTTTTTTTTTTTACATCAAATGTTACCCCTCCTGGGAAACATATTGTTTTCCTTCTCCATGACTCCTTGGGGGTCCGTGTCCCTTAAGATATGACATTCTCTTAGCTGTGCAACAGTGAACAGGATCTGAGGCGGTTTTATGTGAGCAAAATAAATGTCGGCCTCCGTGGCCTCCTTAAGATCTGGGAGATATTTCAGCCTCATCAGCAATATCCCAGGGGGAGGGGGCCGCTCCTGCCGAGGGCTGCAGCCACCCACTTTCCGTTGTTCTTGCTGGGAGATGTTATCCCTGTAAAGAAAGTTAATGTCACTGGATTTTCAGGGTATACTGATTTGTGGGTTTTGAGCATCTGGTTTTCGGCTGTGATCTTTTCCTAGTTCTTACAATTGAACTGATGAGAAAAAAAAGACAGTCTGGAAAAAATATATATATATATTTTAATAACATTGGGAGGTGGTTCTGTCTGTCTTCCTTCTGCCCCCTCCAGTAGGAGCAGAGGGTTTCCCTGTAGGGGCAGGCCCATGGATGGCCTTCAGAAAGGTCTCGGGAAAGCACATGGCATGGATGGCCGAAGTGGGTGTGGAACACCATGAGCCCAGAGGGCACACAGCAAGTGAGCGAGTGTGCTCGTGAACGAGTGTGCTCACGCGTGGAGAAGGAGAATGAAAGTAGGGAAGAGCAGAGCCTTGGGCAGTGCTTTCAGCAGAAGGGCCAGGCAGGTCCCCGGAGATAGGACATCTGTTGATTTACTGTCGGTACAGTTTGCGGGTGGGGGCTAGTGGAGTGATGGAGGGGGGTTTGTGGGTTTGCGGATCTCACGTGGTTACGGGCGGACCAGATGGCGGAAGGCAGGTGGTTCCTAAGCCCTCCGACTCCCAACTGCAGGATGAGCACTGTCCTCGCGGATGGAGCCCAGGGCCGCATGGTGGGGTCTGGGTCCGGGAGGGGGGCGGGGAGACCCAGAATCGAAGCGGACTTGCTCCCGGAAGCTACAGTTTGTGAAGGTGGTGATCCTGGGCTGGGACATTCTGGCCTCTTGAGACCAGAGGGGAGGGGCGGGGCAGGGCAGTGCAGGGGTGGGATGGGGACGCATTTTTCTCCACACTTGTACACGCATGATAAGACCCGGCGTGGGTAGAAAAATGAAATGAATTTCTGCTGAAGACACCGTTCCTCCCCACGGCATTGGCCCTAAACTCTGTGCTTTGGGCATTCGTGACCAGCTCTGGGGCGGATGGCCATGCAGGAGTCCGAAAACCCGTTGTACCTGGAGGAGCTGGTTTTATACGGGAAAACCTGACTCTCGGGATGAGTCGCCCAGGGCTCTCCAAGGTCATTTCTTTTCCCTTACTGCTTCTGGCGTGCTGTCTGCCTTGGTATTTTTGTCCAGCCTTTTCCTAGTTTTGCTGACTAGCTACCAGCACGTCCAAGCTTCTGTAACTTGGTCATTTCCTAGAACAGAGGGGACTGGTTTGACGCGGGGGGGGGGAGGGGGGGAGGACTTGGCGGGGGTGACCCAGAAATGGTATGGAATAAGGAAAAGGACTGAGGAGGTCACTCTGTGTCCCAGAATACTCTCCTTCCTTAGGTACAAATTGAGGGGAACTGGACTGAACAGCCCTTCGAGTCCCTTCCGTGCTATGAAGAATGACCTTGGGGAAGGCTAACATGCTCCTGTCCCCTCTCGTCTCTGTCTTATCTTTGGAGCTGGCCCAGCGCATCTGGGACTCAGAAAGCCTGCTGTCCCCTCATCCCAGGGGAAGCAGGAGAGTGTGGAGGTGCCTCGTGAACACAGCTCTTCTCTGGTTTGTCCCTTGTCTCCTGGCTTCGCCCCAAGCCTTGCAGATCCTTGGGCTCTTTCCACGGACTTAGTTTCTTTCTGAACCTTGGGGAGCTCTCATCTTGCGCCCTGATCTTCTTTTTCCCGGGCCTGGGTGCCTGCCGTTCTTGGGAGTCACCTCCAAGCCCAGCCTGGATACGTGGCACAGTGAGTCCTCCCTCTCATGTCATCGACAGGTTCTGCGAAACCAATCTTACCGCAGGCTGACGGATGTAAGCAAGGGTGAGTGCCTACGGCGTCCAGGCAGCTTCGCAGTGGAATGACTTTGGGTGCGATGGCGTTCTTCCAGGGCTGGCTCTCCGGTCTGGCTGAACTTGGACGTTCTGGGAAGTCCTCATAGAGTGGTGACATTCAGAGTCAGCCTGGTAAAGGTGTCTGTCCCCTTGAGTCAGAGGTCTCTTAGATACCAAAGCAAGGTCTTCCTCCTAGAGGCTCCTGTTCCTGAGGCGGTCCCTTCCTGTCCCAGGGCCCTGGCTCCGGCTTGCTTGTTTCCTTCCTTCCTTCCTTCCTTCCTTCCTTCCTTCCTTCCTTCCTTCCTTCCTTCCTCCCTTCCTCCCTTCCTCCCTTCCTCCCTTCCTCCCTTCCTCCCTCCCTCCCTCCCTCACCTCCCTCACCTCCCTCACCTCCCTCACCTCCCTCCCTCCCTTTTACATGTTGTGTGACTGTCAAGGTCACAGTTCCCTAAGGTCCGAGGGGCCATCGTCCGGCAGAAAGAACACAAGAACAGATCGTAAACGTATGGACTGCCATCAGAGCTGGTGCCGGGAGTTAACCCGGAAGAACCGACCCTGCGTGTTTGTGATGTTGACTGGACCTGTCAGAGACGCAGGGGACGGGAAGTGTGGGTGCTGGGAGCAATTCTGTGCATCGTGGTTCGCCTCGGAGGTTTTCATGCCCCCCGTGTGTCTGCCCAGTAAAAGGAGAAAGATATTCCCCTCTTCAAGCCCTTCACTCATCAGGCACGTTTATGAGATGTTTTTGTTTTGTTTGTTTTCATGAAACATAAAACATGCCAAAGTACCAAATATTTATATTGTTAACAGTGTTACGCCTGCCTGTTAAATTCAGTGGGTTCTCTCTGCTCATCCCCGTCTCCAGCCAGGGGACTGCAGAAAAAAAAGGAAAGGGATTTTAGTCTCCTGATCCTGAGCCTGAGAATCTCCCTCCCTGAATGTCGTCCCTGAGCCAGAATGCATCTGTTAGACAGATTTTCCTTACTTCTTTCTCTCCGGTCCCCTTGGTGCTTATGATAAAAGGTCTCGATTTACGGCTCCGTGTGTTGCCAGGTTTAGGTACTGGTGGCTTCGTGGAACATCTTTGCTCCCGTCTGCACGCCCTCATTGTGTGTCCCTTCTCGAGAATGTCGTAGTTCTTCTCGGAAGCTCTTCATCCGCACAAGCACGAGGCACAGGGTGCACACACGCAGGGCATTGGGATGTCCTGCACTCAGGGACTTGGCCGTCGCGGTCCCCTCTTCCAGCGGTGCTTCCTTCCCTGTGTTCACTCATGGTGCTGATGGGAGCTGCACGGTCAGCGTTCCCTGCTAACTGGAAACTGGGTGGTGGAGGGCCCATTCCTGTCCCCCTTCCTGTCGGGGTGCCAGCTGTGAGGCAGAATGCCCCTTGGAGTGACCCTCCCACCACCCGCAGGCCTGAGACCACAGAGAAGGACCGGGCTCAGCCTTGAAGCTACCCCCTGCCCAGAGAGGGGCGGCAACAGGTGGCATCCGGTCCGGGGATGTTACTTGACTTCACTCACCTGGTCCCCAGGCATCCCACGAGAAAGGAACCGTTGGTTTATCTGGTGTCCTCTAGGTTAAGGCTGGGAACTGACAGGTAGCTCAGTTCCCATGTTCCCATGGCCAGCCACACGTGGCAGCTGGGCGTGGCCTTTGTGGTGACTCTTCTTAGCACCTGAGGGGGAGGCCAGGGAGCCATCCTCAGTGCCCGGGGCCAACTGTCTAATCAAGCAATGGCTGCAGGAAGAGGGGGGTGGGGAGAGAATGAGAGAGAGAGAGAGAGACAAGAAGAGGAGAGGTGGAGAAGCAGATGAGCGCTTCTCATGTGTGCCCCGACCGGGAATTGAACCCAGGACATCCACACGCTGGGCTGATACTCTAGCACTGAGCCAACCAGCCAGGGTCAAGCAGCAGGCTTTTGTAGGGGAGGTTAGTTGCAGTGAGTCAAGCTTTCTGAATTCATTCCATGCACGCCTATTCCTAATCCCCGAGTCTTTGGTGTATTTTGCAACAACGATGGCCCCAAATAAGGCGTTGTAGCAACAGACGCCACTTGGTTGCATCTTGTTTCCAGACAGTTCACGCTGTGCCACATTTCAAGAGGCACAGCACTAACTACCCCGCGCCCCGGTGGGAAGTAAAACTGTTCTCACATATGTATTCAGCCACTTCCCAGTTTTTGCATTTTCTTCCAGCTCCTGCCCTAATTGAGACCCACAGAACCTCTGTCCGCACAATTGCACATCCCAGGGTTTCCACAGAGGTGCCCTTGGGACCTGCGTTGGGTGATACGCTGGAAGTCGCCGTGTCTGAGATGGTGGCCGGTGGGAGCAGGGCCACCTGTGTGGAGACTGGGGGGGTTCCAGGACAGCCGGTGGGTAGGGGGACAGGGAGACTGGGAACTCCCCTCCTTGTGCTGGGCAGAGGCGTGGAGTAGAGAGGGGAGATGCTGAGTCTGCCCTCGCTCGCCTGCTGCAAGGTGTGCAATCTCGCCCTTTTCCCATCATCTCTGTAAAGTGAGGAGGGGCTTTCTGTGGCACCCAGCGACTAAGAGAATAAAATGTGGAAATACTCCAGGTATGAAAATGTTAAAAAAAAATTTTTTTTTATTGATTGATTTTATTAGAGGGGAATGGAGAGAGAGAAAGGAAGAGAAATACGGTTTGTTGTTCTACCATCTATGTATTTATTGGTCAAATCTTGCATGTGCCCCTGACCGGGAATTGAACCTGCCACCTTGGTGTATCGGGCAACACTTCAACCAACTGACCTACCCTGCCAGGGCTGAAAATGTTCTGAAACCTTAAAGAACTACCTATGGGAAAGTGATGGTGTCTTCCAGTGTGGAAGGATTATGTATCAGATTCCAACAGAGGGTAACGCTGAGGCTCAGAGAGTAACCCCTTCCCCAGCTCACAGCTCGCAGACGGCCTCGCCGGGACTAGAAGCTTCTCTTTGAAACCTGGTCTCCACTGGGGATACCGTTGACTGTGTTAAGTGTCTGTTGCGTGCCTATAATTTGGCATTTTAGATGTTGGGTGAGTTTTAGCTGTTATCTTTAATATTTTTTCCCCTAAGTAACTTGTCATGAGCTTTCAAGGCATTGAGCTCTTTTTAAAAAATATGTATATATTTTAATGCCCACCCTAAGTTTTTTGTCTTAACTTCTTAGTTGCCATGCCTGGGTATATTGATCTTGCAACTGGCCAGAGGAAAACAGACTTGAAATGACTTCAGTAACGGGAACAAGTTGTGACATGTGGCAGCTGTGTTTCGTTGGCCAGGTGGCGATTCAATGGCTAACCTTCTAACGCCGCAGCTCGTGGGAGCTGGAAAGTGTTGACGGATAAGTTAATCAGAGAACACGTCCCGGGTCCAGTGTCGCTCCTTTGGCTGCTGCAGATGTCAACTGGGACTGGGATTTAGAGCCTGAGAATCGGGGATCTGCGTGCAGTGCCGCCCTCGCCGGCGTGGGGGTCGACTTTGTAACGGGGATGCGCTGACAGACGAGACTGGGAAGGTGATCCCCCCCTCACGCTCCGTGGCTTTCCGCTCCGCACAGGGAATGTGTTTGGGGGCTGGGGACGCACGCTCTCTCACACCTGCTGTCTCAGGTGCCCCGGAGGTCACCCCTTGCCGCGGGTGGCGGGCCTCTTCCCTCCCGCACAGCGGTGCCGAACCCTGTTCTCTCTCTGCATCCTGGTTTCAGCCGAGCCACTGGGCTCTGTCAGCATTGTAGGCAAGCTGTGGTGCGAAGTGCTGGTTGTGTCCTGTGTACCTGGCACACAAAGATGAGTCAGGCCATGGCAGAGGGCAGGTGACTGATGTGAGCGATAACAGTGCAGTGAGTGAGGGACGTGATGTGGGACGCAGAACGTGGTGGGAGCAAACACTCAGAGGAGCCGTCATTGCTGGGTGGGCGGGCGGGTGGGTGGAGGGGTCCGGGGAGGCAGGCAATGGCAGGCGCTGATGGAACCAGACAGGGAGGGTGAGTGGGAGGGAGTCGGCCAGATTGGAAAGGGGGTGGGGGCGTGCTGGGTGGCGTTGCAGACGTTCCCGGAGGGCTGGGAACAGCATGTGCGTGCTCACCCGGGTACGTGCAGGCTGAGAGGCAGGAGCATCCGGTCACAGCCAGCTTGACAGCCCCATGTGCCAAGAGAGGCATTTGAATGGCAGCCCAGGGCCGCCGTGCGCCACCTGTCCCTCACCTGCAGCTCCCGCTGTCGCTGGCTGTCCTGCTGGTCCCTCGTCCTGTCCCTCCCCGTCTCTCCCACCCCCGGTTTTGCCTCAGGCTGTCCGTGTCTTTCTCCCACATGAACTGGCCAGATACCCCGTCCCCAGACGAGGTTTCCCTAGGTCCGTGTCTGCTGGAGGGATCAGAGGGTGGTGCTGGATGATTTTGGAGAGCCTCGGCCTCAGGAAATTAGCCCTCTGAGTCACGGTGAGCTTGGTAGGGGGTGGGAGACAGGTTGGTCCCTCCAGGCCATCACAGGAGCCACGAGTTGGGATCTGTCAGGTCTGCGCGTGAGGTGGGCGTGTGAGGCACCACTGATCTGCACGGAGTGTCCCAGCCCCTGCCAGGTGTGCATCAGCATAAACTGGCCAGTTGAGTTCCCTCCTGAGGCGTGAGTTCTTGGGAGGCTCAGAGAAGTTAAGAAACCTGCTCTGAGGTTGCTCAGCCGATAAGAGGAGGAGCCAAGGGTTCAGCCGTGGCCTGTCCAGCTCTCCCTGCCTGCTGCACCCCCTGCAGGGCTCTGTGGGTCCACGGGTAGCCCCCTGCGTACCAGGCAGAGCGCGGCCACAGTTCCCCGCCTGCACCCTGGCAACCTTGCCCGCGTGAGCTCAGCTCTGCTGCTCGGATAGGCCTGGGAACTTGTTCCCCGGAGAGTGTGGCCAAGTCTGGGAAGGTTATGCCAGGCCTTGCCGCAGAAGTGTCTGGGCCTGTCACGGAATCTGCCCAGTCAGCAGCACCTGCTCCGAATGCCCGTTGTGTGGGGTTCCAGGTGAGGGCTGACGCTCGGCTGCAGGAGACTCCGGGACCACAGTGCCTGTGCTCCCAGGGATGTTCCTCTCCTTCCGTGTCTCCCAGATGTTCCCAGTTGGCCAGGCCAGCCGCCCGCCCCTCAGATGAATTTCTGATGGGGCAATGGTCACACCCGGAGTACCAGGCATTCCTGCATGTTCTAAGCTGCGAAAGCGACTGTGGGAGCCAGGGCTGTTGTCATACCGCCTTCCTGAGGCCTGGAGGGGCTTTGTTAGCCAAGCGAGCATCGGAAGCCGGAATCATGGGTCCGGCATGACCCAGGTGACTCAGGTTATCTAGGTGGGCCCCTCTGGGTCAGTCCCCACCAACTGGGCTGCTTTCTGTGGCTGACAACATGTTGACTAACTGTTTTGAAAAATGAAAAAGATAAAAACAGTTCACTGAGCTGTGACACATAGGACCACGTTCTCCGCGTGTACTTTGAACTTTCCGGGAGGAGTGCTCCAGGCGGGTGCCATCCTCCCGTCCTCGCCCTTGGCTGCTCAGCCCGGGGGTGGTGGCCGACACCAGCAGGTGCCCCTGAACTGTCTGGAGAAGGAGCCCCTGCCTGGGGTCCAGAGCCAGCATCTCCCTCCGTGTTGGAAGCTCTTGGCCTCCATCCTTAGCTGCTGTCTGAACTGGTTAACCACAAAGGGTCCCAGGTCTGTGCGACGAGTGTCTTTTGCCCTCTGGGCCCGGGCCTCTGAACCTGCCCCTGCATCGCAGACCTCACAGCATCCTGTTAACAGGATTGGAAGTGAGAGCATCTCCCCCAACTTGGATTTGCCGCCTTCCTGTCCACTGTGCCTCGTCCAGGGCAGCAGGCCTCTCTGTAGCCCCTGGCTCCTCCTCTGCGAGTTGCTGGGTGGACTGAGGGCTTCTGCCTTCCTGGCACTGGCACCAGCCCTGGCCCGTGTTGCTGTGGGACAGACCTCCCCTCCTGGGCTTTCACGGGCACCGCAGCCATTCCTTAACTGCATCAGGCCTGTCCCCCTGCGGGGTGGGCTGGTGACATTCTCTGTTGTTCTCGTCTGTCTGGGGGCTCTGTGGACCACCTGCGTTTCCAGATCAGCGTCTTAGTTCTCCTTTTCCCCCCCACTGTTGTCCCTGGCTTCCCCAGGCTATCCTGAAGGCTCCTCACCACCCTTGAGCTGCCGTTTTCTCTGCTGAAGTCTTTCTACTGCTGTCGGATGAAAAGGGACAGTGCTCTCAGCCTCTGGCTGCCTCTCTGCCGTCTTGCGTAATGTTTACGTGGAGTCAGTTCTTATCTAATGCCTGTTCACCTTCCTTTCTTCCGGGTTGGTTAGGATCCTTGGGATCATGATGACAAACCCCAGGAGAGTCTGGACTGAGTTTGTAGGATCCTCCTTAATGTTCTCATACCTTACCTGGTGTGAGCAGGTACCTGAAACTGCTTTGTGTTTAATAAAAAAATAAAAAATCAGTCAAGGGAAAAAAGAGCAACTTGTCAAATATGATGTGGGTTTTACAGCAGTGAAATGAGTTAGCTGCAGTTTGCTGAATGGGTAGTACATGTCTGGAAGGTGGCATCCCCTAATCTGGCCACTTGACATGGGGGAAACCAAGGCTGGAGAGGGGGGGACACCCGGCCACATTTGGATTCCAACCCAGATCTGTGTACCTCAAGCCTGTTTTTTCTTCACTGTGCTGTCCTGCCTCCCGGGAAATACATCCGTGCCACTTGGATACTTTCAGTAAATGACGTGCTCGTTTTCAGTGTGCTGACTAAGAATTGTCAGGTGGCCCCTGGGAGATAGGAAGGGGGGGTGGCTACTGGAGGCCTCATCTGTTTTTATCCTTAACGACTCCCCCCTGGAAGGTCCTCGCTTATTGAAAAGAAAGCCCTCCTCACAGCCTCAGTAGGAATCCTCATGAAAGGCTTGACCGAGAACATGCAGGAGTTGCCTCTTTTGTGCACCCGTCAGCCCTCTGTTCATGCATGTCGTCCCTTCTCCGTTTTGCCTTCCTCTGGAGGAGGTCTCAGACGAGACAATTCTCGGAAGTGAGACCGTCACCTGGGCTTCGAGCGTCTCTTCCTGCCTTGGCACAAATACTCCCCCCAAGAGTGGCGTTGCCTTTGCCAGGACAGCGAGGGCCAGAGACCTCTGTGGGGCTGTCGTCTGGCCATGTCCCCACTGCTTAGCCGGGGCAAGTATCAGCCAGGGGCAAATGCAGATGCCTGGAGGCCGAGCTTCCCCTGGACCCTCGCGATTAGCACGCTTCAGACTGATAGCCTGCTTTTGATACCAGCACTTGGGAAAACTTCCTTTTAGGGAAACTAGATTGAAATGTCTTCCGTGCAGCCCTTTGTTTCCGTATGGGGTGGTGAATGGATGGAATGGAGACTCGGGTCACTTTAACTGCCTGCATAGTACTCACCAGATGGCTGCTGGCCACCCACTTGAGAGCTGGCCAGTTGGGGTGCAGTTTTTGCTCACAGGTCCCGGATTGTTGCTGAGTGGCCATGACAAGACACACACAACTTTATATGAGGATAAAACTCATGGTGCCCTGCCCTCTGTTTCACTTGAAGTCTGGAAGAAAAGCTTCCCAGATTTGGGCGTAAAAAATGAAGAGAAGATGACGTATAATCGAGGTACTCTCTGTGTAGAAAGAGCAAAGCTCGGTTTCAACCAGGGACCTTGACGGGTCATTGGCTACAGACCTGGTTCCGTCTGGTTCTCAGCTGCCCAGCCGGATCGGGAACATGGGAAACCTGTAATCGTGCACGCAACCCCTGTGGGCCCGAGGGAAGAAGTGGGCTGCTTGCTACTGAGGTGTCCACTCGGAGGGCCGCTCTGTCCTGCCTGTCGCCCGGGTGTCCCGGAGACCCACTTTGCAGGTGGGCCCTGAGAGCAGAGGAGTGTGCGCTTCAGGGCACCTGTCTGGGGATGCACAGGAAACCAGAGGGGCCGAGGGGTTTGGAGTGAAGTGCTGAAGGGGGTGGGAGGTGGGAGGTGATGTGTTGCAGATCAGCCACACGGGCCGTTTCCCCTGAGGGGCAGGAAGGCAAACCCTGCAGAAACAGAGGTCTGTTTCCTCAAATGCCCGTGTTAACTCACATGTACTGGTTCCTTCGGGCTTGAGAGTGGAGCGCTGATGTTTTTCTCTGTTCCCACGTCATCGGCAGCATGGGTTACTTCGATGTAAGAAGCTGTGCTGGGGATCTAATCCTCACTCATTCCTGTGGAGAACTGTGTTCTCGTGTTCACACAGTCCATCAGCCTTCAGGTGGCCCACAGGGTCAATAAGTTGGGGCTTTTTGTAAAGAAGGAAACACTGTTTTCAAGACAGGGCCTTCTGTGGGGTTAAAAGAGGTCACCACGGGAACCAGATGCTAAAAAGCGTGCTCACAGTTCGTCTTGGACTTAACCCTTAGGGTGGTGGAGCCTGAATAACCTCCAACAGGGTGCTGTGGAAATCCGGGGCTCTCAGTAAGTTCTGGTGTGCCGTCTGGCCTGCTCCGTGGTAAGGCTTAGTTTTGGAGAGGTCTATAGAAAGCGTGTAAGGTGTGTATCGGTTATGTGTGTATTTGTTAAATGGGACAGTCACCTACGTGGGTTATAAAAATGTCATGTTGTTTATTTTTTAATATGCCCTGCCTTGTTTTTCCAACAACCAGGTAAAGTGACCCCACACATCGGGGTCTTGGATCTGCCACCTGTTTTTGTTGCCTTCTTTTGGCTTTTGTTGGGGCCGGATGCACGGTGCCAAATGAAAATAGGAAACCACAGAATTTTTTCCATCTCCACCCGAGCACACCCTGCCCTAATGAGGATGGAGTGGAAGCCTCCCAACATGCACTGCTTTCCCTCTTAGTGGTCATTCTTAAAGAATGTAAATAGACTGATTTAAAAAAAAAGTAATAATAACATTTCAGAAATGAATGTCACCTTATTTGTATAGGTATCGGTAACTTGCATATGGGGCTGAGCCTTTTTCTGCTTGAGCCTTGTCATTTGGTGTATAAGTCATGACTAGAATGGTATAACGAAGAAGAAAAAGGATGTATGTTTTCTTTACCCAGATCTAACCATTGTTAAAACTAGGATACTTCTTTTTTTTGTTTTGTTCTGTTTTGTTTTAGAGAGAGAGGGATGGACAGGAAGGGAGAGAGATGAGAAGCATCAATTCTTTGTTGTGGCACCTTAGTTGCTCATTGATTGTTTTCTTGCATGTGACTTGACTAGGGGGGCTCCAGCCGAGCCAGTGACTGTGGGCTCAAGCCAGTGACCATAGGGCCATATGTATGATCCCACACTCAAGATAGTGAGCCCCCACTCAAGCTGGCAACCTTGGAGTTTTGAACCTGGGTCCTCAGCATCCCAGGCCAACGCTCTGTCCACTGCACCACTGTGTGGTCAGACGGGGTAGTTCTTTCGGAACTTTCATATGGATACATTCATAGGATTTACTTTGTTTTTGGACAGAATTGAGGGGGGAAAAACTAGTTTTGTGTTCTAGGTTTTGAGACTCAATTCTGAGCATCTTCCCATCTTACCAAATACATTTGCAGACATGACTTGATAGCAATGTAACATTTTATATGCAGAGTACCAAGATTTGTATAATAAATCCCATCGCCTTCTTTGTTGATGATGTAGTTGTCATCAACATTTTTTTTTTTTTTGCAATGATGGCCGTCTTCATAGGTTTTTAATGATTCCTTTTTCATGATTTCCTTAGAATAAATCACTAGTAGTTGAGTTGTTGGGGGAAAGGATGAGCATTTTTTACACTTGCCTAATTGTGGGCGGAATCCTTGGCACTCGCCGCGGGACAGCTGGGTCCCAGATGCCATGAGGTGCTGTACACAGCTAGTTGCTCCTCACGGGATTTGCCCTTGCTTGGTTTGGGGGGGCAGCATTGGTGTTCGTTCTCACTCCATCCTTCCTATGTATTCCTTACATTTCTCATGTAAAAAGATCGACCTGTGTTATAGAGTCTTTTTCACCTCTCTCCCACTCAGAAAGGTGAACCTCAACTCTCCGTTTTTTTTCATTAGGAAATGCTTCCAACAAAAGGTCCACCCCAAGAAAACAGAACACCTAGGTGATATGCAGGGACCCTCTGAGAAAGCCTGGGGGAGGAAGGTGGTGGGTAACTAGGGTGACTGCTCTGTAATGACTAAGCACAGCGCACTCATCCAATCAGACCGCTTCCATCAGGTACACTCATCCAATCAGACTGCTTTCATCAGGCACACTTATCCAATCAGCCTGGTTCCATCAGTCACACTCATCCAATCAGACTGCTTTCATCAGGTACACTCATCCAGTCAGATCACTTTCATTAGGTACACTCATCCATTCAATCAGGTCACTTCCGTCAGTCACCCTCATCCAATCAGGCTGCTTCTATCAGTTACACTCCTCCAGTCAGGCTGCTTCCATTGGTCACACTCATACAATCAGACTGCTTCGCTTCTATCAGTAGTGGCACATTTTTTCTTAAAGATTTTATTTTTTAATTTCTTCTTTTGAGAGAGAGAGAGAGAGAGAGAGAAAGAAAGAAAGGCAGTGGGGAGGAGTGGGAAGCATCAGCTCATAGTAGTACATAGTAGTACTTGCTTCTTGTATGTGCCTTAACCAGGCAAGCCTGGGGTGTTGAACCGGCGACCTCAGTGTTCCAGGTCAATGCTCTATCCCAGGGGTCGTCAAACTTTTTATAAAAACCACCCACTTTTGCAGTGCTGGTCAACCTAGTCCCTACCACCCACTGGTGGGTGTTTCAGCTTTCTTGGTGGGTGTAGCAGAGCAACCAAACGGTGCCACGATTGGCCCACCATGAGAGTTGGAACGCCCGCTAGTGGGCGGTAGGGACCAGGTTGACCAGCACTGCAAAAGTGGGCGTTTTTTATAAAAAGTTTGACGACCCCTATCCGCTGTGCCGCCACAGGCCAGGCTCACCATGGTTCTTGATTCCATGAAGGCGTGAGGCCAAGCATAATGCTTCCCGCCCAGTCAGGACAATGATCCAGTCCTCCTTCACTGACCTGGCTTTGTAACAGGGACTTGGTGTACAGCTGTGGACTAAGAAGAGCCCAAAACTGAGTGGCTGGCCAGTACAGGACACAGGGAGGCAGGGGGCGTGGGTAGGGGCGAGGGTGCATTGGAGGAGCAGTCTTTCAAGTCTTTCTGTATGAGTCTTCCGGGAAGAGGACGTTTACTCTGGGATATGCTGTGCTTTTACTGTGTGTTAGGGAGTCCCACCTCCTAAGAGCTTGGCTTGAACTTGGTAACTAATAATGCAAGCTCCTTTTTTAAAAAAAATTTTTTTATTAGGTCTTTGTTAACCAGGAATTTGATTTTTATAGCTGAGAAAAGGGTTTTTATGACAGGATCTCTCTCTTCATTCTCTTTTCCCCCTACTTCCTCCTCATGGTTTCAGGTGTGACTTGTTGGCACTCTGAACCGGAACTGGGAGACGTCTCTGCCTATAGAAATAGGACGTAGGCTCAATAGACTTTTATTGAGGGCTTGGCCCTGGGATAAGCTGGACAAAGATTAACGTGATAACATCCTTGTCCTTGACGTGTGTAGTTTAGTGGAGGAGAGGAGAGTCGTAATGTAAACAGAATTGTTTTATTGTGGTAAAAATATCCTTCGCATACACCAATGGAACGAACCATTTTTAAGTGCCCAGTTCTGAGGCCTTACGTACCCTCACATTGTTGTATACAAGTGTCACCACCATCCTTCTCCAGAACTTTTTTGTCTTCTCCAACTTAAACTCTGGGTTTACTGAACAATAACTTCTCATTCTCCCCTCACGTGGACCCTGCAGACCACCACCCTTCTGCTTTTGGTCTCTGTGGATTTCACTGCCTCTAGGGGCCCTTAAATAAAGTGGAGTCTCACGGTATTGGTCCTTTTGTGACTGCCTTATTTTATTTGGCTTAATTCCTTGAAGAATTATCTCAAGGTTCATCCACATTATAGTCTGTGTCAAAATTTCCTCCCTGTTCAGGGTGACTAGATACCCACTGTATGGGGTAGACCACTTTTGGTCTACCCATTCATCTTCGTCAGTAGACACTTAGGTTGCTTCCATGTTTTGGCTTTTGTGAATGATGGTCCTGTGAACCATGGTGGACAGTAATCTGTTCCTTGCATTCCGTTCTTTTGGGTTATCTCTGTAACTGGAATCCCTAGATCAGTGGTCGTCAACCTGGTCCTTACCGCCCACTAGTGGTAGTCAACCTGGTAGTCAACCAGCTTTCATGGTGGGCAGTAGCGGAGCAACCAAAGTATAAATAAAAAGGTAGATTTAACTATAGTAAATTGTTTTATAAAGATTTATTCTGCCAAACTTAGCGAAAATCCAACATAAAGTACATGGCAAGTAATTATTATTATATGCTTTAACTTGCTATAACTTTGCTTTATAAATTTTATAAAGTAAAGTTACTTCCCTACTTTATAAATCACCATTATTGTGGAACCGGTGGGCAGTTAGAAAATTTTACTAACAACAGAGATACAAAAGTGGGCGGTAGGTATAAAAAGGTTGACTACCCCTGCCCTAGATCATATGGTGGGACTGTGTTTAAATTTTTGAGGAATCATTCACTGTACTGTTTTCCACAGTGGCCACACCATTTTACATTCTCACCAGCAGCACACAGGGTTTTGATTTCTCCACATCCTCACTGACCCTTGTGATTTTATTTTCTTCTGTAAAAAATTATTGATTGATTGATTTTTAGAGAGAGGAGGGAGAGAGATAAAAACTGATTTGTTGTTCCACTTATTTATGCACTCATTGGATGATTCTTTTTTTTTTTTACAGAGACAGAGAGTGAGTCAGAGAGAGGGATAGACAGGGACAGACAGGAACAGAGAGAAATGAGAAGCATCAATCATTAGTTTTTTGTTGCGACACCTTAGTTGTTCATTGATTGCTTTCTCATATGTGCCTTGACTGCGGGCCTTCAGCAGACTGAGTAACCCCTTGCTCGTGCCAGCGACCTTGGGTCCAAGCTCGTAGCTTTGCTCAAACCAGATGAGCCCGCGCTCAAGCTGGCGACCTTGAGGTTTTAAAACCTGGGTCCTCCGCATCCAGTCCAATCCTCTATCCTCTGCATCACTGCCTGGTCAGGCTGGATGATTCTTTTATGTGTCCTGACCCAGGAATCCAACCCACAACCTTGGCGTATTGGGACACTGCTCTAACTAACTGAGCTACTCTGGCTAGGGTGTAACCTTTGTGATTTTTGTGTTTTTCTTCTTACAACAGCCATCCTACTGGGTGCCAAGAGGTAGCACAGTGGGGTTTTGATTTGCATTCCTAGTGATAAGCGGATGCTGAGCATCTTTTCATGTGCTTATGGACCATTTACATATATTCTTGGGAGAAATATCAGCTCAAGTCTTGCCTATTTTTTAATCGGGCTTTATTTTTGTTGAGGTGTAGGAGTTCTTTATGGATTTCTATCCAGTATGATTCAGTGATTTTTTCAACCACCAGTCCATGGACTGCTACTGGTCCATCAGAAATTTCATACTGGTCCACGAAAGAGTTAACCACCCTGACATTGTATGAAGATCATAGGCCCAATGACCTTAGTCGAACTTGCCTTATGCTTAGGGTGATGTTTGCCTTAGCGATCCCTGAAATAATTCTTCTATATCACTGGTCTCCAAGTGTAAAAGGTTGAAAACCACTGTGATAATGTGGTTTGCAAACATTTTTTCTCCCACCACTTAGGTTGTTTCTTTACTGTGTTGCTGGTGTCCTTTGATGCACACGAGTTTTTAATTTTGAAGTCCCATCTTATTTATTTTTCTTTTGTTCCCTGTGGTTTGGGTATCCTGTCCAAGAAATCACTGCCAAGTCCAATGACACGATGCTTTCCTCCTCTGTTTTCGTCTAAGTCTCATAGTTTCAGCTCTTAGGTTTAGGCCTCTGATCCATTTTGAGTTAATTTTTATACACTGGGTCAGATGTACAGTTCCAGGTTCACTTTTTAATTTTTTTGAGGGGGGAGGGGAACTTGTGGCTATCCAGTTTTCCCAGAACGGAGTTGTTAAAGGTAATTTTACTATACCAAAGGCAATGTTTAGCGGCTACCCATAGAAGTTCCTGAGCTGCAGTCCCTGGCACGATGGTGCTGTCTGGCTGGTGCAGGAGGAAGAGGCCCCTATCCTCTTCTGCACTGTGGACAGACAGACAGACATACAGCCCCGCAGGAACCTTCCAGAGCAGAACCTTATATGCCCTGTTTCCTAGAAATCTATGCAGGAACTGTTTCAGGTTGAGGTCGAGGGAAGGCTTGCTTGGGCTGACATTTCCCATGAGTCTTTAGTTTGTGGTGCTTTTGGTATATGTGTGCGCTTATTTTAGCTATTGGTCACGGTCGAGAGAGTGACCAAGATTTCCTTTTCACACCACTCACAGAACACCCTGCCTGGGCTGTTTCAAAGAAATGTGACTTTGCACATGGCCATCACGGGCGGCGTGCTCCTCAGGGGCCCACAGGTTCCTGTTCTCACACCGGTGCCACGAGCCCAATTCCTTGCACGGTGCCGCTCTGGGACTCTGGGACTGAGAGGGTTGCAAGTGCATCCTGCCTCCTTCCGGATGAACTCCAGAGGGAGCAGCTGCGGGTCCGTCTGTGATCCTTTGTGTGTGTGCACAGGAAGCTCAGTCCAGCCCACTTCGTTAGATCTCATTTCCGTTCCGTTGCTGCTCTCTGAGCTCCCGGGTGTCAGGCCCCGTGGGTAGGGGCAGCAGCTGCTGGATGGGTGCCCTCTGCTGGCCCTCCTTTGATCTGGTCGGGGTCTTGGGCAGCGACACAGCAAAGAGAGGATGAGAGGGGTCCCTGGGGGACAGAGACGAAAGGGGGAGTGTATTATAAATTTCTGCTTGCGAAAGTCTTTTTCTAAATGTAACAAAAGCATTACAAGGCTACTAATCCATTTAACTACAACAATAAAAGTTTTCTTCAGGAAACATTAAAGTACAAAAGACAGTTAACTGGGGGGAAATTGTGATGCAAATGAGAAACAGCCAGGTTTCTTGACGTGTGTGTGTGTGTGTGTGTGTGTGTGTGTGTGTGTGTGTGTGTGTATTAAGAAAGACCAATAACAGAAAGCTGAGGATTGGGTATCTACAGACTGGTTGCAGAGGAAGAAAAGGAGAAAGCTTTGTAGAATATGAAAATGTTTATCCTTCCTTAAAATAGGCAAATCAAACAGATGGGCAGCCTTAAGTCCGATATTATTAAGGGTACGATGAGATGGGTGGATGGAAACCACTGATGATGGGAGCTCCCTGACCGTGTGTGTGGACATCTTAATGTAGATGCTTTGTTCTCACAGACCCACTACCAGAAGTGTATCTGCCAGATCTGTACACACACCCTTGCCTAAATCTTGTATTAAAAAATGTTGGGCACAGTTTAAAAGCCCATCAGAGGAGGGATAGTCTGTTTCCTTTGAAGGAGGAATACTGAACAGTTCTGGAAACAGGGCTCTTAACCTGTGCTGATGGAGTGAATAACCTTTGGGCACTAGCGTGAACCGAGGCACAGACAGCATTGTGTTAGAGTCTGTGTGTGACGTGTATGCCTCCTCGTGTTTTATATGTGGCGACCACCTCTGAGAGGAGGGTGTGCCTGAGCTGGACACGGAGTCTTCCAGGGAGCCAGAAAGATAGGACGCGGGGTGACAAAGAGATGGGCTTGGTCCTCTGTGCCTTTTCAGTTTTATGCCCTGTTGGCAGTAGTGCCTCTTGAAAAGCTAACAGCCCTGAAAAGGGTAATAGAAATAAGTCAGTTGAAAGACGAAGGTCGGAACTATAAAAATTAAGAAACCTGAATTTCAGCTTGGGGTCTAGATCACCAGAATGTCACAGTGAAACCAAAGCACAGGATTCTGAGCTGGAGAGAGGGTGCGCCGTTCTGCGCGGTTTTCTAGGCACAAGGAAAAATAAAAAGGAAGGGTGCAGATCACAAAGAAGTCCTCGGCGGAGTTGCAGAGTAAACAGCTCCCCAGTGGGACTGGATCCGGGAACTGTTTCTATGAATGGAGATGTAAGTCATCTTAGAGAACAGCATTATTTGTTTTGAACATGGATCTTGTGTTAGGCACAATCTTTTTATTGTTGTTGGGTTTTGTGGGGTTTTTTTTCCCCGAATTGAGAAGCAGGGAGGCAGACTCCCGCATATGCCCAACCGGGGATCCACCCGGCATGCCTACCAGGGGGCAAAACTCTGCCATCTGGAGCGTTGCTCTGCTGCAACCAGAGCGATTCTAGCGCCTGAGGCGGAGGCCACGGAGCCATCCTCAGCTCCTGGGCCAACTTTGCTCCAGTGGAGCCTTGGCTGTGGGAGGAGAAGAGAGAGAGAGGAAGGAGAGGGGGAAGGGTGGAGAAGCAGACAGGTGCTTCTCCTGTGTGTTCTGACCGGGAATCAAACCCGGGACTTCCACACGCTGGGCTGATGCTCCACCACTGAGCCAACCTGCCAGGGCCTAGGCACGGTCTTATGTATATTAATTAGCCCATCTGTGGAATGAAGATCTGTCATTACGCACAGTTGAAAAGGACAGTAACTACCCAAGGGGTTGAGTGGCCTGAGATAGGGCTGGTGTGGCTGTGGTAGCGTTGGGAGCCAAGGCAGGTCCAGTGTGGCAGCCTGATTCTGAAGAACCCGTTTTGTCTTTTAAAACGTTGTGGCAGTTGGGTAGTTTTTGTTCATCTTGCTTTTTACAGGCAAGGACAGAGAGGAGGAAGGGAGATGAGAAGTCAGCTCACAGTTGTGTCACTTTCAGTTGTTCATTGATTGCTTTCTCATGTGCCTTGACCTGGGGACTCCAGCTGAGTCAATGACCCCTTGCTCAAGTCAGCGACCTTGGGTTCAAGTCACGGCTCAAGCCAGCGGGTGACTGACTCCTTGCTCAAGCTGGTGAGCTCATGCTCAAGCCGGATGAGCCTGCGCTCAAGCCCTTGACCTCGGGGTTTCAGACTTGGGCCCTCAGTGTCCCAGGTCAGCACTTTATCCACTGCACCACTGCCTGGTCAGGCTCTGTCTTTCTTTCCTTTTTTTTTTTTAAATCTATCTTGCCCAGAAGTTCATGGGGCATGTCTGTCAAAATGCAGAACCTTTCTTGGATGGCACCTTTGCACACTTGCTACTCACTTTGAAGACCCTGGAGCACACCGCGGGCTCTAGAAACTTCTCCACTTGGAAAACAATAGGTAAAGCCCAGGTTTCTGGGTCCAGTAGAAGTCTCTAAAAATCAGTGGAGTCTGTGTGTCCTGCATGCCAATTATTAACCAGGATATTTGATAAAGGGGACACGCCTGTGTGCCAGCCGGTGATAGTGTGCGATGGGAGCGAACAGAGAAACAGCACCAGGGGGAATTCTTCCGGAAACGATGATAAAAATGGAATGATGCATTTTTGTGACGTGTCGCCTCGGGAAGAAGTAAACGTGTGCATGCACGGATGTTGAAGAAAGTGCCCCATGTGTTGGCAGTAGCTAGGACACCCACTTAGCAATGCGTGGTTTCTGGGGCTATTTGGGACCCGAGACTGGATGCCGGAATCTTCCCAGGGGAGCATTGGCTGACAACCCCTGCTATTGATGCCACAGTCAGCCGGGTTGATTGGGGAATCGAACCCTGCAGGTTCGAGCTTTGTTCCGCCAACCCCAGGGCAAATGACTGGCCTTGGTGCATATAAATTAGAGCTTTTTGAGCTGTGTGGGGAGCCACCCCTGTCGTCAGATGAGTGATGTCATGCCCCAGGGGCTATGCTGGACACTGTAGAAGTTAGGAGTGTGTTTCTTAATGATGGTGACAGGGAAAGAGAAATAGTCAGGGGTCATTGAAGTGACAATTTGTATGTAGTCCCAGAGTGTGGGAACTGGGTGGGGTCTTTCTGCGCAAGGTGTCTGGCCTTCTTACCCTGTTCACTGCAGGGCAGTGAGTTCAGGGCAGGTGTCCGCTGACATTCACCATCCGTTCCGGAGGACGGTTTGGAGGAAGAAGGGGGGAGGGTTGAGTCAGCATGCCTCACCTGGGGCCGCTGGCTATTTTTAAACCCTGGGCTGTGTGGTTTTTTTCTTCCTCTGATTCTGAAGCAGCCCTCGCAGCAGGACTGACAGCTTGGTGTGGGGTTCTGACACGTTGGGCCACATTCGTAAGGTTGCCTCTCCCTGGGGACACAGGCGGGCTGAGTTTCCCTGCTCCCAGCTGTCCAGCTGGGTTCGGCCAGGGTGTCTGTGGCGAGATCTGGAGTGGAGGGTTCTTCCCAAGAGGCTTGCTGGGGCTCACCGCCCTGTTTGCGGTCTGTTCCGTTCATTCAGTCATGTCGGAAGGGATGCAAGGGTCATAAGGATTGAGATCCTGGAATGCACACACTGGAGAGGCACAGTGGCTGGTGTCGGACGCTCGGAGACTCGTTCTCAGAGAGACATACTTCCCGGGGCAGTGTGGGAACCTGTGCGGGCTCAACAGCTGCCCTGCTGGGAATGACCTGCAGGGCGGCCTGTTGACTGCTCCCGGGGTTCCCAGATGGGAAGCGTCTGAGGAAGAGGAGGGGTCCAGGACATTCCTCAGCCCTTCTGGGGACCTGGCTGATCATGAAGCAGACTGTTGACCTGTTCTCTGAATGGCAAAGAGTTCTTTGGGCCCATAGTTACTGGGCTTTTAACAGCTGGGTTCTTTTGAATATAATCCAAAATTAGGTTTCAAATACCTGGAACAGGTAGTGTGGGCTTTTTTTTTTTTTTTTTTTTTTTTGAGAATTTATTTTTATATTTGAGAGAGAGAAGAAGGGAGGAAGAGAGAGAGAGAAGCGTTGATTTGTTATTCTACTTACTTATGCGTTTATTGGTCGACTCTTGGGTGTACCCTGACCAGGAATCGAATCCTCAGCTGTTGAGTATTGGGACAATGCTCTTAACCCAGTTACATGGCGAGGGTTCTCTTTTAGCCTTTTAATATACAAATTATTTGCCCAACTTCGGTTATGTGAAATTCTATGAAATTTCACATACACGTTGACTTTAATGATGGGATAGGACAGCACAGCACCCTATGTCTAATTCCTTCCCTGTTCTGTCTTCCTCACCCCATCCATGTTCTCTAGGTGTGGAATAAATTGATGGAAAATATTGGGGCTTCAGTTCTGGAATAGTGACGGGAATGGTGCGTTTGGAAGTTAGACCTCTGGTTTGAGATTTCATTTGTGGGACCTTGAGCCAGTCATTGAACTTGATTGATTCTCTAAGTTTGTTTCCTCACTAAAAAAAATATAGTTTAATAACATCTTGTTGTAGTGGCATTAAATGAGGTCGGGTCTTCAAAACACCGTATCACGGATGAAGAAATTATGTATTCCCTTTATGGAAGCTTTCATATGATTTTTCCTTTTCTGAAGATAACCTGATATTGACCTGGTCTTCACTGTGTATTCAGACAGCAGCCCACAGTGCTAGCTGCCTTATCAACCCTTCCTCCCAGCTGCCCCCCGTAAGGTAATGTGTTTGGGCCTTGGCCAGTTGGCTCAGCGGTAGAGCATCAGCCCAGCATGCAGGAGTCCCGGGTTCAATTGCCAGCCAGGGCACACAGGAGAAGCACCCATCTGCTTCTCCACCCTTTCCCCTCTCCTTCCTCTCTATTTCGCTCTTCTTCTACAGCCAAGGCTCCATGGGAGCAAAGTTGGCCCCGGGTGCTGAGGATGGCTCCATGGCCTCTGCCTTAGGCACTAGAATGGCTCCGGCTACAACGGAGCAACACCCCAGATGGGCAGAGCATCGCCCCCTGGTGGGCATGCCGGGTGGATCCTGGTCTGGCGCATGTGGGAGTTTGCCTCCCTGCTTCTAACTTCAGAAAAGTAAAAAAAAAAAGAAAAAACAAAAAAAGGTAATGTGTTCGAGGGGCACGGACAGGCTCTATTTGGGATACACGTTGCACCGCATATGGAGACTACTACGCAAAACTAAGCTCTGGTCAGTTTGCCCGGGAGGTGAGTTATGTGTGTATCTGGCCATTTGGGTCTGAACCCTGGCTCCACTGACCCTTGTCTCAGATGAGTGATTTATTTAACCTCTCCTTCACCTCGGTCTCCGCCATCTGTAGAATGGGCATCATAATAATTTCTATCATGTGAGGTGGTGATAAGTAAACGAGACCCTTTAAAAATGTTGAGGGGCCCAATACCTAGCCTAAGAAACTGCTTGTGGAACGTGGACTCTCATGATACAATGATTATCCTAATTTTTAATTGTGGCCAGATGTACATAACATAAAATTTACCGCCTGAACCATATATTCGGGTGTACCTTTCAGTAGATTTAGGTTCCGAGCCCTAGCATGAGACCATGTAAAAGTGAAACCATGTCCATTGCACATCCCTTCATCACCCCTGTCCCCGAGGCCCACCGGAACCCTCTAACTCCACATTTTGTTTCTGTGACTTTGATGGCTCAAGATGCCATACATATAAGGGGGATCCTCTGGTATTTTTCTTGTTGTGACTGTAATTAGGTTCAGTCTTCCCTCTCTCTGTTGTAGCATCCTGGACGCTCCCGACTGCCTACTTAAACCCTAGTCATTCATGTATCATTTCCTTTCTTACGGAAGCAGGGCACCTCAAAGCACCTTTTCCTCCATTTGAAGAAGACACCTAGGGGGAAGTGAAAGAGACATAGCCGGTGAGGGAGGGCATTAAGTCAGGAAATGACTACTCATCTGTGACAGAGTGTGGGGGCTCAGTGCCCCCCCTTCCCCGGATTGGGTGAACATTCAAACGTGCACACACCAGTGGCTCTGGGTGCCTGATTTCCCGATTTGGTGGTGACCTAGACTTTTCTGGCCCATTTTAAGCAAAACCCCCGAGGATTGAGTTTAATTGGGAATGGCTTCCCTACTCTCAGTTGGGACACCCTGAAGTTGCTATAGGCATTGTTGACGTTCATGTCCCAGGTCCCTCTGGCTCCACGTGTGTGAGCAGGCTGCCCAGTTCACTGTGAGGGTAGAGGGGGCCCAGGGTTTGTGGGCTGGAGCCTGAGGGGGCCATAGGGGTGGGATAGCAGCCAAGACTTGGCTTTTCTGTGAATCAGCTGAGCTCAGTGCTGTGCTTGCTGGTTTTGTTGCTATAAGAGAGATTGGGGTGGAGGGCGGGGAGGGAGGTGCGTGATGTCCCGTGGATGCCTACTCATGTCATGACCCTAGAGTAGCAGGTTGTGTTGTGTATGGGGACCCCGACTCCCTCCCAGCCGGCGCGCCCTCTCTTCCATCGTACACGGTGGCCAGCTCTGGCTCTTCCTCCAGAAGCTTTGGCTGCAGAGGACGTGCCTCTGCGCAGTGGGGCTGGGCACCCCTCCACTCGGTTCTCTCCTCCCCTCACAGTCCTCCGTTTGTGCGAAGATCGTGCAGCTCCTGGGGCAGAACGAGGTGGACTACCGCCAGAAGCAGGTGGTCATCCTGAGTCAGGACAGCTTCTACCGCGTCCTCACCTCGGAGCAGAAGGCCAAGGCCCTGAAGGGCCAGTTCAATTTCGATCACCCAGGTGACTTGGGGAGTCAAAGGCGTGACGTGGGTTGACGGAGGAGCTGCCTAGTCTCCCATCTGGGGCTGGATTGGTGCCTTGCAGGGTTCTGAGGGAGGGGCTCCTGTGGAAGGAGTTTTTTTTGCAACATCACAACTAAATTCTGGGGGGAGATATGTCCTGAACGAGGGTGACTTTGGGAGCCCATTACTTGAGACCGGCCACACCGACCGACCCTGGCTATCCTGTCTTCTTGGCCCTAAAGTAGCCCGTCTCGTGGTCCCCGCCACCCCACATTGTGCGGACACACGTGGGTGGGTGTTAAGCTCACGGATAAGCAGAAGGGAGATGGGCCCAGGGTGGCCGCCTGAACGACCCTTGCCCCTTCGGCTGCGGGTTCTTTAACTGTTGGAACCGGATCTTGTGGGCATGGTGCCTGCTCCCCCCGCCCCCAGGTTATGAGCAGCTTTCTGGGTTGACACGGGCCTGTGTCCAGGACAGCCGCTGGGCTGAGAGGGTGGAGGGGGGCTCTGGGCCAGGGAAGGACGGTCATGCAAGGAGAAAAGAAATCCACTTGTCAGAGCCTCCTTCATACGTTCTGAGACATTGGTTTGCATTCTGCTTTCGGTGGAAATTTGTTTACTTGTTGGGGGTGTGTGTGTAAAGGGAGGTCTGCTTCTCCAGGGTGTGAGATACAGGTTTGTAGGTATGCCCTGTGCGTGGGTAGAGGGGTTGGGAATCATTTCAAAGGGAAGAAACATTTCAGTGGTTTGGTTTCCTTCAGATGCCTTTGACAACGAACTCATCTTCAAAACTCTCAAAGAAATCACCGAAGGGAAAACCGTGCAGATTCCCGTGTATGACTTTGTCTCTCATTCCCGGTGAGTGAGTTTTTCGTGGCATCCCTGCTCCGCGGGTTCCCAGTCACTGTCCTTCCTTCGCCCCTGCCCACAGCCAGCCCTCCAGGAAGGACGGTGACAGCAGCCAGGGTGCCTCTGGGTGTACACAGCTCGGGGCATCACCTGGGCACTTCTTGGAATAGTTTAGACAAGTTACCTGAAAGGGGTGGTTCATGAAGGGGTAGCTGGAACTTCCCTCTGTCCCTCCCTCCCTCCGGCCCTTCCTCCTTCCCTTCCATGGCCACAGGGCTGGGGGAGGAGCGAGGTGGTTGGGAGGAAACCGTGAGCCTGTGTTGGAGAGTTTCCAGGATGCCAGGCCTGGGAACAATCCCTGCAGGCGTCTTCCAGACGAGGGCCTGTTTTTGTCTGTCCCATTCTCCATGCAGCAGCAGGTGTTTTTGTTCCAAGGATAAGGACGTCTGTCCTCTGTTTCTGCTTCATGGTGATGGCTCAGACCAGGCAGAGGAGACCCTCACCCTGGCTGTCACCCCCGCCCCCCCTTTGCTGGGTCCTCACTGGGGTCTGCGGGCTGTGTCGGGTTGCGTCAGCCCTGTGTGAAGTCTGAGAAGGGGGATCCCCCCGGCGCCCGGCCGTTGCTGCTGACTCCTGTCCCTCGCTGCGCCCGGCTGCTCAGCCCATCCCCTGCTCTGTGCTTGCAGGAAGGAGGAGACGGTCACCGTCTACCCCGCGGACGTGGTGCTCTTTGAGGGCATCCTGGCCTTCTACTCCCAGGAGGTGCGAGACCTGTTCCAGATGAAGCTGTTCGTGGACACCGACGCGGACACCCGGCTCTCCCGCAGAGGTGTGTGTGTGAAGCCTCCGGTGGCCCTGTCGTGGCTTGTGACAGGGCCCGGCCCCCCACTCCTCCCCGGGTCTGAAGCCATTGCCCTTCACGAGATGGCCCTGTGGCCGGCCATGTGATCCAGCTGCATCAGTTCGGTCCCAGGATGTCCTGATGCCCAACCATTTGGTGACATTTGAGAAAGTATCAGTCACTTAATGTGTCAACAAAAGAGCCTGTGAACTCACGGAGATGAAATAAGACATGAATGTTCTGGGTTTGCCGGGAAAATGTCTGGTTGGTCGATGCTCAGATCCTTGTGTGAGGGTGTCACAGGCATCATAGTCAAGACGGGAACCGTGGGTAGGACACCTGAGGCGGCAGCACCCCCCAGCTTTCTCTGGTCCCTTTGTTTCCAGAAAGCTTGAGGTTTTGTCACTGTCTTGCTGACTCCAGAGCAAAGCTGGTGGTTCCCTCAATGGGCCTCCCTGAGTGTGGTCCGGCGTCCTATAGACACAGCTGCCCATGGATTGGGAGCTGAGCCTGAATTTAGCTCTGTAGGGCGCTGAGCAGAGAGCATGGGAGGCTGCATGGAAGAGGTGGCTGGAACTCAGATGTAGTGGGGTCATAAAAGAGGCAACCCACAGAGGTGCGCAGTGCAAACTTGCACACATGTGCGCGCACACACACACAGGAGGGGGTTGTGTGAAGTTTGTTTCACTATCTGGACTACAGGCGGGCCTGTCATTGTCCTCACAGTGGGTGGGGTGTGAACAGCTGACTCGGGCTTTGCTTGGAGATGCAGGAAATGACAAGGTTGGCTCCCCCGTCACGGAGCAGCCCCTGGCAGATCAGATTTGGTGAGTTTTCCAGCTCAGAGCCTCCTGACCTCAGCGTCTGGGAAAGGTGCCTGGTTCATGAAGCAAACCCGCAGCCAGTTCAGTTCCATAGTCTGATTGCGAAAACTCCTTGTGGAACTGGCAGAGTGGGGAGAAGCGAGCCCTGGGCTTTGCCTCCCAAGTACTCCCGGGAGCCCCGCTGTTGGTTGGCGTTTGACTTCTGCTCCGGTGGGCGGGGGGTGGGTGTGTGTGGCTGGGACTGGGAGGTAGGGGTCTGGGGGGACAGAGCTCTCTGATGGAGAAGGCTGGGGGTCTGCATTCCGTCTCTGCAGACATCCAGCAGGTTTTGAGACATGGGCGGCTCTCGTGACCTCCCAGGTGCGGTTCCTTTCTGGATGCTGCTAGAAGACAGGTTGTTAGGGTCGCGACTCTGTCCAGGAGGAGTTTGGTGGCCTTTTTTGATTGAGGCCCAGCCCGACAGTCCCTCATGCACCTGCCCTAGTGCCCGGCTTACCACCTTAGATCCCAAGCCTGGGTCCTGCCTGTGTTGGCTCTGTCTCGGGTCTGTGTTAGCGTGCACGTTAAGGACACAGCGCAGCATGAGGCACGAGGGGAGTGGACTCACTCAAGTCCTGGTTCCACCGTTCAGTAGCTGGGTGACCTCGGGCAGACTCCACTTTAACTTCTCTGCACTTTGTTTTCCTGTTGGTCATCTGGCGGTGGTTGGTCCTCCCGGGACAGACGTGACACGGGAGGCGGAATGCGGGTAAAATGCCCGGCGCAGGCGGTGGTCGAGGACTGTCGGTGGTGCTGACTGTAAATCACTTGGCCCGAGGTGGTAGATGTTGTTCTGTGGGGATGGGTTCTCGGGGTTGGTGGCCCCGGGCTGGTGCCACCGTGAGTCCCGCAGGTGGCACGGAAGTGCCGGAGGAGGGGGACAAGGGCTGTCGTGGTTTTGTCCTTGGGAATCAGGTGAATCTCGGCTTTGCATCCGAGCAGATAGTTGTGGTGGAGGATGAAGACAAAATCCTCCCTTTTGTGAAGTGGGTGAAAGGTGGGGATGGTGGCCCCCTGGGGGTTCCGTGGGCTCCCCAGCCCCGCCTTCCCCATGCTGGCTTGTGTCACCCACCGGCAAGTCCCTTCCCTGGCGGTCTTACGGGACTTTTCCACCCGCTGTTTCTGCACATTCATTCTCTGTCCACGTAGGAATCTGGGCATGCCTGGCATGTGCTCTGGTTGGGAGTGTGCATGGTAACGAGGTGGGGGTGGGGGGTTAGTCAGGAGCAGCTGCTGGGCACGAGGACATTCCTGCAGACTTAGCTCCCTAGTTTTATCTGTCTTTGTGCCACCGTCTCGTGTGGGAGGGGAGTCTGCTTTTGAGTCGCGCGGCCTCCTGCCCACCCATGGGGTCCTCCTGTTACTCAGTCTCGCCTGCTGTGGATCTGAGGACCGGGAAGAACCCAGATAGGGACCTGCGACAGCTCACACCACCTTGCTGTCTCTCCTGCTGTTACTCTGTGCCCAGTTCCCATAGAGTCAGGGCGCAGCGGCCTTGATGCTCTGGTCTTTGGCTTGAGTGACCCATTTCCTCCACTGAGTCTTAAAGTGAGTTGACTCAACATTCTGTGTTTATTCCGGGTCCTTTTGCGTTGTGTCCGTGGCTTTGGCTGAGCAGAAGTAGCGCGGTGGCGTTGGAAGGGCCGAGGTGGACGCCACGCTGGAAAGGTAGGTGGGCTTGCGGTGTCCTGCCCTTGACCCGCCTCCGCCTGGGCCTGTCCTGGCACAGTCATGCTGGGTCATGGTGACAGCTGCCAGCGTGGAGTCCCTGGAGTTTGTGCTACGTGCCAAGGGCTTGTTCAGACTCTGTCCTTGGTTTGGCCCTGTGTCCCGACGGCCGAGGAGGAAGCTGTGACCTCCTGGCCTGTGCTGCCATCCTGGATGGGGGAGGCTCCCAGCCTGGTCATGGTGACAGCCCATGGAAGGACGCTGGGCAGAGGAGGTGGATGTGCCTTTAGATGTTCTGTGTTCCCAGTGTCTGGGTGACATTCTGACCCTTTCCTGTTTCCTGTTCCAGGGTAGAAACGGTAGGATGAGTCTTCCTGTCCTCCGTGTGTGTGTGTGTGTCTTCTGCTGACCCCTCCTGCACTGCACCCGACCCCCACCTTTCCAGCTGCTGTGCAGCTCCTGGCTCTCAGCTGGGCCCCCCAGTCCTGAGGCTCCCCGCCTCTGCTGTCGCCATTGTCATCACAGGAGCGCAGGCTTGTTGTGCACGAGCTCTGTGCCAGCCACTGTGCCAGAGAGCTTTGTGCCCATCACCCTGCATCCCTCAGCAACAGCTGTGTGCGGAAGGGGCCACCACTCTCCATCTGTCCTGCGGTGAGGAGATGTGAGAGTCACAGAGGTGGGGTATGCTTATCTGAGGCCGCAGAGCCCACTGTTGGGGGTGGGGGGGTCAGGACTCAACTCCGGAGCGGTTTTGCCCCCGTTGCTCTGGATGGTGGAGCAAGAAAAGCTGCGTCTGGGGTTCTGCAGAGTCAGGGTGACCTCCCTGCCTTGTCCCTGCCTGCTCCACCCTCCAGCGTGTGACAGGAAGAGCTGTCAAGTATGCAAGTCCCGGGGGCTGCAGGCGTGGGCAGATGGCAGTGTGAGCGCATGCTGGGCAAGGACGAGGTCCCTGAGGGCCAGCACAGTCCGTGGTGGGTGAGAGCAGGTCTTGTGAAACGCCTGGGTGTCGGCTCCCGCAGGGCTGTCAGCGGAGCTGCCCGGAGCAGGTGTGTTTGTTTTGTCCCTGCTCCGATAGCCTTTTGCTCCGGCTTCCTCTTCTGTGTGGCCTTTATCTGGAGACGTGTGAAAGATTGGTGACCGCTCGTGCCAGAGCTCTGGGAACTGGTGGCATGGAGCCCTATGGGACAGCTGGAGTGGCCAGGGCAGAGCCGGGGTCAGAATGCCTGACCTGTGGTGGTGCAGTGGATCAAGTGTCGACCTGGAACGTGGAGGTCACTGGTTCAAAACCCTGGGCCTGCCTGGTCAAGGCACATATGGGAGTTGATGCGTCCTGCTTCTCCCCCTTCCCTCTCTCTCTTTTATCTCTAAAATGAATAAATAAAATCTTTTAAAAAAACTTTTTTATAATGCCTCAAGGTACAGGTCATTTCCTGGCTGGAGACAGCCCGTGCTGGGCTGGGTGGGCAGTCTGAGGGGTTGTGAGGCAAGTCCTGGCCATTAGGGACCAACTAACTGTGGATCTGCGGAGCTCATGTGGAAAGGGCTCTTGGTAAACTGAGGAGCTGGGGAAAGTCGGGGATGGCAGTGGCAGTTCCTGCCTGGACTGTGGTCCTGACCACACTTGAGCCAACTGGTGTCACTGGCCCCTGGCCAGCCTGGGCCACTGCCACGATACACACCCGCTCTCCTGCCCCTGCCCGCGCGTGCGTGAACAGGATTGTCCTGTCATGGCTTTCCAGAAATCCACTCACAAGTATTCCCTGTGTTTATTGATAGTGGGTCTCACCCCACACTTGAGTCTGTAACCTGAGAACGGTTGGGAGGCGCCAGGGGCCACCGAAAGGGGGATGGATGGGATGCCAGTTTGGGGTATGGGTGGGATGAGGTGAAAGATTTCACAGCTTGTGCTACTAAGGTTTACAGTGACGTCTGCAGGGAGGGGCTGCTTTGATAGACAGACTCACCCTCCATGCCCACTGCTGAGTTTGGGGATGCAGTGGCTTGGGGAGACCAGGGAACCACGGCGGACCCAGGATTCTGGTCCCTTAGGTGGCCAGACCCTTTTCCATTTTGGATAAAAGACGCTGTTTAAAAAGGTGTTGGAACGTTTCTGAATAACACGGCCCAGGAGGAAGTGCAACGCGGGGACTCTGGCTCCATCTGGGCTGCTCCCCGGGGCCAGCCGTCATTCCCGACACCATGGCTTTCTGTTTGCAAACCTCCTCCGCATAGGAGCCAAGCGGGCATGGCCCACCTGCTTCTCCTCTGCAGGGCCTGGAGTAGGGGGTGGAGCAGGGTGAGAAAAGGTGGGCAGACACTTCAGCAGAGGGTCCTGGGACTGTGCACAGGTACAGGGGACAGTCCTGGCAACATGCCTGCTTCTCCAGGAAGCCCCGCCACCTTATGGGCCGGTCCGCCGACTGCTGTGAGCTCTCTCGCACTAGCTGGCCCCATAATGGTTCACACTGCAGCTTACTGGGTGAGGTCAAACGCTGCTTGACCCAGGAAGCCCAATGGACAATCTCTGCCTCAGAGAGCATCGTGTCGTGGCCAGACTGTACTGCTGCACGTCATAGAAATGGGACTGACTTTTCCCTAAAAGCTGCTACCGGGAGCTGCTCTTGGTCACGTCTTGGGACCCAGCGTGGGGCCCCTCTGGCCTCGTGCGAAGGCGAACACATGTTGGCTCCGGCATGATCTCTGACTCCGGTTTTTCCTTCTCTTCCAGTGCTAAGGGACATCAGCGAGAGAGGCAGGGACCTGGAGCAGATCCTTTCTCAGTACATCACTTTTGTCAAGCCCGCCTTTGAGGAGTTCTGCTTGCCGGTGAGCTGCATTCTTGGTTTGTTGTTGTTGAACGTGGAATTTAAAATTTCATCACACACACACAAAGATCTGTATGTGGTTCAAAGCTCACAGGTTTCTCTCTTTTTTTTTCTTTTTTGTATTTTTCTGAAGCTGGAAACGGAGAGACAGTCAGACAGACTCCCGCATGCACCCGACCGGGATCCACCCGGCACGCCCACCAAGGGGCGATGCTCTGCCCATCTGGGGTGTCGCTCTGTTGCATCCAGAGCCATTCTAGCGCCTGAGGCAGAGGCCACAGAGTCATCCTCAGCGCCCGGGCCAACTTTTGCTCCAGTGGAGCCTCGGCTGTGGGAGGGGAAGAGAGAGACAGAGAGGAAGGAGAGGAGGAGGGGTGGAGAAGCAGATGGGCGCTTCTCCTGTGTGCCCTGGCCGGGAATCGAACCCAGGACTCCTGCACGCCAGGCCGACGCTCTACCACTGAGCCAACCGGCCAGGGCTGTTCACGGTCTCTTAAGTGTCAACCCTCCGTCCTGAGGTCCCGAGGACGGGGGGGGGGGGGGGCGCAGGGGGCTCTGTTGCTGTCCCTCCTCCCCTGGTGTCTTCCAGCTCTGTCCTGCCTCTTATTTCGGGGGGAGAGGGGACTTGGGTTTGTTCTAATCAGTCCCAGCAAGCTCTGCTTCTCGTTGCTGGTCTCCCGGGGGTGAGCCCTTTATTGAAGGGGTATCTCATCTCGTCTTAGGACAGACTTGGCCGTTTGGATCTGGGAAAGGCCTGTGGTTGGGTGGACAGGTGGGTCCCCGGGCCTCAGCTGCTGGGGTCTTCCCTCTGACCCTCCCCTGTCACTGTGGCCAGGCCCTGCTCACCAGGAGCTTGTGTTGGCCTGGACGCATGCCCATCGGGAAGGGAGCCATGCCCGGGATAAGCTTCTGTGCTTCCGCCCTGGCACGGACCTCTCCGATCTGGCAGCTGAGACGCGAGTGATGGGGCTTTCAGAGAAGGGAGGTTGGGGGATGGGGGCAGTTCTCAGCTTCTTCAGAACAGCTCCGAGCCCAGGAAGCACCCTCAGCTTCCCGGGGAAAGGCAGTGAATATTGAGGGGAGACCACCAGGGACGAGGTGTCGGGGTCAGCCTGCAGTGGAGGGACGGGGCTCCCACACACATCTTTTGTGTCTTTCCCAGGTTGACCAAACCCTGGTCTGACTCCCTAAAGGTTTATCATTGAGCTTCGAGAAGGAGAGAGTGCAGGACTCTGCCCGCTCGGGGTGATGTTCGTCGGGGGGCTGGGGTCCCTGAGAACGTGATGTAGGTGTAGAGTGGGGCCAAGGTCAGCGTTTATTTCTCTGCTTCTTCCTGTCTCCTTTCCTGGAAAAACACGCTCCCAAACTGTCTTTGTTTCTTGAAGCCTGTGAGCAGGTCTTGCGTCAGAACAGACTTGACTTTTGTTTCCGATCAGGGTTAGGCGGCCTCTGAGTCAGCATGAGTAAGTAACCTTCGGGATTGGGTTACAGGCTTAGGTTTCTGGGAAGAGGGCAGTGCAGCCGTGCGGGGCCATGAAATTCTATCCGTCCGTCCGTCCGCCGACCCGAGGAACGCTCCTGCGCTCGCCGACGTCACCATCAAAACACAAAGTAGATTTGTTCTCGGACGTCAGTTAGAGTGAACTGCCCGTTTTCCGCCGTTTCCCTTGGTTGTGATGGAGCTCAGGGTTCTGCACATTTTCTAGGGGTGTTATCAGCTTGTTCCCACAAGTGTCCTCGGGGAAGATCGGGTTCCTCCCGTGTAAGCCAGGAGCTCGGACCTCATTGTCTATTGTCTGCCCAGGTCGGGTTGCGATGGGGACCCTGACACAGTTGTATTTCAGCCGTTCTAGTCGGGACACTGCGCAGAGTTAAAGGTGTGCTTTTTTCAGCACATTGCTTATGTGATCTTACCCTAAACCTAGGCTATACACCTACCTGGACACAAGTCCTTTGGAAAAGGGTCCACAACATCTCAGTAAATTAAAAAAAAAAAAAAAGGATTGTGTTAGCTGTATACCCTTTAAGAAAAATAGTGTCATCACAGAGCCAGGGCTGTGGTCTCTCATGGGGATGACCTCTTCTGGGTTAACCCTTGTGCTGGCCAGACCTTTGGGGAGGACCCCAAGGTGGACCACGTCCCCCATTCAGTGTGGGTTTTACTAACTCATACTTTTCCTTATGGTGGAGAAACTGATCTGGTCTCGAAGACCATGTTCTCTGGGCAGGCTCTGAACTGAGCGGTAATAACAAGAACTCAAGGAAAAGCTGATTTATAATATTTTAGATAAAGGGGGCAAAAAAAATACTATGTTTGAAGTCCAAAGCTGCTGGCCCTTCCCCTGTTCTGGGAGAGGGGTTCAGGCTGGTCTCTCTCTCTCTCTCTCTCTCTCTTTCTCTCTCTACCTCCTCTTTAACACGTTGTAAATATCTTTTCTCTGCAGACAAAGAAATACGCGGACGTGATCATTCCTAGAGGTGTAGACAATCTGGGTGAGTCCCCATGGGCGTTCTACTTGGGGACAGGTTGTGGTGGTGACCAAACATGGCTCCATACGGTGGCTGACCCCCCCCAGTAGGCTGCTGTCGTGACAGATGGGAATTTCCAACCTGCCTGGCGGCCTTGGGCACGGGCCCCTGTGCGTATGTATGTGTGTGTGTACTGGGCACACACGTGGGCTGTTCCTCTCTGCCTGAAATCAGAGGTGTTGGAAAGACTCTCTCATTCTTTTTTATAATTATACTGTAATTTCTTTTAACCTTTCTCCCTTTTTAAAACATTTCTATTTCTGCCGAACCGTTTGGGAGTTAGTCACCACGGTGACTACTTTATTGTCTTATTTCATAAAGACAAGGACATTTTTATTCACAGCCCAATGTCAGCATCACCTTCTAGAAACAGTATCAATACGATCTCCTTTTTCATGATGGTGGGTGTTTTGTACAATGGCCCTCCGGTTGGGTTTCTCTTTGTGTCCCCGCAATTGGGTTGAGTTTGTACAATTTGAACAACACCCAGAAGACATGTTTTGTTGTTGTTGTTTATTTTGGTGCATTGCCCCAGAAAGCAGTGGATGTCTCTGTCCATTCTGGGTGATGTTAATTAATCATTTGCATAATTTGTTGCTGATGGTAAGGAAGGAGAGTCCCGTGTTAAGATTATCTTTGGAGGAAAGCGCCTTCCATGAGGTGGCTCCGGTTGGGTTGGGGAGCTGGGAGGTTTCCCAGTTGTATGGGTCACAGCTCACTGACGGGGCCAGCGCTCACGCCTGCAGGGTTTCAGCTGGTTGCTTTCACACCTCTGTGATTGGGGTTGCCTGGTAAGAAGCCCGTCTATGGAGGGCTTTGTGTGTCCCAGGCATTTGCCTGTCGTTGGTTACTCTGGGAGCGTTGCAGTGAGGGAGGCCACGTGAGCGCCCCCTCAGGGGAGGTGGAGTTAGCCCCGACTCGTGCAGACGCGCAGCGAGCCTGCCCCATGGCCGCCCCCCTGACACCCTGCCCGTCTCTGCCCCGCAGTGGCCATCAACCTCATCGTTCAGCACATCCAGGACATCCTGAACGGGGGGCCGTCCAAGCGGCAGACCAACGGCTATCTCAACGGCTACACCCCTGCGCGCAAGAGGCAGGCCTCGGAGTCCAGCAGCCGGCCGCATTGACCCCGCGTCTCCCTCGGACCCCGGGCCCCGTTCCAGGGGACGGGAGGCGGCGGCGGCAGGGGACTCTGGCCGTCTGTACATACGGTTTCCCGTGACACTCTGCTTATTTAAGAACACAGCAACGGAGATGATGAGATGCCTTTGACCTTGAGACCCGAGCTTACGTGACGAACTGTGCCAACTACTACTTCTATTACCTACTACTGGTGATGCCTAATTATGAAGCCAACGTGTAACCAGTTATAAATACATGCATATATATATATATTATATATATATAAAAGGATCTATTTTTGTGTAAATGTACAAATACTGTAAAGCTGTTAGCATTGTGCAGGAAGGCCTGCCGTTGATGTTTGAGGGCTGGAGCTGGAGTTTTTCCCGGGGGGGGGGAGTGGCCCTCCGCGTTCGGGGGTGGGGGGGCGGCTGGCACCTCCTGGGAGGCCGGAGCGCAGGGTGCTCCCGTCTCACGCTCTGAGTGCCTGCGGGATGGGCCTTTGAAGATGGAGCTTCATGATATGTCGATGAGAAGACTCTCTTTTTTTCTCCTTGACCTTTTTATGTTTAATTTTTTATTAAGTTGAAATTAGGCAAGACCTCAACTGAAAAACCAAACTCAGGGAAGGGCCACCCTCTCCTGCCGCCCTCAGGAGAGCGCATCTTCAGCGTTCTCGCCATGGTGGCCCCCCTACGCCCGCCCCCCCCCCCCGGCTGTGTTCCGGGTGGGCACTTGACCACTCCTTCCTTACTCACCTGGTCTCGTTCTCTCCAAAGCCAGAGCTGCCTGTCCCTGGTCCCTGGCCGGGACGTGTGACTCCTGGGAAGTGGTGGACCGGGCTCCCCGAGGAGTGCACAGTGGTCCCTTGCAGTCCGGTGTTGGGGGAGGACTTCCGCTGGCAGGACAGCTGGCAGCCCCTCACGGGGTGACGGCGGAGCTCTGCCCGCGCAGGGAGCGACAGCTCTGGTTTCTAAGACATGGGGGATGTGCTGTTAGATGAGGGAGGGGGTGGCAAGCCCCTTCGGCAGCAAGGTCATGGGAAGGCTGTCTTCCGGGTGTGGCAACACTTTGCGTGGAGGGGAGACCAGGAAATAGGAGAATTTAGATCATAAACTGGAGTCTTGGGTTGAAAACACTTGGGGTGGAGAATTTCAGCTTTCCCAGGGGGTCTCCCTGTTGGCAAAAGCTTGCTTCTTTGGAAGAAGCACAGACTCCTGAAGAGTCTTGCTGGAGGAGGGGTGGGTGCAGGACTTCGGGGTGGGGGGCGAGGCAAAGCTGTGGTCTGATGACGGAGTCCCACGCCCCAGCTTGTAACTAACTGCCCGATGGCCAGTGGCTCGCCCTCAGCATGTCCGCTGCAGCTGCCCGCCTGATGCCTTTCAGAGGGTGGTGGGGCCCTTCCCCTGCTGATGCTGTCCCTGCCCGCTCGGGCCGTTCGGGCCATCTGTCCCTGTCGGCTGTCCAGCCCCCCTCCGTCCCCTGTGACTCAGCACCACCCTGTTTCTGGACTCGATTTGACTTGTAACGCTGTTTAGCTCTTTCAGAAAGTCAAACCTAATTCCCGACAGAGCTTTGCCACCCCTGAGACATCAGGGAGACCAGGCCACAGGCCCCGGAGGGAGCTCCCGATGGCCGCGGCCGCCTGGTTGGAGCACAGGGGGCTCGGCGGGGCCTGCTCTGAAAGCCGGTGCTCTCTGGACGGAGGCTCTGAGTGTGTGTTTCAGAATCCATAGTCACTGGTTTTCCCATCCTCCACGGGTGGCTCTGAGACGGAGGGTGGACGGCAGGCCTGAGGCAGGGTCCTCACGCTCTGGTGGGCCCGTGTGCTCAGGGGCAGCCCGTCCCTGTCTGTCAGTGGACAGCACACCACTTTACTTGAAGCTCCCAGGTGCCAAACCATTTAGTGCCTTGGCTGTCCGCCCCACTGCCTTGGAAGGTGCGTTCTTTTCATCTCTGAGCCTTGACTTAACCCGGCCCCGCCTCATCCACCTGTGGTGTTGGGACCAAGCCGCAGCGTCTCCCAGCGGCCTGGTCCAGCTGGGAAGCGGCGCTCAGGTTGCCTTGCCTCCTGGTAAAACCATCACCGACTGTTGGCGGCTTGTCTGGGTCCGCCTTTCCTGGGCAGTGCTGACGATGATGCCCCTGGTCATGGGACACCCCGTGTCCGGGGCCAGGAAGGGGTGGGGAAACTCTGACCCTCGTTGGCGAGCCCAGCGTTTAGCTAACCAAGGGGCCAAGCTGGAGCTTTCTGTATAACAAGCCCTGGGCTTGGTATTTAAGAGCCACCAGGATCTCTGGTTCCCCTGGAGAGTCATCAGGCCGTAAACCACGACCCGAGTCACCTGGGTGTCGTGCCATCGGGGGCCAGCGGCCAGAGCTGAGCCTGCAGTGGTCATGCTCACAGGGTCTCCTGCAGAGCTGCCCACGGGGCTGGCTTCTCCCTCCCTGCCTCCCCTCCCGGGTGTGCAGGTCACAGGTCAGCTGTGCAGGCCACAGGCACGGACGCTTTGTGTCGTGGGAAGGCCAGGCCCTGCACCCCACCAGGCTAACGGGGCGTCTCATTCTGGGGCTGCCTGAGACCAGTAGGAGCGAGATGAGAGTCGTGAGTACAGGGACGACGCAAGTGGTGTGACCTTGGACATCCTTAGATTTGGAGCGGATGGGGTGGGCCCTCAGGTGGTGGTTGGACAGCAGGATCTCTGAGGGGCAGGCTAAGGGAGGGGTGACAGGGCAGGGACTGCCGTGCACCCTTCAGAAACAATCGTCCCCCTATCGCTCTGCTCTGGTCCTCGCTGTTCGGCAGCGGTCCGGGCACCCTGGCTTCCCGCCTCTTCTGGGCTCTCGTCTGGGGGCCAGGCTGGGTCCCGGGTCTCGCTAGGCCACTGGGTCAGCGGGTGGGGGCTGTCACCTGCGTGCGGGCTGGGCAGCAAGGGCAGGCTGTATCCTTCCCCTCGTCCTTGTACTCTGGGCGGAGTGGGGATAGAGCCAGGGAGAGAATAGGCAGGAGGGGGTTGGGAGTTCGGAGCCCCTCTGATCTCTTGTCTGGGGGTCTCCACCTCCTTGCTGCTTTTAGAGGTGGCGGGAGCATAGCCCGTCCAGCCTGGGGGGCGGGGTTGGGCTGCTGGATCAGGACTCTGGGCCTTTTTTTCTTTTTCTTTTATTTGGAGTCGCTTGCCCCTCCCCCCTGCCTTCTACCACCTGCCTGGTCTTGATTGTCCACAGTTACAGAAATGACCACGTGCTCTGTACTTCACTGTAAATAAAGAGCAAACAAAGCCACCCCTGCCTTCCTGTGGTGCTTGGGCATGTGTGGGGGCCGGGGTGACGGGAGGGTGCGGGTGGCAGGGACCGGGGCAGGGCAGTGCCTGGTTGAGGCCAGGTGGATGCGGCTCCACACACCCTGGCTCGACCTTGCAGTCCCCGCCTGGACCCTGTGGGGTGAGGGCACACGGGCGTTTCTCCTTTGCCCCTGAAAGCTGGGCTGAGGTCTCTGGGGGTTCCTGTTCCCTGGACATCTGGCCCTGACCTCCCCCGGAGGTCACTCCGTTGAGGCCGTATCCTCAAGCGTCACCACCTTCCCTGGGCCTGTCATTACCCCTTCCTCAGTGTCCACAGCTAACACCAAAGTGGAACCTCAATTACAGTTGACCTTTATTGTACCTGTGAGCCACTCCAGGTGAAGGCATGCACGTGTCCTTATCCAAAGGGGGGTGCATCTGTGTCACTGCTGCCCGTGGAGCAGTCCCACGACATCCCCATGTCCCTGTGTGAGTCACCACCCACTCTGCCCTGCCTCTCAGGCACCTGGTGACCCTCACTGCAGGGATGCAGTTCTTCACACCATGTGTGCCTGACCTGCGGACCCAGCTAGGAGAGGGCCCCCTGGGCTGCTGAGAGGCCACTGCCGAGCTGGTTCCAGTCCGCCTGTCACCTTCAGGCGGGTGATGAGTCAGGGAGGAAGTGGCTTGCATGGTGTCACGGAGGTGGTAGTTGTGCCGGCTGGTTGAGCTGATCCAGGCTCCCCTCTGCTCTGCTTTCTTCTCCCCGGTCCTGGACCACCCCTGTCCTCTGACCACCTCTGGAGTTGGAGGCTTTGCCGGGAACTCTGCTCATTGCTCAGAACTCCATTCTGCTCCCTTGTAATTGGGGGACAAAGTGCAGGCCCGTGAGGCCCTTGGTCTTCCCCGCCCTACCGGCCCATGCGCAGAGCCAGCTTCTGCTCCCCAGCTGGGAGAGACCTGCCTGCCTGCTGCTGCTGCTGCTGCATCTGCTGGAAGCGAGGGGACCCACTGGGACCCACCCAGGATTTGCAGAGGAGAAGGAGACGCAGGGGCCTGGGATGTGGGAAAGCCACCCTGTAAGGAAGGGGCGGGGAGACGAGTTTCCTGGCACTGAGGAGGTGTTTAATTTCCATTTAAAGCAGCGTTGAAACAGGTTATTTTCTAAAACCCAGAAGGAAGAGAACCCACCTGCCGGGTACTGGTGTTGTCTGGGAAACACTGTAACGGACTTGACTGTCTAATAACCATTCTGCTGTGCACCTGAAGCTAACACAAAATAATATTGAATGTAAACGGTAATTAAGATTTTTAAAAAATTACACAATGACAAAAGAAAATCACCCACCTGCTTGCTTACTCTTGGGCTATTATGCCTACTATACATACACTTATATGTTCTTTATTTTCCCCACGAAACTGAACTAAAATAACATCAGATAGCTAAGATTCCACCCAAACACACTTTGCACACCCTCCCCTTTTAGGTGGGGACCTGTTTGGGCCAGGTCAGTGGTCCTAGGCGGGCCAGGATGAAAAGGCCTGGAGTCCAGGGCAGTGTTTGCCCAGTGCCGGCTGTGCCGGGCCAGAGGCCTCGCCATCAAAGCTCACGGTGAGCTGGTGGTGACAGGGAGACTCAACTTGGGGTGGTGAACACACACAATGCACCCTACAGATGGCGTGTTGTAGAACTGCGCCTGAGACCTGTGGCATTTTATTGACCGATGTCATGACCCCCAATGAAGTCAATAATATATAAACCTCATGGCGAGGTTTTCTCCTGAAAAGCCTGGAATTCTCATGCAAGGTAATTACAATCCCAGATGTTTCAAGATTCCTGTTTTCAGTTCCTGAAATTTCCCACTTTCTCTGCCATGTTCGCGTCAGACTTTTCCAGCTGTCAGTCAACGTTCACCGTTGCCTCTTCCGGTCGTTAAAGCAGCCCTGCGAAGTATGCAAGGAATGCGGTTACTCCAGCATTACCGGGGGGAGAGAATGAATTGACTCCCCCCAAACTAGGATGTGGGCAGGCTTCTGGAGTAAGGCTGAGGTGTGTGTCTGCCCCCTAGTGGTGGATTTGGGTCTCAGCAGGAGAGTTGCGGAGTGTGTGTAGGGGGACTGATGTCATTGGGCTTAGTTACCAGGGTTTCTAGGAGAGCTGTCAGAGCCCTTGGAGGTCTAACTACTGCTGTGATCTCCTTTTTTTGTTGTTTTCCTGGGAAATCTTTATTAAAGCCTTCACTTGGGTGGATAGGAGCTGACCCTCTATTGCTGCAATCTATTGCAGTGGCTCCCTAAGCCGGTCATCATAGTCCCTGGGGGGCTCACGGTAGACGTTACTGGGATCCCTTCCCGAGAATTCTGATTCTCTAGGTCTAAGGGAGAGAATCTGTGATAACAAACAGTTCCGGTGAACCAGATGCACAGGCAGAGGTGGAAACCGAGGGACCTTGGGTATTGGATCATTCGGACCCACAGTGTGTTTGTTCCCTGTTTCTCCCCACATGCTGTTTGTACTGTTTTTAAGTCTCTTCTCTGCCTTAAATTTCTCCCTGATGCGGTTCATTTTTTTTTTGGGGGGGGGGGGGATGCTATTATAAACAGTGTTCTTTAAAATTCTGATTTGCAACTGTTGCTAGCATATTAAAAAAAATACAATCGATTTTTTGTATCCTGGTCTTCTGTCTCGCACGCAGCCTTGCTAAGCTCACTTGTTGGCGCTAATGATTTTAGAAGTGGCTTCGGGAGGAGGCGGACATTAAGATTGCTCCAGCCTCCCACGTTAAACCCTAAAGTTTTCGAGATTTCTGTATTTACTTGTGTCGTCACTGCTGGTTTGGAAACTGACACGTTATGGTTTTCTTTAGCGTTTGCCCTTTCGAATTAACGTACACACTTGACAACACCTTCTAACCTCCTCCCAGACAATGTAAGAGCTTTAGAAAGCTTGAACTGATCATGCTGTTCAGCCTCCCATGTCAGCTGCTCAGGATTTGAGTGCCACCTAGACTTTTAAATATTTTGTATTTTTTTTTTTTTTTTTGTATTTTTCTGAAGCTGGAAACGGGGAGAGACAGTCAGACAGACTCCTGCATGCGCCCGACCGGGATCCACCCGGCACGCCCACCAGGGGCGAAGCTCTGCCCACCAGGGGCGATGCTCTGCCCCTCCGGAGCGTCGCTCTGCTGCGACCAGAGCCACTCTAGCGCCTGGGGCAGAGGCCAAGGAGCCATCCCCAGCGCCCGGGCCATCTTTGCTCCAATGGAGCCTCGGATGCGGGAGGGGAAGAGAGAGACAGAGAGGAAGGGGGAGGTGGAGAAGCAAATGGGCGCTTCTCCTATGTGCCCTGGCCGGGAATCGAACCCGGGTCCCCCGCACGCCAGGCCGACGCTCTACCGCTGAGCCAACTGGCCAGGGCCTATTTTGTAATTTTAATTATTGTTTCTTTATATAATTTTAAGTATTGTTTCTTTATATAATTTTAATTATTGTTTTAATTATTGTTTCTTTATATAAAAAAAAAATCATTGTTTTATGCTGTCATGGTTTGTTTCGACTCACCCAGACTTTTGCTAAAGGCTTTGTTGGCCGTTTCACTCTGCACTGTTCTTTGCTTTGAATTCAGTTTTGTTCGTGAAATGCATGCACTCTTTGCTGACCGTTTCAAAGAGGATGTTAGTGGTACAGTCTTTGTTGTTGTTGTTTTTTAAATAGTCTTTATTTTACCCTCGCTTTTGAATGATAATTTAGTTGTGTATTTTTTCAACATTTTGAACATTTTTTTCTGCTTTCTCCTACTTTTTTCTTTTTAAAATACTTATCTTTGTCTTTGATGTTTTTCAGTTTGCCATGGAGTGTTGTGATGTGGCGTTATTTTCATTCTTATTTCTTTTTTAATTTATTCATTTTAGAGAGGAGAGAGAAAGAGAGAGAAAGGGGAAGGAGCAGGAAGCATCAACTCCCATATGTGCCTTGACCAGACAAGTGCAGGGTTTTGAACCAGCGACCTCAGCATTCCAGGTTGATGCTTTATTCACTGCGCCACCACAGGTCAGGCCGTGGCTTTATTTTTAATTATCTTACAGGTGCTTCCTGACTGGCTGGGTCTGTGTTTTTCATCTAAGTCTAGAAAATTCATAGCTATGCCCCTTTCTGACATTGCCTCCTGACCTTGCTCTCTGTTCTCCCTCTCGAGGTGTGGGTACGTCTATGTAGCACCCTGTTCTCTCCCTCTCGAGGTGCGGGTACGCCTATGTAGCACCCTGTTCTCTCCCTCTCGAGGTGCGGGTACGCCTATGTAGCACCCTGTTCTCTCCCTCTCAAGGTGCGGGTACGTCTATGTAGCACCCTGTTCTCTCCCCCAAGCTTTTCCTTCTCATTTCATTTTCTGTATTTTTGACTCCTCAAGGCGACATTTATGCAAAGTTTCACTTACTGTCTTTTCAGCCGTGTTTAGTCTGCTGTCCAAAGAAAGCTTATGCATCACCTTTTAAATTTCATTGACCATATTTTCAGCTTTAAGAAACACTATTTCATCCCATTACAACTCTCTCCTCATTGGTTTCCTAAGCGTCTCACTTTTATTTTCATTTCCTATTCTTTTTTTTTTTTGTATTTTTCTGAAGCTGGAAACAGGGAGGTAAGTCAGACAGACTCCCGCATGCGCCCGACCGGGATTCTTGATTCTGTAAAATGTCTTTATTTTTTTCAACTATGCATTAAACAGGGCTTTCTTTTTCTCTCTCTCTTTCTCTCTCTCTTTTTTTTTTTTGTTGGTATTATATCTAGCATTTCTAGGTTTTTTTGGGGTTTTTTTGTATTTTTCTGAAGTTGGAAATGGGAAGGCAGTCAGACAGACTCCCGCATGCGCCCGACCGGGATCCACCTGGCACGCCCACCAGGGGGCGATGCTCTGCCCATCCGGGGCGTTGCTCTGTTGCATCCAGAGCCATTCTAGTGCCTGAGGCAGAGGCCACAGAGCCATCCTCAGCGCCCAGGCCAACTTTGCTCCAATGGAGCCTTGGCTGCGGAAGGGGAAGAGAGAGACAGAGAGGAAGGAGAGGGGGAGGGTGGAGAAGCAGATGGGCACTTCTCCTGTGTGCCCTGGCCGGGAATCGAACCCGGGACTCCTGCACGCCAGGCCAACGCTCTACCACTAAGCCAACCAGCCAGGGCCTCTAGGTATTTTTATAGCAAGAGGGTTTTCGGGTTATCTGAGCCATGGTAGTAAAAAAAAATATACCCCATGGGTTTTCTCAAACGTTTTTTTTGTTTCTCTAGAAAAAAACCTTGCTTTGTCTACAAGGTCAAATGTTCCTTTGAATTCTCAAACTTCCACTGCTCAAAGGATGTGACATGTGCTGGGACGTCTGGGCTGTGAGTGTTTTCACTCCAAAGTCACCTGTAGCCTCTTAAGTTTAGGAACCGTGAAAGGTGCTTTTCCGATATCTTAAGGTGCTGCTCTGATATGTTAAGGTGCTGCAGCCTAGTCTTCATAGTTCAATGCTTAATAGCTCATGTCCTTATTTGACTTTGGTTTTGGAGACGGGCACTGTGTTAGTGTAAGATGCACAGATGTTGAAATATAAGGTCTACTGGAAAGTTCTGTCCGTTTTTGGAATAAAACAAAATACAAATTTGTCTTACAGTCAATAAACTTTATTAAATAATATAATTGCCATTATTATTAATGATTCATTGCCAGTGTGAGGGCAATTTGTATATCCCATTTTTGAAAAATGTTTTATCTTTTTTTTTTTTTTTTTCCCTGTATTTTTCTGAAGCTGGAAACGGGGAGAGACAGCCAGACAGACTCCCGCATGCATCCGACCGGGATCCACCGGCACGCCCACCAGGGGCGACGCTCTGCCCACCAGGGGGCGACGCTCTGCCCCTCCGGGGGTTGCCCTGCCGCGACCAGAGCCACTCCAGCGCCCGGGGCAGAGGCCAAGGAGCCATCCCCAGCGCCCGGGCCATCCCTGCTCCAATGGAGCCTCGGATGCGGGAGGGGAAGAGAGAGACAGAGAGGAAGGAGGGGGAGGGTGGAGAAGCAAATGGGCGCCTCTCCTATGTGCCCTGGCCGGGAATCGAACCTGGGTCCCCCGCACGCCAGGCCGACGCTCCACCGCTGAGCCAACCGGCCAGGGCCGAAAAATGTTTTATCTTTTGATGTGAAAAATTGAACCAGTGCTTGTTTGATATCTTCTTCATTTTTGTATTTTTTGCCCTTCAAAAAATTTTGTAAGGACAAAAACAAGTGATAGTTGAGGGTGCTAAGTCCGAGGAATATGGTGGATGTGACAGATATGCTTCTGTAGCATTTCTTCCTTGTTGAAATTTGTAAAAATTACAGTGGCGTAAATGAACTTTATCAGTAGCCATGGGTACACTATGGCTTCACACATAAGACTAATGTGAATCAACTTTGTTTTAGTTAATTTGCTACGTCAGTATGTATACATTAAGTGATAAAAATAGAGAGGCACACATGTGCCAAATAAACATGTGCTTACGTGTCAAAACTTGTGATAGAAACAGACAGAACTTTCCGGTAGACCTTATCTATGGGATCTGTGTCTGAGTTGCTCCTGACCAGGAGCGTGAACTGCAGCCTAGACGTGGCAGCCCACGCGTGGCTGGGAAACTTAGCTCCACCTGTGGGCTGTTGTTCTTAGAACTGGCCACTAGGTGGCGGGAGGGACCCACACACCCACACACATAGCACAGGCAAGTCCCACCTGAACCTTCAGAACAGCTAGGGGCACTCAATTCAAAAACACTGAGCCCTTACTGTGTCCCAGGTACTGTGTGAAGCCCTCCCTGCCCTTGGTGGCCTCATAAATGACCAGGGGACACTACTGTGTACAGGGCAGAATGGAGCATGCACAAGGAAGGGTGATTTCAGTTCGCAGATGGGGGTGGGGGGGGATCTCACGAAGGGGGAACTGTTGACATCCTACCTGGAGAACTCAGGTTGGCCGGCCTCCTGGAAGGAAGCCTACAGCACCTGTGCCATCTACCTTCTCAGCCTCACCTACCTCCCTTCTTATCAATTTGATCTCAAACAGTGTTTGGTTTTTTTAAAATTCATTTTAGAGAGGAAGAGAGAGAAGGGGGGAGGAACAGGAAGCATCAACTCCCCTATGTGCCTTGACCAGGCAGGCCCAGGGTTCTGAACTGGTGACCTCAGTGTTCCAGGTCAACACTTTACTCGCTGCGCCACCACAGGTTAGGCCCAAACAGTGTTTTTAAAACTTCAGTTGAAGTGAGATTTCTATGTACGGTGTGTGTGTGTGTGTGTGTTGTTGGCCATGGCACATCCTGAATCCTAGTCCCCCCTTCTCTGCTGTCCCACTTCCTGTGGTCTCAGTTACCCCAGTCAACCGTAGTTTGGAAATATTGAACGGAGAACCGCAGAAGTAAGCTCCTGACACGTGTTAACTGGCCAGGTACTGAGCACCGGGGTGAAATCTCACGAATCCCACTGGGGCCCACCTGGGACGTGGCTCCTCTGGCGGCGTCTCCTGCTCCAGACACTCCAGCCCTGGTGACTTAGCAGCCTCCTGTGAGCACTGCACGGGCAGCGTCACAGGGCTCCTGCTCACGTCACCCCAACTTCACGCCAAAGCGGTGATGCTGGCAGTTCCGATGCACCCAGGAGAAGCCGGAAAGTGCTTGTTCCTCATCATCAGAAGGTCAGTGGCAGCCTGACACTAGTCCCCAGGGCCACGTCACTCACCTACCTGCCTTCATCTCGCCACCTGAGCCTCTTGTCAGCTCAGAGCATCACCAGAAGAAGGTGAGTGAGGCACAGCAAGGGACCACGTCTTGGTTTATTGCTACCGTTATTCTGTTTTATTATTGTTGATCTCTTATGGCATCTGATTAATTAAAAAACAATCACAGGCATTTGTGTGTAAGAAAAACAGAGTTATGTACAGGGTTCTTTACCCGCGGTTTCAGGCACCCAGGGGGGTCTTGGCTGGTATGCCTCGCGGATACGAGGGGACTGTTGTTCCCTTCACTCTCCCGTGTGCTAGGCTTCAAGCCTCCCAGTATGGGGCATGACTCTGGTCTCTCCCGCTAACTTAATTCACCTGCCCACGTAGTTCACCCGCCATTTCTCTGGCAGCCTTGGCAGTGATGTTCCCCTACAAGCAGCTGTGCGTTCAGGGTGGGGGCAGTATTTTGCTTTAAACCTCATTTGACTCCTAGCAGTTGCATTATATTATCTCCCTCGCTGCAGAGGGAGTTGAGTCTCAGGAGAGGGTAAGTCAAGGGTGTCAAGTCAGAGCGCACAGAGGAGTTGGGGTTTAAACCCATGCTTGTCCGACTGAGAAGCTGAACCCGCGCCCCTCACTCCCAGCTGGCCCCAGGGTGTGACTCCTGGAGATGGAGTTCCCCTCGCGGCTCCCCCACCTGACCCTCCTCCCACGGGCCCTGCTCTCCACGCACCTGCTCACCCGGTGATGGCTACCTCCATCACCCCTCCTCCCGTCTCCCGACTGGGGGCCTCACATTCCCGTGTAATGTCCCCATGTGGGGCTGAGTCACTTACACCTGTATCTTGAAAGCCTTTGTCGCTGGCTTCTCCAACTCTGCAGAAGTGCCCGCATTCTTTCCACCAGCCCTGCTGGGGGCCATGTCTCCCTTCAGGGGCCCCCTCCCTGAATGCTTGGCTGCTTGTAGGGGAACATCACTGCCTGAGGCTGCTTTCCAGCCAACCCTCGTCCCGGACCTCCAGGGAGGGACATCTGGGCCTGATGGACGCTGCCCGAGAAACTCAGGGGTCTTGTCTCGTCCTGTGTGAATGGAAGCGGGAAAAATAAGATTTGCCGCAAGAAGAGAGCTGGATTGTTGAATTCTACATTGAGGCTAAAACAGGATCGAGGGTGAAGGGAGCTGGTGACTTAGGGCATGTGTGACTCATGGCTACAGAGGGACCCGAGCTGGTCCCTTCTTTGCTCAGCCCAGTTTACGCTTCTTGCTTGTGTTTGGACCAGGATACAGACAGGGGACAGTGGACAGTGAGTCTTAACTATCCAGTTGACAAACTGGAAGTTTTAGATTTTGCTCTGCAATGACTACAGAGCTTTCTCTACAATTCGCAAGGGACAGCATGTCTTCGTTTTGAGAATATGGTTACATCTATTCAAGGACGCCGCTCGGGGTTATTGATTTTTCTCTCTCCGGACGTCCGTGTCATTTAATCACATTTTGCTGAGGATGGGGTTGGGGAAGGTCACTGACCTACAGCCCAGTGCTTTTCTGTGCCTCTGGAGGGACTCTCTTGGACTGGATGTGGGCAGCTCCCTCGCAGAGAGGTGTCCCCTGTCTCCTGGTAGCCATCAAGGAGACGGCCAGGAGGTGTGGTTGGGAAGCAGCCCATGCACCTGTTACCACCCCTGCTGCAAATCCTGGTCTCAGGATGCCCACAGCCCTGGGTGTGCCTCTCAACTCCAAAGTCAGGCAGTGCTTATGTTTGGGGAGGGGGGTGGGGAGGGGTCAGGCGTGCAGCAGGAGAGGAAGGTCAGATTCTGTTTCATGACCTGGGTGGTGGTGATCGAATGTGTTCTCTCTGGAAGAATTTATCCAGCTTAGGATTTGTAATAGTTTCTGTCCGTGTGTTCTAGTCCACTAAAAAGTTTATTTAGAAAGAGCCAAATGTCAGCTCCTGCTGATTGTATGAACGTGGTCGAGCCGCCTGTGTTCCCTGAGCCGCCTCAGTCCCATCGTCCTCCTATATGACGGGGCCGTGGCAAAGCTGCCCCACAGAGCTGTGGGGACCAAGAGGACAAGTGTCTCTGTCTCGGAGGGTAGGGCCAGCTGGGCTCGCTGCTCAGCCAACATTCGTGGTTTCCGCTGTGGGTCCTCTTGCTGAAGCCACACTAGACTCTCTGTGCACGGACGGCTCTGCGTCCATGCCTCTCACACTCCTGCATCTACCCACACACTGTCCTATCCGATTGTCCCCTCTGCACCTGCTGTCACCGAGTTCCTGATCAGGGTATGCTTTGAAGACCTTGTCCTGTCCCCTTTCCTCACTCCTGGGTTCATGCTTTGCCCCTCTCTGTGTCCCCGCAGCATGTCCGCACCAAGGGCTAAGAGCACAGTGCCCTCTGGGGTACGACTTGGCACCCTAGCAGCACTCTGGCAAACAGGTGCTGAGGTTCATGTATATATTTTTTTCTTCTTTTTCCAAGTGAGAGGAGGGAAGATAGACAGACTCCTGCATGTGCCCCGACCAAGATCTACCTGGCATACCCACCAGGGGGCAATGCTCTGCCCATCTGGGCCGTGCTTGCAACCTAGCTATTTTTAGTGCCTGAGGCGAAGGCTTCATGAAACCATCCTCAGCACCCTGGGCCAATGTGCTAGAAACAATCAAGCCATGGCTGTGCAGGGGAGAGGGGAGAGAGAGAGAGAGAGAGAGAAGGGGGCAGAGCAGGAAGCATCAACTCCCATATGTGCCTTGACCAGGCAAGCCCAGGGTTTCAAACCGGTGACCTCGGTGTTCCAGGTTGATGCTTTAAGAAGCTTGATTTTACCTTCAGATAGACCCGTGTCCAACCACTGCTCACATCTGCACTGCTTGCCACAGCGCACGCTACCACCTCCTGTCACGTGAAAGGCTGTCATAGCTTGAGACCAGGACGGCTCCCTGCCTCCACTGTACCCTTTACCTCCCATTTCCCCGCAAGAGCAATAACCGTATTTAAAAATGTGAACCATGCTGAGCCACTCACTTGCTCTGTAACCCTCCAGGTCCTGACACACGTAGGGCTGGACTTCCAGTCTCTGCTGTGATGAACAAGGCTCTCTCTTCCATCTGCCCTCTGCCCACCCGGCTCTGAGCCCTCGCTGCCACCCACATCCTCTCTGCTGGTTTCAGCTGCCACATGCCCTGCCCTGCGGGCTCGTATACCATCCCCTGCCGCTCTGTTCTTGGGAGCTTCCCGCAAGCAGCTCTGTTCGCTCTGCCCAGAGCGTTTCTGATCTGCTAGTCACACTCTCATCACTCGGGCCTGTGCCGGACGGGACGCTCAGAGCGGATATCCCTGACCACTCTGCCTGTCCCTCAGCCCATCGAGCTTGTCTGTCTAGGTCCATTGCCACCCACTCATCTTTCCTTCTATGGGTCATTCTTCCGGGTCCATGTCTTCAGTAGAACGTAAGCTTCTGTGCGCAGGGACGTGGTGCTGTCCTCTGTGTAAACCTCCCCACCCCCCCGAGTTCTGACGAGGTATTCTGCTCAGTAACTGTTCACTGCAGTGGTGAATGAATGAAGCGAGGTCACGCACAGGAAACCACCCTGGGAAGGGGTAGTATCCTCCCAGCTGGAGACCCACCTGTGAGCTGGGCCTGGGTTCGCCCCAGGCCAGTGGGGAGAGCCCGGGCTTTGGAGTTGACTGATGGTCTCGGGTCCTAGCTTCCTTGCTGTGTGAGCTTAGAGAGGTTGCCTGATCTCTCTGGGCCTCAGTCTTCTCTTTTTATAACAAGTGACAGTCACAACCTGGCTCAGGTCTCATGAGTGATTCTTGGAGATGAGAATGCTCTACCCCTTGCCCAGAGGGCTGCTGGTGAGTCCCTTTCACCCCTCACCCGTGTTCAGGATGGACACATGAGGGACGAACTTGGAAGCCCCCACTGGCCACAGTCCAACTCACATTCTCTAGCTTGGCTTTCCCGGTTACCTGACTCAGACACACAGTTTCATTCCTGCCCGTTTCCTCGGTGAGCTCTGAGCTCAGGGGACGACTGGAGTGCTATTCACTGGTCTCCTAAGGGGAGCATCTCACTTGACCTTCACAACAGCTCTGTGAGACAGGCAGGGATGAGCTCCCTGCCCCCTTCTCAGGTGAGCCACCTGAATTTTAGAGATGACGTGTCCCAAGGGAGGCCACATGGTGAACAATGAGAGGGCTGGGCCTGACCAGACAGTGGCGCAGTGGAGAGAGCGTCAGACTGGGACATGGAGGACCCAGGTTCAAGACCCGGAGGTCACCAGCTTGAACGTGGGCTCATCTGGTTTGAACAAGGGTCACCAGCCTGAGCCCAAGGTCGCTGGCTTGAGCAAGGGGTCACTTGCTCTGTTGTAGCCTCTGGGTCAAGGCACATAGGAGAAAGCAATCAATGAACAACTAAGGAGCCTCAACGAAGAACTGATGCTTCTCATCTCTCTCCCTTCCTGTCTGTCTGTCCCTTTCTCTGTCTGTCACAAAAACAAAAAACCAAAAAACAGTAAGAAGGCTGCGAGTCACACTGAATCACCTGGATCTGAACCCGAGGGCCATTTTACCATGTGACAGAGGGCGTGGCTGATATGACATGAGCATCCTATGTCTGGAGGGGGGGGCGGGGGAGGATGCTGTGATCAGCGGGTCTGCTCCGGAGCCGGCAGGGGTGGAGCAATCACAGGTGCTGGACCCGAGGCAGAAGTCCAAGGGCAGAGGCTCCACAGTCAGGGAGGCGGCCCAGGGGCATCGGGGACCCCTCCTGGACTTGTAAAGCTGTTGGATCTAATTTGCTGGCAGCGAGGAGACACTGGGGTTTCTTTTGGACACAGAGTAGTGGGTAGAGTAATATGGAGAGTTAGGAGACAGCAGCAAAACGCGAACTGTGGAGAAAGAGCGCAGCCCACCTCCCTGTTCTGAGACGAGGCCAAGAAGCCGCACAGAAGGAAATGAACGGTTGCAGCTTCACATTCCCCGCGATTCTGTGAAAAGTACAACTGTGATGCCATCGTGCCACCATTTCTGACAACCCCAAGGACACCCTGGGCTGGAGGAGTGCAGAGCGGTGTGACGAGGGGCTGGTTCCCCCAATCACTCAGCCGCCAGGTGCAACCTCCACCTGCTCTAGGGAAAAATAATTACACCAGGGCCTGCATGTTACTCAGAGTCTCCCCTAGGTGACCAGAGACGGCCCCTGAGAGAGAGAGAGAGAGAGAGAGAGAGAGAGAGAGAGAGATGCAGAGGAAGCATTCAGCTGCTTAGCTGTGGACGTGGCCCTTGTGTTCATGAGGAGAGAAGCCCACCTGCCTGGGTCTGGGGGGAACTCTGGGAAGTGGGAGTGATTTCCATCCACACTGATTAAACATAAAACAGAACAGCAGCAGTAGCAAACCGTGTTTGTCCACGTGCTTGTCTGAGTGTGATTTCCTCGTGTCTCTGTGCTGCTTGTCATGAGAGATGATGGTACAAAGGCAGGGGATGCAGGAGGGATGGTCAGGAGGGATGGTCAGGAGGGATGGTCAGGAGGGATGGTCAGGAGGGATGCTCAGGAGGAATGGTCAGGAGGGATGGTCAGGAGGGATGGTCAGGAGGGATGGTCAGGAGGGATGCAGGAGGGATGCTCAGGAGGGATGGTCAGGAGGGATGGTCAGGACGGATGGTCAGGAGGGATGGTCAGGAGGGATGCTCAGGAGGGATGGTCAGGAGGGATGGTCAGGAAGGATGGTCAGGAGGGATGGTCAGGAGGGATGCTCAGGAGGGATGCTCAGGAGGGATGCTCAGGACGGATGCTCAGGAGGGATGCAGGAAAGATGGTCAGAAGGGATGGTCAGGAGGGATAGTCAGGAGGGATGGTCAGGAGGGATGGTCAGGAGGGATGGTCAGGAGGGATGGTCAGGAGGGATGGTCAGGAGGGATGCAGGAGGGATGGTCAGGAGGGATGGTCAGGAGGGATGCTCAGGAGGGATGCTCAGGAGGGATGCTGAGGATGGGAAGGTGGGACCCAGCACCCACTAAGTAAGTCATGGTCCCTGTGCTCTGGGCAATGTCTCCTCAACTCCGGGCTCCCGGGGGCTGCAGGCCAACCAGCAGAGCTGGCTGACACCAAGGCACAAGAGGCGCCTAGAGACTGGGGGACACTGATGAGAGGTGTTTCTAGTATTCGTTAACCTCCACAACCACAGAGGGGCAGTGAGCGAAAGCCTCTCAAACCAGGAGAGAAAAAGTCAGACAGAATTCATGACTGCTGCTGATTCTGGAAAGGTCGGAGGGGGGGAAGCGATTATCATCGATCCGAGTGACTGGGAGCTTTCACGAACGCTTTTGAAGATAGAAAAATGTAAACACATACAGAATCAACAGAAGCGACGTTGCCGTGTCATAAACTCAAAGTAAAAAACCTGCCGCTTCACTAGCGCAACAAGCGGGAGCTGGCTCTCCAGCCAGGTCTGAAGCAGGCCTCGGGGGACCAGCTGCACAGGGCCAGTAGATGGTGTGAGGAAGTTATTTCTGGTCATTTATGGTTGAGAGGTGTCTTGGCCTGAGTTTCCTAGAAAATGGAGCCTGAGGCAGAACTTGCGAGCTCTAAGGACTGCAGGACAGTGGGGGGTGGGGGAATGGGGCAGGAAAAGGGAAAGCCGCTGCACTGAGGAGGCAGCGTGGTACCGCGTTGGCTACAGTTGACCAGAGAAGCATAGCAGTGACCAGTCACATGGGAGTTCTCTGGAGCCACAGGCCAGAAACAGCCTGGTCATTGCTGGGCGGAGGAAGGGAGAATTGGCCCGCTGTCTCTCTCTTATCCTCCTGCTCTGGTCTATCAGACTTTTCCCCTCCAGTGGGGTCTTACCTGCCTTGTATTCCTGGTGATGTGACCTGGCCCCTGTGGGCAGCAGCTGGGGAAGCCAGTTCCCACGCTGTAGGTGATGGTGACGTGAGCCCAGCCCACATATGCCCTCCCTTGCTCCATGCTGGCAGCAGATGCTGTGGGCCAGCCGGGATGTGTGTGCATGGGCTGGGAGGGCTCAGCGGGCCTGCAGGGTGGGCTGGGAGGGCTCAGCGGGCCTGCAGGGTGGGCTGGGAGGGCTCAGCGGGCCTGCACGGTGGGCTGAGGGGGCTCAGCGGGCCTGCAGGGTGGGCTGGGAGGGCTCAGCGGGCCTGCGGGGTGGGCTGGGAGGGCTCAGCGGGCCTGCGGGGTGGGCTGGGGGGGCTCAGCGGGCCTGCGGGGTGGGCTGGGGGGGCTCAGCGGGCCTGCGGGGTGGGCTGGGAGGGCTCAGCGGGCCTGCGGGGTGGGCTGGGAGGGCTCAGCGGGCCTGCGGGGTGGGCTGGGGGGGCTCAGCGGGCCTGCGGGGTGGGCTGAGGGGGCTCAGCGGGCCTGCAGGTGGGCTGGGAGGGCTCAGCGGGCCTGCAGGGTGGGCTGAGGGGGCTCAGCGGGCCTGCAGGGTGGGCTGGGAGGGGTCAGCGGGCCTGCAGGGTGGGCTGGGAGGGCTCAGCGGGCCTGCAGGGTGGGCTGAGCAGAACAAGGCACAGGCCACCTGAGGAGCATTGTGGCTGCACAGCCTGGAGCAACCTGGGTGTCAGGAAGCAGCAGCCACATGGATGAAGCACCCTGTGATGTGGACCCATATCAGAAATCTGAGCTTAGGAGGCATAGTGAAGGGGAGGGAAACAGAGAGAAGGAAGGATGCTGGTGGCATTGCCCCCCGTCCCCCGCCTCTCACCTTGGGCTGTGAGCTCCCGCAAGGCTGGGCACATTTTCAGGTCCTGGCATGGAGTGCAGCATCTGATACATATAGGGACCTTGTAAGCCAAGTGAAGAGGGGACGAGTGAGTCCCCCAGGAGGAAACCCTCCCCAGGGAGGCCAGGCAGCCCCTGAGCAGGGCAGGTGCGGGGCGGCTTCCAGAGCCAGGGAGGCGCGGTGGCCCGTGCTGCTGGCTGCGGTACAGATGCCCTGTGATTCACAGGGTTTTATAGCCCCGTTTTCAGACATTCACTCACTATGTACTGCTCTGCTGCTGATAAACATCTTGTCATAAGTGATAAACGGAGCAGCTCCGGGGACGTGGGAGCTGTGTGGAGAGAGACTCGGTGTCTGTAGAAAGCCCAACCCTGCCTGTGCATTGGGTGCCCCCACCCCCAGTTTAATGTTAAAGTCTTGTCTGTCTTTATTTTTATGTGACTGGATTCCGGGAGAGACCAGTGCCACAGAAATGTCCCACAGCGGGACATTTCTGCCGGGATGGAGGGGTCGTGGGAGCTGTCCAGGGTGCTGGTGCCGGCCCCCTTCCCAGGAGCTCACTTGGCAAGCTTGGGTCAGGAGGGTGTGGGAGGCCATTCTAAGCTTTCAGGGAGGTGAGATGCCACATGCCTCCCCATGCTCAGCTGTTTGGCTAGGATATGAGTTGAGAACTGGGGACAGCTTGTCCCTCATGGTGCAGGGGACAGATGCTTCAGGCTACGACAGAGAAAGTTCCCCCAACACCTGCGCTTCTGAGACTCAGAACTGGTGCCACATGTCACCACCCTGTGGATTCAGAGTCTTCTGTTGGCATCCTCTCTGCCTTCTTCAAGTCCCCCTCCCAATAAGCCTGTGTCACACCTGCTTCTGGCTGGAGGTCTGAGGAGGGGCCAGGGGCCAGGGTGCAGTGGCTGCTTGCAGGTGGGTTCTGTGTGGTTCAGACCGGGAGGAAACAAGCGTCCAAAGGAGAGGGAAAAGCTTCACGGGGACTGGCAACTGGGAAGAGGCCAGGTTGGGCTTGCCAACTCCGGGCTCAGGCGGGCGGGAGACAGCTGGTGACGAGCCCGTTGCCCACATCTCTGGGGTTTCAAGAGTCTGAGGAAAATGGAGAGCTTTCAGCCCCACTGTCTTGGAGAAATGGAAAGGTCTCAGTTGCTTGAACTGAAGATGTCATTTGAAAATGGGAAGAGAGAGACTTTTATTCTGATGTTGTCATTTGCAACAGAAAGTCCTATGGTCCCGGGGGACTTGGAACTTTCTGTTGCAGAGTTATTGTTTCAGGGCAAGTCTTGGCGTCTATGGAGGTGTGGTTGGGCCTCTCCGGCATCTGAAGAGACCAGTCAGGTTGTGCGGCCATACCTCAGCCCCCCCGCCCCCCCGCTCTTTCTTCAAGTCACTTTGTGGAGCAACGTGTGACTTCAGGCAGAGTCAGTGCTCTTCTGGAGGAGGGGCCGAGGTTAGAGCCCTCTTCTAAGCAGAGAGGGACGCAACTATGGCAGCTGTGTGGAGGGGACGAGAGAAATATAAGGCCCACTCAATCTTGCCACCATTAATACAGTGTTTGCACAATTCAACCCGTTGCACACTCACCTGGGTATGAAAGGTTCGTCGTTGAACATTTAAATATTCCCTGGAAGGGCTAAGCCTCACTCTCCCATGCAGACTCCCTCAGCATCATTGGTGCTGAGCAGCTAAGGTTCTGAGCCCTCTTCCAGTAGGAATTGGCCCCCGGGATGCAGGGAAGGGGACCGCAGCCAGCTGCACGGCTTCCCTCTGCACGCTGGCTTCTGAGGTGCCTAGGAGCTCTACCCGGGTCCAAAGGCAGTTGATGTGTCCCCAGCTCCGGGACCTCCGGAAAGAGGACATGCCGGCAGCTTCTGACTTTGTTTTGTTTTGTGTTTCCTGCTTTGGCAACAAGATATAAGAACACAGCTCTTGCAATCACAAATTTATGCTCAGATCTCAGCTTCCTTGCTTTGTAGCTGTAGCTGGGATGGTTCCTTCCCTTCATCTCTAAGATGAGGAGAGAGGCGTCACCCTGGCGTGGTGTGGCGTGGCGTGGAATTTGGGGACATGGACTATGAGAGGCACCTGGCGCCCTGTGGGCTCAAGCAAAGAGTTAGATTCTCAGCAGGAAAAGAAATCCTAGTCTCTTATCAGTCAGGATAGTGTCGTTCTTTCCAAATGAATGCTTCCTATTTATGTGCCATCCTGAGCTTAATGAATCACGATACTAAACCAGAATGGCGGTGCTGGGCCTCTCGACACGCTGAGCCTCTAGTTTTGTTTTTACACACAAAAACAAGGCCGGAGGAAAATAGAACCCCTTCATTGTGTTGTGAAACAAACGTCTTGCCTCACGTCTTCCAAGGTCGTCTATTTGGAATACGTTCCAATTTCATGACATGCCCTTTTCACACCTATTGAAATAATTATGTGCTGTTATCATCTATTACTCATAATGGTATATATATTTATAGGTTTCTTTGTGTCAAACTGCCCTTATACGGATGGGATAAGCTCTGCCTTGTCCCTGGAGATGAGTTTTTTTTATTTTTATTTATTTATTACAGAGACAGAGAAAGAGTCAGAGAGAGGGATAGACAGGGACAGACAGACAGGAACGGAAAGATGAGAAGCATCAATCATTAGTTTTTCATTGCACACATTGCGACACCTTAGTTGTTCATTGATTGCTTTCTCATATGTGCCTTGACTGCGAGCCTTCAGGAGACCGAGTAACCCTTTGCTGGAGCCAGCAACCTTGGGTCCAAGCTGGTGAGCTTTTGCTCAAACCAGATGAGCCCGTGCTCAAGCTGGCAACCTCAGGATCTCGAACCTGGGTCCTCGGCATCCCAGTCCGACACTCTATCCACTGCACCACCGCCTGTTCAGGCTGGAGATGAGTTTTGTTTTTTTTTTGTACTTTTTCTGAAGTTGGAAACGGGGAGAGACAGTCAGACAGACTCCTGCATGCGCCCGACCGGGATCCACCCGGCACGCCCACCAGGGGTGACGCTCTGCCCACCAGGGGACGATGCTCTGCCCCTCCAGGGCGTCGCTCTGCCGCGACCAGAGCCACTCTAGCGCCTGGGGCAGAGGCCAAGGAGCCATCCCCAGCGCCCGGGCCATCTTTGCTCCAATGGAGCCTTGGCTGCGGGAGGGGAAGAGAGAGACAGAGAGGAAGGGGGGGGTGGAGAAGCAAATGGGCACTTCTCCTATGTACCCTGGCCGGGAATCGAACCCGGGTCCCCCGCACGCCAGGCCGAAGCTCTACCGCTGAGCCAACCGGCCAGGGCCTGGAGATGAGTTTTTAATGGACCAAATCTCATTCATCATATTTTAACGTGCCCCCTCTGCCCCCACACCTTGTCTGCCTTCACTCTTGTGGCTCAAGTCAGAACCGCCACACTCCTGCTTGAACATCTCTAAGGACTGACCGTTGTCATGGGTGTTGAGTGGTGAGTCCTGCTATGGTCTGGCTCCTGCCAACGCTGGAATAGGCCAGTCTCCTGAACGGCCTCTGTCTCGTCATCACAGCCCAGTGCGGTGTCTCCTCCTTAGAGCTTCTAAGTCATCATCACTTTGAGGCTCCGGGCTGGACTCCATGTCTCTCCCCACGCCGGAGCCCAGGAGCTGGGGACCTAACAGGTGACTGTCGTTGGCTGTACGGTATGCTGTACTTAGAAGTTGCTGAGGAAGTACACCTGAAATGTTTCCGCCACAAAATAAGTAAATAAATAAATAGGTGGTACTTATGTGATGTGATGGCAGTGTTCAGTAACGCTGTGGGGGTCATCAGTTTTCAATCTGTAAGTGTGCCAAACACCACGTTGTACAGCTTCACCTCACATGTTTTATCAATTATATGTCAGAAATGTTGAAAATAAAAACAACTGGATGCCAGAAGAGGGATGGAAATTTGGGAATAAAAAAGTAGAAGCGTGGCCCTGGCTGGCTGGCTCAGTGGTAGAGTGTAGGCCTGGAGTGTGGATGTCCCGGGTTCGATTCCCGGTCAGGGCACACAGGAGAAGTGCCCTTCTGTTTCTCCACCCCCCCCCATCTCCTCCCCTCCTGAAGCCATGGCTCAATTGGAGCAAGTAGGCCCTGGGCCTCAGGATTTTCTCCATGGCCTCCACCTCAGGTGCTAAAAGCTTAGTTGCTGAACAATGGAGCAATGCCCTAGACAGGGGTCCCCAAACTTTTTACACAGGGGGCCAGTTAACTGTCCCTCAGATCATTGGAAGGCTGCCACATACAGTGCTCCTCTCACTGACCACTAATGAAAGAGGTGCTCCTTTCGAAAGTGCAACAGGGGCCAGATAAATGGCCTCAGGGGCCACATGCGGCCTGAGGGCTGTAGTTTGGGGATGCCTGCCCTAGAATCTAGGGCCTAGATGGGCAGAGCATCACCCCCTAGTGGACTTGCTGGGTGGATCCCCGTCAGGGTGCATACAGCAGTCTGTCTCTGCCTCCCTTCCTCTCATTGAATTAAAAAAATATATATGGAAACATAAAAATGGATCAAGAAATGGTAAGCAAGGTAGGGAAGTGAGAGGGGGAAACCAGAAAAGGGAAATGAAAAAGAAAAACCCAGAAAAAAAAATGGAAGCAAGAAAACATAATAAAGGGAAATGAGAAAGACGAATTAATAAAAGTGAAGTAGGAAAAGGAAAGTTTCAAAAGGGGAGCAAATTTAAAAAGAAAATACCAGAGGAAGGGAATAAAATATGGAAGTAAAAAAAAGAAAAATAGAAAGAAAAAGAGCCCTGGTCAGTGACTCAGTGGGTAGAGTGTCAGCCAGGCATGCGGATATCCCAGGTTTGATTCCCGGTCAGGGCACAGGGGAGAAGTGACCATCTGCTTCTCCTCCCACTTCCTCTCCCTCTTCCCCTTCTGTAGCTAGTGGCTGCATTGGTTTAGCATGGCCCCAGGTACTGAGGATAGCTCAGTTGAAGTACATCAGCCTCAGGCGCTAAATAATAGCTTGGTTTTCAGGCACCGCTCCCAGAGGGGGTTGCTGGGTGGATCCTGGTCAGAGTGCCCGCGGGAGTCTGCCTCACTGTTTCCCCTCATCTAAAAAAAAAAAAAAAAAAAAAAGGAAGGAAGAAAGAAAGAAGAAACAAACAAGAAAAACAAAAATGAAAGTGTGAGATGGGTGGAAAGGGAAGTGGAAACTATACGCTCTCATTGTCTGCCTTTCTTCCTCATGATCACAAAGTGGCTTCATGGAGACAGCATCCTCACTCCATGGAGGAAAAAAAAAATTAAACAGAGGCAGAGGGAAAAGGCATGCATCTCCAAGCCTGCCCTTTACTTTTCAGAGAAGTAACAACTTTTCCACTCAGTAAACTTGTACTCTTTGGTTAGACCTGAGTCACATGGACATATAGCTGCAAGAGAGTCTGAGAAGGAGAGTCATTTTAACTGTTTTTACATTTCCAACCTAAACAAAGTTGGGATGTTGTTAGAGAGGAACAAGGAGGAGTGAGTACTGGGAAGGCAACCTCCACATTTTCTGTGCTATCTTAATTTTTATCATGTAACAAAAAGCTAACAGTTAGCGTGAGTTTCCCCTTTATTTTTCATCTACAAAAATACCCTGGTTATTTTGAGCCTTTGTTTCTCTATATAAATGTGCATTCACTTATCAAGTTTTGCCAAAAATTTTTGTTGAAATTTTGATTTGGACTGCGTTTGAATATATGGATTGATTTTGGGAGAATTAGTCATCTATAAGGTGTTGAATTTTTCCACACATTAATAAAGCCAAAATTACCCTCCACCTGTAGGATATCCATCACCCAATTTATTACAGTCTTCTTTTATGCCATGAAATTAGGCCTCATAATTATATCCCAAATATCTTGATGATGCTTTACTTTTAAGGATTGTATCATTTTAAACTGTTTTGTTTTTGGTAATAATTATTTTTACTATAGGGATGTATGAAAGAAAAGCATTTAAAATATCTATACATATCTTATTAGTCTCTCTTCTCTGGGTTTTATGCATAGAAAATTGTCGTGACTAAATAATGACAATTTTGTTTCTTACTTTCCGAATCCTCTCTCTCTTTTTTTCTTGTCTATTGTACTAAGTCCTGGACTACTTACATTTGCAGCAAAAACAGTGACTTTTGTCTTGTTCCCGACTTTAATTAGAGTTCTTCAATTATTTCACAACTTAGTGCAATGTGCACTATAAAGTTTTGGTAGACACTCTCTATTTTGTTTTTAAAGAAGAAGAACACAGTTCTCTTTTGTTCCTCATTTTAGTTTGCTGAGAATTTTTGTAGATTAAAGATTGTGTGAATCTCACCAAATATAAGGTCTACCGGAAAGTTCTGTCCATTATTGGAATAAAACAAAATACAAATTTTTCTTACCGTCAAACTTTATTAAATAATATATTTCCACACCAATCCTATCTTTCGAATATGGTCTGAAATGGTTTGCTGAGCTGAACTAAGCCTTTCTGCGATCTCCGATGTTGTCAGAAAAGGATCTTGCTCCAACATGGTCTTAACGACATCGTCATTGATCAAAGATGGTCACCCAGAACATGGCTTATTAGAAAGGTTGAAATCACCTGTTTCGAATTTTTCGAACCATCTTCTGCATGTCCTATCAGAAACTGTACCTTCACCAAACACTTTCAATGAATTTCTACATGCTTCTGTAGCATTTCTTCCTTGTTGAAATTCGTATAAAATACAGTGGTGTAAATGAACTTTATCAGTAGCCATGGGTACACTATCGCTTCACACATAAGACTAACGTGAATCAACTTTGTTTTAGTTAATTTGCTACGTCAGTATGTATACATTAAGTGATAAAAATAGAGAGGCACACATGCGCCAAATAAACATGTGCTTACATGTCGAAACTTGTGATAGAAACGGACAGAACTTTCCAGTAGACCTTATATTTTTTCATTCTTATTTAAAATATCAACAGAACCAGCTACCATCAAGAATTATGTAATCAGAGTTTCTAGATGTGAAACAATCCACTGTCCCCAGAGAAGTTCTCTTGATAATCTATTTTTTTTTCCTTGAGTGACTTTGATTGGCAGTTTTGGTGGGACGTCATGGGTTAGCCCAATCAGAGAAAGAGTGAGAGGCAGTGAGGCCGGAAAACTTTCAAGTTTGCTCTGTGGTAACAATTCAGTTGGAAGAACACAGAGTCAAGGGAGGACTTTTCTTTCTTTTTTAATTTGGAAATTTCACAATGCTTTTGTAGAATGATGGCAATTACCCAGTGAAGAGAGAAAACTATAATGACATAGGAGGGAACAGGGAAAATTGCTGGAGTGATGTAGAGGGAAGGGGGCCCACTGCCTAAATGGAGGGGTCAGGCTCTGATTAGCAGCACACTAGAGTTATTGCTGGCAGCAGGGGTTCACGAGGGGGCTGCGGCCAAGGCGGGGCCTTGGGCTGCGTTCCTCTGAGGACCATCCAAGGACCACTGACCCATAAACAGCTCTCTCACATCCTCTACCACACACAGCACTGTCGTGTCCGACTCTGAATGCCTTCAGGACCAGCAAGACCTTCTCTGGTTCCTTCTTTTTTTCAAAACCTAGGGAAGAGTTTATCCATGTGGCCCTCCGGAGAGGCTGTCGCATGGCTTTCACTTCAGACAGCTGGATGCAGAGGGCCCTGAACTTCCCCAAAGAGGAGAGCTAGAGAGAGTGCCCTGCGCTTCGACCCCGTGAGCCCCCTCTCCAGGCATTGGACTGGGACCAGCGGTGGATGTTTCATTCCAAAGCCTGGCCCTTGGGAACCTCACTCCAGGATATGACATCATTTCTTGAAAACGAATTGGGTTCCGGCTCCAAGACAGATCCTGGGGAGAAACGATGAGTGTGCATCGTGGGGGGAAGGCAGAGCTTGGTGGGGAGATAGGTACCTACTCCAGAAATCAGGATGAGAGAGGCTCTCCCATAGAGATGTGCGTGCAGGAGGGGCCACAGGAGCCCCGGGGGACAAGGCTGCAGGACGAGGGGTGAACTGCAGAGGGGTGGCTCCCTCTGCTGATGGACGCGAAGGGCAGTGAGGCGGGCAGGCCATGCTGGCTCTGCAGGGAGACTGCCCCGCCAGCTTCAGGGCTAATTAAGTGAAAATGATGCGATTGATTTGTTTGCTTCTAGCCCAAAAAAGACTTGGTCAGCAAGGAAAACCGATATACAGTTAAAATGCCTCCTCTTGGAGCCTGCAAGATGACCTCAGCATCTTCTCTCAGCCCTGCATTCCGACGTTAGGCTGGGACGTTGTTTAAATGTTTTTAAATGCCTCCCTGTGGCTGAGGGGGTGGGGGGGTGGAGTGACACCAGCCCACAGCAGGGTACAGCGGTCACCCTTGGGTGTGCAGAGGCAGAGGGGAGGTGGGGGCGTTGAAGGGATGGTAGGAATTGGCATGGTTGGGTTCTGTCTTTGTCGGTCATTCTGGTAGTGTCCAGGGGGATGGTTTGGGAGGGGTGAGACAGGCTGGGGGTCCAGGAGGGAGGTCGTCGTTGGGGAGAGGAACAGATATTTCCCAGGAGGAGCTGATGGGATCCAGGATCCGATTTCATCCTTGGCAAGTTCGCAGCAGGAAAAAAAACAAACCACAGATGTCAGCTGTTTCATTATGAGGGTCAGATCTTGAACTCAGCAGTTTCCTGTTTGCTGAAGTCAAGCAGATTAGTAGCAACTTCTGCTTCTTAATTTAATTTTAACGGTCCTTTTTTGAATGGCAACAGTAGGCTGACCCCCACGGGCATGGCCTTGGGGTTTTACAAAGGTGAGGACCACAGAGACCTTCTGCAAGGGGTCTTCAGTGCCATCTGGCCTGGCGGGGACAGGTTTACGAACTACAGTCACAGCAACGCAGGAGAAACATACCCGTGTCATGTGTAGCATGATGTGGGGACAGGGAAGAGACCAGGTCAAGTGTCCAGTGGAGCCAGGGGAAGACTTCATGGTCCTGACGGATGAGTAGCAGATAGCTTGATGTCGGAATGGGCAAGAAGGGAATGTAGGTGGGGGGAAGGGTGTGGTTCCGAATGAAAGGGGGACTAACAGGCTACTGTAGTTCAGGGCACTTGACAGAGAAAGACAGGCAGACCTGTGGGAGGGAGCTTTGGTATAGAGCACTCTAGGGATCTCCTGATTGAATTGTCACAATTGACAGGAGGTAGGAAACAGGTAGCTACACCTGTTAGAGACATGGACAAAACCAATGTCTTTGGAGAAGGGACCTTTGCCAGGCTTGCTGCCCCCCCCCCCCCAGGACTCCTGACCCTGTGGGCATGTCCTGAGCATCCTGGCTGCCTACCACCTAACTCAGCGACTGAGATTGCTTGGGGGTGGGCAAGAATGTGTTTAGTGAGAGAGTTGCTCACCGGAGGGAGGTGGCTTTCAGCTGGAAATCAAGGGGAAGCAGGTAGACATCTGTGTGTGCTGTGCGGAGCACAGTGCTGACATTAGAAGGTGACAGCGGGAGGGTCTAGCTATACTGGGGAAGGAGGAATAGGGAAGTGTGACAAAACAGCACTTAGGAGCCGGCAATGTGCATGAAATGACAGGTCAGGTGGGAGACGGCAGGAGCATCACTAGTCCACACGGAGAAAGAACAGGAGCAGGAAGAGGTGTCCCCAAGATGTCCCCCCAGTAGATGTCGTCCTTTCCTGCTGGTCCAATCTCATCGTTCCTTCCCCTTACTTGTCTGCCTTCGTCACCGGCAACCTCCCTCCGTCACTTCCCAGTGGACAGAGGGTCCTCCATAGATATAGAACGAGATCTCCCCCCCCCCATGCAATAGTAACTGATTTATTTTTCATTCGTGGTTAGTCCTGTTTGTTCCTAGCTCCTACTTACCCATTAGATCAGGGATTGGGAACCTATGTGAGCCAGATGTGGCTCTTTTGATGACTGCATCTGGCTTGCAGACAAATCTTTAATAAAGAAAATAGTAACGTTAAAAATATAAAACATTCTCATGTATTACAATCCATTCATTTCCTACCGCTCATGTTCATGGTTGCGGGTGGCTGGAGCCAATCACAGCTGTCCTCCGGGACAACACCAAATTTTTATTGGATAATGCGTAAGGTACACAGGTCGTTGTATGGCTGTCATGGAATTACATTTTAAAATATGTGGCGCTCGTGGCTCTCTCAGCCAAAAAGGGTTTCCAACCCCTGCATTAGATCAATGGTTATCATTGTTTCCGGGGAAAGATTGATGAGGCCACAACAGAGGAGTCCCTGCTCAGTTTTCTTTCAAAATTGCATTTTGTTTCAAAGATGGAGTCAAGTCTGCAACAGAAATAAGGTGCATTGGCAGCTAGAGCAACAAAGCTGGCCTGTTTTTTTTAAATTTTTTTTAATTTTTCTGAAGTGAGAAGCAGGGAGGCAGACAGACTCCTGTATGTGCCCAACCGGGATCCACCTGGCATGCCCACCAGGGGGCGATGCTCTGCCCATCTGGGACATTGCTTCATTGCAACCGGAGCCATTCTAGCGCCTGAGGCTGAGGCCATGGAGCCATCCTCAGCACCCAGGTCAACTTTGTTCCAATGGAGCCTTGGCTGCAGGAGGGGAAGAGAGAGAGAGAGAGAGAGAGAGGAAGGAGAGGGGAAGGGTGGAGAAGCAGATGGGCGCTTCTCCTGTGTGCCCGGACTGGGGGAGGAGTGTCAGCCCAGTGTGTAGAAGTCCAGAATTGAACCCGAGACTTCTACACACTGGGCTGACACTCTACTGCTGAGCCAACCGGCTAGGGCTGGTCTGTTTTTATCTGTCCCATCTGCAAATAGGATGACTTGGACTTCGATTTCTTTCTTACCTTGTTGTCAGCAGCCCTGAGCTGGCTGGGCGGCTGGCTGAATGTGGCATGCTGGTGGGACCAAGGGAGAGGGTCACGTTCTCCTAGCCTCCAGCTGCCAGGGGTTTGCAGGACGGGGAAGGGAGCTCCAGCCTCATACCCAGTTAATGGTGGAAGGGTCGATACCAGGTCCGGTTTGGATTTCGGGTTCTGTTGGTAGGAACTGGGGCAACCTATTTGCCTTTATCAGTCTTCCTGTTCTTAGCTAGGAGGTGGTGACGAAGACCTTACCTCTGTGGGTGCCCTGTGACAGCCCCCTTCACCAGGTCCCGCCCACCCATGTATCAGCAGCTGTGGCCCCCACGGGAGTCCAGCCACACCCTCCGGCTCAGGCAGCCTGCCCAATGCTGACTTGTCAGCATCCTCTTCACGTGTTCTCACTTTGAGGGTCCCTTGGGCTGTCCCCCCTGTTGGCTGGGTAACTCCGCTTTCTTGTCTAGCACAATGGGATTTGGTGACCTTACCCCACCCAGCCTATCACTGTGGTTCAGGACAGACAACCTCAAAGAATCAGGCCCAGAATCTAACAAGGCTCCTCGGACTGTGTGAGCCAGGCCACCAGAGCATGGAGAGTGTGCCGGCCTTGGCCTATCTTGGAGGGAGGTCAGGCGATGGGCCAGGTTGTCATGAGGGGTAAACGGGATTTTATAAAGGTCCCAGCATGGTGGGACATAGCAAGTTGGCTCCATCCTTCTGTGGTTTGTTCCTGGGAGCTGACCAGGGGAGGAGAAAAACGATACCTCTTCTGTTTAAAATTCAGCATTTCAGGAGACATGGAGAGCCAGGAGGCTGGTGTGGGCAAGGGGTCAGCGGAGTGGGGTGCTTTTCTGTTTATCTGAGCTGAGACTTGTCTCATAATAGCTACTGGGCCCACTGACAGCTTAGTCACTCATCCACTGCCACCTCTGTTAGTCATCGCTCCTGGGCTACTTCTCATCCCAATAGGATTCCTTTTGTTTATTTTTAAAGGCGATCTCACCGCCACTGGCAAGACCAAGCTGGAGCCTAGCAAAGCCACGTGAGCAGGACCTGCAGGGAGGTGGGAGGGATCTCAGCGGCATGAGTCCAAGGGGCAATTTCCACAGGAAAGGACGGTGGTTCACTGGGCAGGGGGTGACGTGAGAAGTCCAGGGACGAGGGGCTGAGGTTCAGTCCCGGAGAACACAGCAGGGAGAGCACAATGGCAGGGGGAGGGTCCGATGGAAGACACCTCGGCCACGCTGTTTGTCTCCACGGGGTTCTGCCAGGCAGACTCACAGGTGCGGGGCTGCTGAGTCAGGCTAAAGGCTGTCACAGGGTCTCTGGGACAATGGGAGATGGGCGTGTATGCTGCTGCCTTTCGGGCCGGGCAGGATGTGTGGTTGTGAGGCCTGTGTGGTCGGAGGAGGAGCCAGGCTCCTGGTTCATGCTTGGCCGTCACCATGTTGAAATTATTAATAGCCTTATCCTTAAACTTGTGATTTGTAAGAGAGCCCAACAGAGCGTACCTGGGGGCTGAGGGGGTCCTCCAGGGGCAGGGGCGCAAGGATCAGACAGGCCTGCAGATGCAGTGGGCAGCGGGCAATGTGTATGCTGCGCAGCTGGCCTGGTCCTCCTGCACACAGGTCTGGAGTGACTGGGGCACTGCAGGCACAGCCCTAGGGCCAGACTGGTGATGGAGATGTGGCCATGGAGACAGGGAGTTCCACAGTGGCCAGGGCTGTGTCTGCGGGGGTTGGGGGGGAGGCCAGCTGGCTGGTCCATCCCTGGAGCCCGCGCCTGGGCCATCTGCACAGATATTAACTGTCCGGCCCGAGGGCCAGGGTAGGAGCTGTGGGCACAGGCAGTGAACCTCGTCGGCAGATGACTACAGAATAAAACTGCACGGTGTGGAGGTTGCAGTAGAGCAAACGAGAGGGTAGTTGCGATTCCCCACAGACTCTCAGATCTGTGGGTTTGAGAGCTGCGCACACATTGCAGAGCAAACAGCCGCAGGCTTAGAAACAGACGTCTGTGTAAAGACCCTCCTGGTACCTGGGAAAGAACAGCGTTTTCACGTGACACTTGGGACAAGCCAGTTATCAATGAAGACAGTTTAAAAATGAATTTTTGGCCCTGGCCGATTGGCTCAGCGGTGGAGCATCAGCCCGGCATGTGGAAGTCCCGAGTTTGATTCCTGGTCAGGGCACACAGGAGAGGTGACCATCTGCTTCTCCACCCCTCCTTCTCTTGCTTCTCTCTTTCTCTCTCTCTCTTTTCTCCTTCCCTCCCACAGCCATGGCTCAATTGGCTCAAGCAAGTTGGCCCAGGCACTGAGGACGGCTCCGTGGCCTCTACCTCAGGTGCTAAAAAATGGCTCTAGTTTCAACAGAGTGAAGCCCAGATGGGCAGAGCATTGCCCCTTGGTGGGCATGCCGGGTGGCTCCTGGTCAGGGCACATGAGGGAGTCTGTCTCTGCCTCCCCTCCTCTCACTAAAAAAAAAGGGAAAATAAATAAATAAATAAATAAAACGAATTTTCCCCAGTCATTGAAGATGCCACCGTGTCACGCATAGATGGACGTTTTGAGAGATACCCAAACTGTGGTGCCACTCTGGGGTCGTTTGTGCCCTCTGCACATTATGGACAGGGTCAGGGGAAACCCCAAAACACTGTCATGTGAGTTCACGGTTAAAAGCAAACCCAGACTCGCACAAAACCAAGTGGTGCAAAAGGCTAAATGTTTTTTTTAGAAAAATGGCTTTGGTGGAGTCTCCCACTCTCAAGGCCCTGGAATGTCTACATTGAAGTTGATCAGAAATTTATCTCAGTGTTGTCACAACCTATGAAATAACTCTCAACAGTGCTGGTCCCCGCCGTACCAGCGGCAAGAGCCTCCCAGAGATAAAAAGTTATTTGTGATCTTAGACTCTCCGAGACAGATGTTGCTTTCAGTTACACCAGCTGACAGTGACGTTGCTGAAAGTGTACGTTTTGATAACCTCATGAATGAGTTTCCGGAACAGCCAGCCAGAGAAATCTCAGCGTTGATCAAAGTATCACCTGAATGAAGCATGGTTATTGATTTTGTTAGGTAAAATTGCGATGCCAAAATAGTACATTTTAAAAAATGTGCGTTGTTACTCATTTATGTGTCACTCCTGCCTGTGTGGTTTATGCGGAATATAAGATTTCTGAAGAAAACAGCTTCTACTTCTGTGATTTTCACTACACTCCACCCTTCCACCTTTTAGAATGAGGGGTCCTGCACTTTCATTCTGCCCAGGCCCCACCCCCAGGGCTCCTTCTCAGCTAGCTTCGGGAGTCGTCATAGAAATGTGACCATTTTTCTTGTCTGCTTTGGGAAAAGCCCCAAGTGGACTCCTATAAAAGAGAAGGCTCTGGAGATTATGTAGTGACAGGTGGCCTCTCTCTCTCTGAGGCTAGGACCAGGAGCCAAGCTCCGAATTTTCACCATTGACTGCTGGGCTCCACAGGGTCCCCATAGGTCCCCCGCACAACCCTAGAACCCTTGTGGATGGAGGCTGTAGGGCTTGCAGAAGTGTAGGGGCGCTTAAGCATAACATTCAAAGTCATGGAGCAATCCGGAGGTGGTGGGGGCTTGCTGACTCACTCACGTGTGGGATTTCCAAACTAGCTCCTCCGGACACTCAGTTGGGCTGTGAACGGGACTCAGAGGACCAAGGATGCGATGGCCAAGCAGATGTGGGAGACGGAAGTAGACAGGTTTGCACGGTTCTATTGAAACCACGGTCCAGAGCCCACTGTGACTCTCCAGGCAGAGGACATGCTCCATCTTTCCTCACGTTGGTCATCAGGGGTCTTTCTCTGGTGGACGCTGTTCCCTGGACATGATCTTGGAAGTGATCCCCTGAGGCCTTGTTTTCTGGTGTCTTCCGGTGGTTCTCTCACAGATGACTAAAAAGGGATGCTGAAATCCTTCAGGTACCAAACCCGGGGACCCAAGCCGGAGGGCAAGGTCAGAGCTTGCTCACAGAACCAGGGAGCATGGGTTTGGAGTCTGGGACCCCCCGCCCCGTCCTCTCCTCTCTTTCTTAGCTGTGTGATATCAGACACGTCCCCTTCCCTCTGTCTCCTCTCTTGGCAGTCGGACCAACCCCAAGGGCCACATCCCAGCACCACCTGGCTCAGGGCTGCAGCCAGTGCCTGTAGAACATTTCCAGGCACACGGGTAAGGCCCTCGCCGTGGAGGTGGGTGCCCCAAGGGTGACCTCAGCCCGTCGCCCTCCTCTCACCCTGCCATCGGCCTCGCAGATGACTCCAGCTGGTTGGTTCCTCGCGTCTCCTGTTGGCAGATCACTGGGACCGGGGGGCTCAAGCCCATGGAGCACTGATAATTCTTCTTGTACGTGAATGAACTTATATTCTGATTTCTGTTTGCTGTGAGTCTGACCCCGAGACATGGGCCTGCCCTTGCTGTACTGACAAGTCCAGGTCCCAGAGCCCAGATTGCGGGTGAACTCACTAAACCGAAGGTGTGTCCTCTCCCCCGTGTGGGATCCTGATGGCTCTTCCAGGGAATGCTCTGACCTCACCGCATGTTAAAAGCCATGTCAGATGTCCACGAAGAGTAGGGTAGGGGTCCTTTTTACTTCTCATCATATTCCCTGGTGCTGGGCTCACAGTCCTGATTTAACAAAGACTACATGAACTGAATGTCCCTTGGAACAATGGAGCTCCTCCATCAGGTCTCAGGGGCCTGTGGACTGAGGGGGGGTCCTCTGCAGGATCTCACAGGGGGTCTGTGGGGTTTAATACCCTCAGGAACCCTGGGAGGATGACTTGGGTCTAAGGGCGGCTTCTAAGCCTCAATTTGAGAAGCAGGTGTCAGAACTAAATCTGTTTCTCATTTGTATTATTATTATTATAAAATCCTTTGTATTTGTTAGGTAGGTAGGATTTCCCCCATTTTGCTCCAAGAGAAATGGTAGCTTCAGATGACCCTGACCATGACCATGACTAATAAGTCCTTGGTAGCCACTCACTATCTCCCACTGGGGAGGATGTGGAAAACCTCACGGGGTCCTCTCCACACGGGCGGGGGGACGGTGTCAGGTCAGACTGCGGCGGCCGACTGGACATCTGCACCCAATCAATGTGTGGGTGTTATACCTCGTGGATTTTCAGACGTCCATTTTTCATAGTCATCGTCTCTGAAATTGGGGTAAGCCTTCCAATCGATGCCATGCTAGAGTTTAAACAGGCAACAATTTTTCTTTCTTATGAGGACATAGGACAGGGTCAGAGAGGAGGGGGGAATGGAAGAAAAAAGGAGGAGAAAGCAGGGTGCAGAGCAGGAGAAAGGTGGTGGGAGGGGTGCCTGGTGGAGAGGCAGCCTCCGAGCTACCTGGAGACTCACCTGAGCCTGGAAGGCGGCCTAGCGGGGGGCGTGGCTTCCCGGCGAGACTCAGCCCTGACTTTCCTGAGACGTAAGGAGAAGATAGCCAGCATTTATTGGGCAACTACTGTGTACTGGTCACGGGATGGGCAATTTTCACATCACCGTCTGATTTGATTTCCTCCAATGATCTTCTATATAAAGAAAGAAGTTCAGAGAGGTCAAGGAACTTCCCCGAGATCACAGAGCTAGAAAGTAGCAGAGCTGAATGGATCTGTCCACCTCCGAAGCCCTGGCTTGTCCTCCTCTACGGGGGAGCATCCCTGCCAGAGGGGACACTGGCAGCACGTGTCCCCGATCTGACCCATGAGACTTCAATCTGCATTTCCCCCCGGGCTTTTATTATCTTGTGGACAGTCAACGCTTTACCCTTTCTCTCTCTTCTCCCAGAGTGAAGTCCACAGGGCCAGCCTGACCTCTGAATCTGGGCTGCTTGTTCTGGGTCCTCCCAGGTTCCCAGCCAACTCAGGCACGGGGAGAAACACAAGCTGTGGTTCTTACTGGGCGTCGGGTGTTGTATGACTGCTTCCTTGTAAACGTCTAGGAAACCAGTCCTCGGGGAGGTCGGCCCTTGCCTCAGCCACCAGCCAGATCTACACCATTCATCGGAGGAAAAGCCCCCCTTCCCTCACATTCATTGATCAACATCTTGAGGCTTTATCTACTCTAATAAAACAAAACCAATACCTGGGACAAGACTCAGCAATGACTTTCTTGGGGGGAAGGAGCTCTTCTCGCTTCAGACTTGGGAAATGCCTGATGTTATCAGGATTAAGACAGGTGTTCATATTTTCTCCTTTTTTGTAAGTAGAGCATGCCGTGCCAGGTGCTGAAAATATGTCAACACGGTCAGGTTTGTAATGACGTGCACTCAAACTTTCTATATCTTTACTGATTGTTGTACATTCTGTTTCGGAGGGAGGTGTCTTTCTCTCTTTTTTTTTTTTTTTTTTATATTTTTCTGAAGCTGGAAATGGGGAGGCAGTCAGACAGACTCCCGCATGCACCCAACTGAGATCCACCTGGCATGCCCACCAGGGGGCGATGCTCTGCCCATCTGGGGCGTCGCTCTGCCGCAACCAGAGCCATTCTAGCGCCTGGGGCAGAGGCCAAGGAGCCATCCCCAGCGCCCGGGCCATCTTTTGCTCCAATGGAGCCTTGGCTGCGGGAGGGGAAGAGAGAGACAGAGAGGAAGGAGAGGGGGAGAGGTGGAGAGGCAGATGGGCGCCTCTCCTGTGTGCCCTGGCCAGAATCGAACCCGGGACTTCTGCACGCCAGGCCGATGCTCTACCACTGAGCCAACCGGCCAGGGTCGGGAGGTATCTTTAAATCTCTCCATCTTTTATGAATTTGTTATTCACTTAGTAGTTTGGTTGGTGTCGCTTAATGCATTTTGAGGCTATGTTAATAACTATATAAACGTGTTAGTGTGTGTCTTCCTGGCGGATTAAGCCTTTTATTAGACTCTCACTCTCTGTTAATGCCTTCTGTCTTAAAGTCCACGGGGAAACTCACCAGATTCCCCAGAGTTGGCGAAGTTGTGTGGTGTTTCTTCTTCTGTTACATTACTGTCGGCCTCTCTGTTTCCTTGCTTTCCGGATGTCTCCTGTAGCAAGCGCATGGCTTGTGACCTTGACTCTCCATCAGAACACTGGGTCTACTCACATGTAATATAGTTTAGGGCAGGGGTCCCCAAACTTTTTACACAGGGGGCCAGTTCACTGTCACTCAGACCATTGGAGGGCCAGACTATAAAAAAAACTATGAACAAATCTCTATGCACTCTGCACATATCTTATTTTAAAGTAAAAAAACAAAACGGGAACAAATACAATATTTAAAATAAAGAACAAGTAAATTTAAATCAACAAACTGACCAGTATTTCAATGGGGACTATGCTTCTCTCACTGACCACCAATGAAAGAGGTGCCCCTTCTGGAAGTGCGGTGGGGGCCGGATAAATGGCCTCAGGGGGCCGCATGCAGCCCACGGGCCGTAGTTTGGGGACCCCTGGTCTAGGGCATTGGGGTTTAATTCTCCAACTTGCTCTTCATCACTCTACCTTCTTCAAGCTCCTTTTATTTTTCCCTGTCTCTCCTTTCCTTTCAGATTGAGGTTTAAAATGTGTGTCCCCAGTAATAGAGCATCGACCTGGCATGTGGAAGTCCTGGGTTCAATTCCCGACCAGGTTACACAGGAGAAACGCGCATCTGCTTCTCCACCCCTCCCCCTCTCCTTCCTCTCTATCTCTCTCTTCCCCTCCTTCAGCCATGGCTCCACTGGAGCAAAGTTGGCCCGGGCGCTGAGGATGGCTTCATGGCCTCCACCTCAGGCACTAGAATGACTCCAGCCGCAATGGAGAAATGCCCCAGATGGGCAGAGCATCACCCCCTGGTGGGTGTGCTGGGTAGATCCTGGTAGGGCACATGCAGGAGTCTGTCTCTCTGCCTCCCTGCTTCTAACTTCAGAAAAATACAAAAATAAATAAATAAATAAATAAAATAAAATGCGTTTCCCTCTCCTATTAGCTTTGAAGTTTTACATTCTTGTTATTCTTTTACTGGTTACCTGAGAGGCCACAAGACATGCCCTTAACTTACCATAGTCCACTAGTAACTGGTACCTGAATCCTCTTCCCAGGGAAAACCAAAAATCGCAGGCACCTAACCACCACGTGATCCTGCCTGGCTTCTATGCCGTTGCCGTGTGTCTTCCATAGATTTTTAATGTCCACAAGACGTGTTTGTTGATCTAGGCAGCCAACATCATACACAGGGGTTCCTCTGCTGTTCTTTCTATATCCGTGCTGTTTCTTCTGTGATCGTTTTTCTTAAAAAACTCTCTCTAAGGTTTCCTTTAATGCAGGTCTGTGGTGACAAACCCTCTTGGTTTTGTTTGTCTGAAAACATCTTTATATGACCTCGATTTTGTTGTCTGCCTCCAGGGAGGATTTTCACATCAAGATACCCAGGGAGGGGCCTGAACAATTTGGGTCACCTTAAGCGGCTTCCAGGGTTGAGACCATGGGAAGCTGAGCTACGGCCACCACAAGGGCGTGTCCACCTGTGTTTCATCCTCAGAGCAGGTATTCGGTTCCAAACGAAAGCACACAGGGGTTTATTAGGCCCTCTCTATTGCAGTTCATCCTCCTACTGCCTTGAGGCTTTTGAATATTGGGAAATTAGCAACTATCCCCAAGGGCACAACGTTGGTCTCACTTCTCTGGATGTCCAGCTTCTTCTTGATCTTGGCTTGGTGATTCTTCACTATCCTGTGGGCTCATCAGTATTTTCAGATAGCTTCTTCCTTTCTTCCTTCCTCCTTCCTTCCTTCTTCTTTCTTTCCTTCTTTCCTTCTTCCTTCCTCCTTTCCTTCCTTCCTCATTCATTCCTTCCTTTCACCTGAAGGTGTGTTTTCTTTTCCTGCTGGACGGCTCCGAGGCCTCCACAGACCAAGGACAAAGGCAACATCTGCCTCCAAGCTGTCCTCCTGGTCTGAAGGGCTGTGGACGGAGGGTTTTCGAGGCTGGCGGTGGGGCTTTCTTGGGGTATCCCGTGACACCTGCCCTGCTGCCTGGCCCTCGGTCCTCCTCATTCCTCCATCTCAGGTCACTCCTTTGGGACACTGTCTCTGGACTTGGACTTGGCCGGGACCCTGTTGGGCAGATAAAATGTATTATGCTCACTTTGTTAAAGATTACGCTGCCCACGAGGAGCCAGGTGATATTAATGTGTTTGTAGCCTGGGGCTCGGTTTTGGGATTAAGCCTTTCCCACCCGTTTTGATGTGGGGCGGTACAATCCAATCATGCCTCAGAGAAGTGACTTTGTATTAGAGACTTCCCTATTTTGTATATTGGATTAAAGGTTGTGAAGCTATACTATAAAATGGGGGCAGAACGGGACTGGGTTCTTGGCTCCTGAGATTATCATTAGAAGAGAGAGCAGAGGAGAGCAGAGAAAGGCCACATGGAGGAGGCCAGGAGAAGCAGCCAAGATGGCGGAGTGCTGAGTGAGGTGCCAGTTTGTGTAGAGTTTGTATCTGGGATAAGGAAGGAGATGGGAAACTGAGGAGAATAAGGCCGGTGAGCTAGAAACCTTTGATTCTAGGAAACTCGGATAAGTCAGTAGCTTTATGAGCACTGAATGTGACTGGGTTTTGGAGCCTAGTGTGTATGTTTTTACTTGCCCGCCGGGTGCAAGCTAGAATTAAAGACTATGCCCACCAGTTTGTGGCTCCGTTGTTTCTTTACCGACTGTCCGAATCCAATGCGAACCTGCATGAGCCAGGCGGCTGCCGTGATGGTGGCCTTGGCCGTGGCCACTGGCTTTACAGACCCCCTCACATCCTCCCTCTGTCGACAAAGCTTTGTTGAAACTAAGTATCATCTGCAGAGATCAGGCTGGGTCACCTGTGTCTCCTCGGTGCCCATAGGAATCACGGCTAGTGGGGAGATGGGGCAAGAATGTGACTTTTGTACAGAAGTCTTGGGCTCAGCTCTGCTTCTTGCTGGCTGAATAACCTCGGGCCAGGGACCTTTCCCATCTGAGCCTGTGTTGGGGGAGGGTGAGATGAACACGTGCAGAGGTTTTGTGGGGAAACCGTAAAGCACCGGATAAATAGGGTTGTCCTGAGTCGCCAGGAGGGGCGAGAGTTGGAGGTGCTGCTGTCAGGAGGCCTCCTGGTTTGGACATCTCCCTGCAAGACCTGGCGGCTCCCCCTGCTGGTGGTCGGGGACCCTGCAACCACAGGGCATGACTGGCATTTAGGGGATGGAGCTCACCACCTACCTGATTGTCCAGCTACTTTTTGTTCACACACGGTGACGGGGGAAGCTTGCCACCTCTCAAGCAGTGTGCCTTCCTGAGGGATGTCCCTGATGACAAGAAAACTTCAGGCTCATGTTAGGTTGAAACCTGCTTCCCCGTAATTCCTACCCACGAAATCCAATTTGGTCTCTGGAGTGGTACAGTCAGACTGTCCCTCCTCACAGCCCTTCAGTTACCTGGTGCCCCCTCTTAGGTCCCCTCTGCTGAGAAGGGATGGTGCTTCTGAGCTTCACGAAGAAGCGTGGAGCTGTCACCAGAACAGAGCCTTCACCCTGGAGTGAGGAGGACAAGGTTCTCTTCTGAGCTCAACTTTTGTGACTTGCCCTGTGGATTCAGGAAGTAAACTTGGCTGTCTATGCCACGTTCTGTTTCTTCAAAAGGCTTTCGTGCCCTGGGACCCCAATCAGCTTGTCTCCCAGGAATCTTGCCTGCGCCCTGGCACGTGCCCCAGAAACAGGCTTCTCCCTCCTCCAACTCACTGAAGGACAAACCCAGGCGAGGTCTTTGGGGTTCATTATCCAATCTTCTCACCCGAGGACCCTCCTCGTCTGAGAAGTCTTCCTGAACCATCAACCTGGGTGAGCCTCTCCTTTCTCAGGAATCAATCTAGACAATGGTGCTGTCTGGTAGGGTGCTGTCTACACCCCCCCCCCCCCCCGATAATATAGGGCTGTGGCAGTGGCAATAATGACAAGACCTACCTTCAGTCCACCTATTGCTCCTAAATCCCTTATGCACAAGGCACCTCCTTGTCCCCCACCCCCTTGGCGTGCCGCCGCCCAGCAGTGACTCTGAGCTTCCCCCGTGGGTTCCCTAATGGTTTCATGTGTTTCCTTCTCTCCCCAGCCCGGGGAGAGACTGTTGGTGTTGGGATGAGTTGTTCTGTTTTCGCCGACCCTCCCAGCCTGGGCGTGCTATCTCTGCTTCGCACATAACTGTGCATTTCCCGAGTGCATGACTAGAGGGAGTGATGCCTGTGGAGAGACCCTGTACCCCATTCCCCAGAGCTGCGTGAGGACGCAGAGCTAGAATGGACCTGAGGAGAGCTGCTGGGTCCGCACCCACTCGAGATCCCCTGAGTTAACCAGGGGCAGCAGTCTGACTTTTGTGACTCTTCTTTTGTCCCTTCTCTCCTCATCCCCCCCCCCCCCAATTACATTGGTGAAAGCCCAAGACTAGAGAGCCCCTCCCTGACCTCGGCAGTCCGTGGGATCTCAGCTTGACTTTGCTTTGGCTGAGCCGTTGACCTGTTGTAATTAGTTTCCCAAAGTGCCTGCCGTCCCCCAGGGCACACAGCTAATTATCTGCCGAGCATGCACAGGGCCCTGACAGCTTCTGATGGATCCGGGTGCCGTGGCCGCGTCTGTGGGTGGGTGCTGGGGGCCCTGCCGCACAGAGTTGAATCAATCACCCGATCCGGGTTTTGGCATGTGGAAGGTTCAGGGTGGGACCAAGCCTAGGCGTGACACCCGGGATCAAGTGTTAGCTCTTCCCAGGAGGCTTATTTCAAACACATGGCGGCCACCTGCTCCCCGGGAAGGAGGCTACCGTGGGAAATCATTTCATCTCATTCTTTATTCAGTTCCTTCCTTCCTCTGTTCAACATCTTTGAGACCCTAAAGGGAATAGATATTCCGCCAGCTGCTATGTGTTTGATTCACAAAGGAATCAGACTCAACCTCTGTGTTCGATAACCTTGGTCTAGTCAAGGACTTAGTGAGCACACAGGACAGTCTTCTGAGCTGTAACAGGGGCACAGTCCAAATGCCACAGGAGATCACAGGACAGGAGGGGAAACTTGCTTACAAATGGGAAAGCAGAAAAGTCTCCCCGGGGAAGGATATGGTTAAGCTGGACCCGAGGGTGAGATTGATGTGGGCGTAAGGAGGCAGGGCGTGGAAGAGCCCACTGTGTCCACGGGTCAACAGGGCTCCCCTGAAGACCAGTTGGGGGACCCCGCTCCTCGAGGTCAGCGGCAGGGTCACTTCAGAAACCTTGCCGACCTCACGTGTGCCAGCCTGGTCCTCACTCCCTGCCAAGCGGAGCAGCGATCCTCCGGGCTGATGCTCATGGTCATGTTTGTGAATTGTCACCAGCTCAAGGCTCCACTTTCTTCTCTTTTCTGGTCCTTTCCACAAAGCTGAGGAAGTCTCCCACTTCTAACTTTTCCCTCTTCCTCACTTCCCACTGCACCCTCTCCAAGGGCTGGACAGGTCACCCTAAGATGTCAAAGGTGCTGCCCCCATAGACTGCAGACCACATCCCCTGCTCCTGGACTGGTCCGTCATCAACGCTGTTCCTCACCTTGGTTGCTTTTCTAAGCTGAGCTTCCCTCCTCTCGACTGGCTGACTCTTTACATCTGTCCATCCTAGGGACCCTTCCCTGCCACCTCGGCTGGGTCATGTGCCCCTCTTGGTGGCCCCATAAACACCAGTGTTGTCCAGAACTGCAGTGTATTGAAATGACCTGCTTGTACTTGGAACTTGTGTATAGAGAGCTCTTTGAAGGACCGGAACTCAGAGTCTCTCCATCACCTAGGTGTACAGTCTGTGTTGTTTTATTGGTGTTTATTGGATAAAGAGATGTAGGCAGGGTCCTCTATAACGCAGACACCTCTGCGATACTCGTAGAGAATTCTGGAAGGAGGGATCGAAGAGGAGGCCGTTGCACATTTTACTTAGATCTGTTATGGTATTGAAATTATGTCAGGGCTCTGGCCACGTCCTGGCAAGCCGGCGGGAGGAGTGGGATGTGATGAGACACAGCGATCGATCGTGGCGGAGAGGCTTAGGGGCTGGGGGACCTTCTGGGTAAGACCCCGCCCTTACCCAGCTGTGTGGCCTTCATCCAGCCCAGGTCCCGACAGTCGTCAGGAGGGGCACAGACGAGATCAGTGATTCCCAAGGGTGGACCCCAGACCAGGAGCACCGTCTTCACCTGGGAAGTTGTTGGACATTCTCAGGCCCTAGATGCCCTGGATCAGACGCTCTGTGGGGGAAGGGAGGGGCTCAGCCATCAGTTGTCTAGGTGCCCCTGACACCCGCTGAGGTCCGGGCTAGCTCGGTGCTTCTTAAACGGTGCCCTGGATAAGAATCACTCGGGGAACTTATTCAGAATGGAGCTCTCTGGACCCATCTCAGAAGTTCCAACTCAGGAAGTCTGAGAGGCCTGGGAATCGTTGTTTAACAAGCACCCTGGTAGGTCCCGCCTCCGCCTCCAGGTCCCGGGTTCAGCTCCTCAGTCATGCAGGAGAAGAGGTGGAGGCCCCTGTCCTCCCGTGGCAGCCACGGATTCTGATGGGCTTGGAGCTGTTGAAACAATGGGTGGTGGGAAGGCCTGCCTTCCAAGTGGCCGGGAGAGGAACCGTCGTGACCACACTGCGGGACAGGACTCTAGAAGGTAGAGGCTCTGCCCCTGAGATGGGCCCGTCTTTCCCCAAAGCATCCCAGCGCGGTCACTAGGGGTGGACGGAGCACGTCTGACCCCTGGAAACACCCTTGTGATTTGCATTAAAAAAGAGAAAGAAGCTCGTGAATAATTTGTGAGTCATGAGCGGGCCTCTTCAAAACACAGTGGTGAATAGAACGTCCCGCTTTGCCTCTTGGAAGGGCGCTGGCCTTGGAGGTTTTACTGATGACCGCCGGCCCCAAGTGCCAGGCTCCCGGATTCGTGTCTGCTCTCCCCCTGAGCCTCCCGGGGCGGTGGGCTTGCCCTGGCTTGCTTACACATGAATGCACCTCCTCATTTTTATTTTCTTTTTGTATTTTTCCAAAGTTAGTTGTGGGGAGGCAGTCAGATAGACTCCTGCATGTGCCTGACTGGGATTCACTTGGCATGCCCACCAGGGGGTGATGCTCTGCCCATCTGGGACGTTGCTCCACTGTAACTGGAGCCATTTTAGCGCCTGAGGTGGAGGCCATGGAGCCATCCTCAGCACCCAGGCCAACTTTGCTCCAAAGGAGCCTTGGCTGTGGGAGGAGAAGAGAGAGATAGAGAGGAAGGAGAGGGGGAAGGGTGGAGAAGCAGATGGTCGCCTCTCCTGTATGCCCTGGCCGGGAATCAAACCAGGGACTTCTACACACCAGGACAATGTTCTACCACTGAACAAACTGGCCAGGGCCACACCCCATTTTTAGATAGTTTGAAAGGGCTGCCTCAGCTCCCTCTGTGGCCAGACAATCACAAGGCCGTGGGACCCCATGCCCAGGCCCACTGGGAGGTTGGGACCTAAACCCCAGAAGCCCTTGCCCACATAGGGAGGTATTAGAGGAGGCACAAGTGTGTCTTCTGTTTTATTGCTTCCTAAGAAGCTGGAAATGGAAAGCAGACATTAAGGAGCTGTAAATAATAATCCCCCAGCCCCAAAGCCCATACAGAACAATGGCCTGGAGGCTCTGCCCACCAGGGGCTATGTGTGCAGAACAAAGGCAGGGGCCCCACAGGAGCTAGGCTTTGCTCCTACTGGGGAGTCCGGGAGTCTGGGAGTCTGGGTCCGCAGGTGTCCTATTGTCAGGCAGAGCCCCAAGGGCTGCCTGGGCTATGTTGCTGTCTACACAGGCTACAGAAAAGGAATGGGGGAGGGTGACTTTATGGCCTTTAAAATTGAAAGGAATGAAAGAATGGAGAAGGAAAGAAAGAAATATAAAAGGATGAAGGTGAGAGAAAGAGAGGGAGAGAATGAGGGAAGGAGGGAGGGAGGGAGGGAGGGAGGGAGGAAGGAAGGAAGGAAGGAAGGAAGGAAGGAAGGAAGGACGGAAGGAAGGAAGGAAAGGGAAGGGAAGGGAAGGGAAGGGAAGGGAAGGGAAGGAAGGAAGGAAGGAAGGAAGGAAGGAAGGAAGGAAGGAAGGAAGGAAGGAAAACTGGGTCAAATGGTGCCCCGGGGCGTGCGATGGTGGGGAGACGGGGGAAGGGTAAGGTTTACCCTCTGCATTTCTAGAATATTCTCCTTCCCCCAGTTCACAGGCTAAGTCACCTATGACCCATTGAGCGGACGGGCGAAGACCCTTTTCTGGCCGGGCAAGGTTCCTGCATCTGCCCCCCTGTGTTCAGAGGCACCTTCCTGGGCCTTCCCCAGGCTTTTTTTCAGAAAACAGAAAAAGATACTTTGCTGCTGTTGAATACATACTGTATTTAACTTGTAATCCCAGAGAAGTGAAATGCAACATCTGTTTGAGTTTAGGGGAACTGTCCGAAGATTGTGAAGACTCGCAGTTTCCTAATGAGAGTCATTTGTAAGGCACTCTGCAGAGCCGGCTCCGACGCTCCCTCCTGCGGGGCTGCCCCCCAAACCGGCGCGGTCCCTGGGTCCTCTTCCAGTCAAAGCCATGTGCACACGTGTGCATGCTTTTAACCCGCCCTTTGTCCCAGCAGCACGAAAAGCACCACAACTCCAATGGGAAGCAGGAAAGGAAGGACGTACTTTGGGGGGTGGGGGCGCAGGGAGACCACAGAGAGGACACAGAGGAGTAAATTTACTAAAAGGGGAGGAGCAGGAGGAATGGGGGGGGTTGCGGTGGACCAGATGGCTGGTTGGTGCTGAAAACTAGGCTGCATTTCCCAGTGAGGTTTACATTCATTTAACTGGTTCTTTTTTCTTCCTCTTCTTCTTCCCATTTTTAAAGCTAGGGCCGATGAAAGAGAGGTGTCTCACAATGATGGAACATGTGCGCGCGCGCGCGTGTGTGTGTGTGTGTGTGTGTAGCTAGGTGTGCTTGCTTGTGCTCACGCACAGGGTTGACCGCAGAGATAAGAATGATTTGGGAGCTCTCAAAAATACCCCCCCCCCCATAAAAAGAATCCTCTCTCTTCCTGGCCCACGACTGTGCCCGAAATTCCCACCCTTCGAGCCACTCCTGTGGATTAAGGCATTGTCTATAGCCCCCTATTACAACATAAATGTCACCGGGGGGGGGGGGAGACACTCAATTCTTACCACCCACTCCTGAACTGTCTGCCACTTGTCAGAGAGCAGGACCCTGGCGATGGGACCCAGGGCAAGGACACTGTGATTATGGGGGAGAAGGCTGGGCCGGGCAGCTGAGGGCGTGTGTAAAATACTACTTTCTGGTTCCGGGAGGTACTCAGATGGGGAAGCTGGGTAGCAAAACAAGTCTTCCCACATCACAGGTTTCCTAGGCTGTGTGTGTGACAGGGTGTACAGATCACAACATTCTATGTAAACAGTTAATATGGAATTCTCTCGGGCCCATTACGAGTGTGGCACACCTCTGTGTGTGGTGATGATTTGGATATAGCATATGCATGTGCACACACACATATACACATTCACACACACACACACACACACACACACTCAGCAGTGGAGGTCCTGTAAGTGCGAAGTGGGAGATGTTGGGGAAGGACCCCCTTGGGAACCATGTGACTCCTCCCTCCATCACTAGGAGACCCTCGTTCAGTTCAGGTGGCTCATCAGAAACGGCCAAGGGTTGGGCTGTAAAGACCGAGCGTGGCACTTCTCACCAGGATTGGGATTTGGAGACACATGAATGTCACCCAAGTGCCCTTTAAACTGTTGGAGTTCCGGAGCCTGGGGAGGTGCAAGTGTAGGGAGACTCTGGCAAGGGTCAGGCTCTGGCTCCTGGAAAGGCTGGACGTCTTTGTGTGGGAGCCGTCCTGGGCTGGGTACAGAAACCAGCCTCAGGGGACAGTGGTGGGACTGGCCTCTGCTCAGGGAGGCTGCCCGCTGGGATGGTTCAGGGAGGAGAATGGCCCTGGCTGGAGGATGGGAGGAGAATGCTGTCTTTCCTGGGTGGGAAGGACGAGGATGTGGGAGGTGGGGAGCGGCAGAGGACAGAAGGTGCAGGAAGTGCTTCTCAACCCCAGCCTCACTTTAGAATCATCTGGGTTGCTGTTGAGAAACACAGTGCTGGGCTCCACCCCCGACACTCACAGATGAGCCGGGGAGGGGACCGAGCTCCTCGGGGTCTCTGAGGTGCAGGTGGAGCTTAGAGGACAGCCCCAGAGCAGAAGGAGAAACTCAGTTCTGAGATGGGCAGGCTGGGGCTGAGTGGCCAGTCCCCACTGCACATGTGGGGAGGAGAGTGGGGGCCTGGTGCCAGGGGTGGGGGTGGGTGGGCGTGGGGAAGGGGACGTTCTGGGGGCTTCTGTTTAGACAGTCGAGCATCTGCTGATTTACAGCCTCAGCAGCTGGTGGTTTCTGACCCATTTCTGGGTGAAAGTCTGGTTGGGGTCTGGGTGTTTGGGCAACAAGGAGAGAATCCCCCCCCCCCTTTTCTGTGGCTGCCAAGTAGAATAAGTCACTGTGCTCTATCGGGCCAAGAAGATAAATTCTGGGGCTGGACACTTCAAAGGAGGGACTGGATTTTCTGCTGTGTAATAGATACATATTTCATAAGTAAGTCAGTAAGGAAGCCAGTGAAGAAACTGGTAAGTCAAGTGATGCACACCCTTGTTCCTCTCTTAGGGTGGTTCTCCCCTCTCCCCTGGATCCTGGGGGCATACATGTTGCCCTTAGTCACCTGTGGACACCAGCCTGGCCATGTAGGAGAAACAGGATGCTTTGGCCCTGGCTCTCCAAGGGGTCAGCGCGATCCCCAGAGTGGCCTTGGCCACCCACATGGAGAAGGGAGAAAGAGGGATGACACCCATTCCCTCCGTGTTCCACCCAGGGGAGGCAGGGTTTGGGCTGAGGCTGGGCCACGTCAGGTAGCTGAAGTCCAGGCTGACCAGCTCTTTGTCCCTGGGCAGCTTCACATGGTGGGTCAGGGTTGGACTGGAGGTCTGGCTGGACCCAATCTCTGCACACACAAAGACAGGGCAGGCACAACCCTGACTTCGACACAGCTCCCCAGGAGCCAACCAGCAGCCCTGCCAGCCCACGGGGAGCTGCACAGCACACAGTAGGTGGGAGGGGACGGGTCAGTGGACAGGAGGGTGGCGAGCAGACAGGTAGCATGGCACTCATTTCAATGGGGAACCAGCGGTCCAGGGTTTCAGCTTCTGGGGCAGCTAGCCTGGCTCACCTCTCGTCTCCACCATGTGGTTCTGTGGGCCGGGCGTGCCTTGTCCTGCCAGGTCACCTGTATGTGGACAGAGAACATGCAAATAAAATGGGCATTAAGACAGTGGCCAAAGAATTTCATTCCTTAAAAGCAGATATTTATAGTCTGGACACCGTAAATAGATAGGTGTCAAGGGGACCAAGACCCTGACATTTTGTGCCAAGTTAAGGGTTGTTGACACATGCAGTTCTCTGTAAAGGGGGCCTGTGGCATTTATGTGGTTCTTTTAAAAAAATGATTTAAAAACTAAAATGAGGCCCTGGTTGTTTGGCTCAGTGGTAGAGCATCCGCCCAGCGTGTGAAAGTCTTGGGTTCGATTCCCAGTCAGGGCACACAGGAGAAGCACCCATCTGCTTCTTCACCCTTCCCCCTCTCCCTCTCCATCTCTCTCTTCCCCTCCCACAGCCAAGGCTCCATTGGAGCAAAGTTGGCCCAGGCACTGAGGATGGCTCCATGGCCTCCACCTCAGGCGCTAGAATGGCTCCAAATGCAGCGGAACAACGCCCCAGAGGGGCCGAGCATTGCCCCCTAGTGGACATGCCTGGTGTATCCCAGTCAGGCACATGCAGGAGTCTGTCTCTCTGCCTCCCTGCTTCTAACTTCGAAAAAATACAAAAACAACCCCCCCACACACACGCACACACACAAAAAAACTAAAATGATATGAAGGGACTCCAGATTGTCTGTAGGGGGAACCCAGCAGCCAGGCTCAAAAGGATGGGCACAGATGGGTGGCCATTTCAGACCTTGTTTCTTAGCGTCTAAAGGCACAAGGCGATTTGCAGGAATCCCTGGGTACCGTGGCTCAGCTGCAATTCCTGCACAGGGGATCACCTGCCAACAGGCTGAGTACCTCTTGAATGTGAGTCTATGTTATTCAACTGGAAGTTGTCAATCAGGTTTTTTTTTGTTTGTTTTTATTTTTTTAAAAAAGAAAACTTGTTGCCACTGTTTCTTTTGTGGGTACTTAGTCCACATTGCTTTTTGTAAGGCTGTGACTAGAAAGAAATGGGTGAACTGGATTTTTAAAACATAAAGAATAGTTTTGAGATAAACCCGAGCATTAGGCCTCCTCTTTCTCCCCTGGTCATTTCTTGTGTGTGTGTGTGTGTGTGTGTGTGTGTGTGTGTGTGTGTTTTGTTAGCTCTGGGTTTTTGGTATATGGGTCTGTTGACAGGGCCGAACCACTGCACGGGCAGGTTTTTTGGTTACAAATGAACACTGTTGTGTTTTCAGATTTTATGCATGCTGTTGCTTTCCGGAAGAAAACAAAGCCCAGATTCCTGTTATCAGGTGGTCAAGGAAACTTGTTGCAACTGTTTGCAGTTTGCAGAGGCCTGGGGATGACCCTTGAGTCTGCCTGCTGCCCGTGGACCCCTGAAGAGAGGCAGACAGAGGCTTGTGTGCAGGACCACAGAATCCCAATGGCTGCTTGACCTGACTGTTGTCTTCCCTATCACCTTTATTCCTATTATATTACTACAACACATTCCATTTACTATCCAATAAGGGTGCCTTTGGGCTGGCCTGATTTTTGCACAGGAGCTATTTTAGCTGCACAGTTGAATTTTATCCATTAGTGTTTTTTTTTTTTTTTTTTTTTTTACTCCAAGGTAAAGAAAAAAGCCTTAAAACTCTGTAGGGGTGATGATGGCACTGAGAATGGGCCTCCTTCCCATGTGACAGGTGGAAACATGAAGGGGGCCTGTCCCTGTCTGAGAACTGCGTGTTCAGGTCAACTCCAAATCAGGCCTCCGGGTCTCAGGTCTCCTGGCCCATGAGACCCCACCCCCGCCCTGAGCATCTGAGAGGAGAGCTGGTTGGGAGGCGCCCACTTCTTCATGGGGGAGGAAGAGAAAAGGTCATTTGTGCTGCAGAAATATTCGAGTCTGCTTGTGTCTCACAGCAAATCCCCGTTTACTTCTCTGAGGCATGTGCCCCAAAGAGGGCCTTGGACTTTGTTTGGTCTTGTGAGTGGTTTCCAGGAGCAGGTGTTTTTTGGCGAGTTCAGAGGAAATTCTTTAGGTGAGACACGTGGATGAGTCTTTAGTCCCTGATGCGTGTGTGTGCATGTGTGCATGTGTTTGTGTGCATGCATGCGCATTGCGTGAGCATGTGCATGTGTGAGCGTGTACACTGTGCACTAAGGGGGGGTGAGCCTTAGCCCCTCTTCACTTTCGATGCACATGCACGGTCCTTTCTGTCCTAATTAATTACGAGTAATAGCTTTCTGTAGTTGCTGGTACATGAGGGAGTGAAGTGGGAAGTAATTTAATTGGCTGTCTTGCTTTCTAAGCCCAGTTTAATGAAATAGTTCTCAGCCTGAAGTGCGTGTGTTATCTCTCCTGTTATTTTTCCAATGAACAGTTCATTGGATCACGTCTGTGTGGGACATTCTAATTGGTTTGAGGAGTGACAGTGACAGGATGGGAGGGGGCGGGGAGATAACCCCAGTGCCCATGTTCTGAGGGACGCGCCTGTTGGTTTCCTGCTGCCTTTCCTTGGCAGAGCTCAGACACGGTGCTGTCCTGTCACCTCCTCGGTCCTCATCGAGTCCTTGACCAGAGGGGCGATGTCCCCCATCACTGGCTGGCAGGCTGATGCGCTGGACAGACAGAAGACTCAGGGAGCACTGGCCCGGGGTCTGGGTCCCTGGGCTGTGGTCTCCCAGAGTTCCTGTGGGCAACGTGGCCCTGCAGACAGGGACTCTGCTCAGCCCATCACACCGTCAACACTTCATCTGAGCACTCACCGAAAGGATGAGTGCAGAGGGTCTCACGAGACTCCCCTCACCTGTTCTCCTGGAGAAGAGAACAGCGCATAGACGTGGGCAGAAAGCAGGGCAGATACAAGGGGCTCAGGCGGCAAGTGCACGGTGGGTGTCTCCTAAACTGTGCACCCCAGGGCCTGGCTGGGTCACCCTAGTCTTGGGCCTGGCCTGCAGCAAAGCATCCCACCCTCCTTCCTGCCTGGGATGTGGGGCCCCCAGAAGCCTGAGACCAGCCCACACTCAGCAGGGCTTCACCACACTGTCAGGACGCTCTGACACCCGGGGGTCCAGTCCAGCTGGGCCGTGGGCCTGCCTGCTCTGCTTCCGCGGTCCACGTCCCTTCTCTCTGGTGTTCCTGGCCTGGCACATTCAGCCGTTTTAAGCATCTTCTGGGTTAGCGTAGAAATGGGCGCCCAGAGGCAGGGGAGAGCTTCTGGGTGTGGCCACGCGGCCTGCATCCAGGTGGCCCGGCTCATGCGGGTCCGGCTCGCTCTGGGCCGGCTGAGAAGAGCTGGTAGGGTCTCTTCAGGACCACTCCCCAGTTGGGTAAAAACTCCTTTCCCCTCAGAGAACCTGTGGTGGAGGCCCAGCTCCAGGAGAGGCACAGTTTGGGGTTTGGGGACAGGGAGGGGGACATGTGAAGCAGCCCAGAGACAAACAGCATAGCTGTGTGGCTGGTCCCCAGTGAACGGGGCCACAGCTGGCGTGGAGGGCAGAGAGAGGGGCCATAAGCAATATGGCTGCAGTCTGTTGAGACAGCCAGTAGGGAGCAGTGGAGGAAGAGGTCTTTCCTCCCTCACTGTGCACGCGGAGAACCGAGTCTGTAACACTGCCTCCACACGGTGGCGTCCTAGCTGAGGTCTGGGGCATCAGGAACTCTCCCTGTAGGGACAGACAGGCCTCTGGAGAGCCACAGAAAGGGGGATCAGTAGATAGGTCTGTATCTCTATGTCTCTGTATCTATCTATCTATCTATCTATCTATCTATCTATCTATCTATCCATCCATCTGTCTTTATTATTTTTTTCCCTCCGCTGTATCTCCCGCTTGAGCCCACGACAGGAGATGCGTGGCTGTCCCTGGCTGGCTCCTGTCGTCGGCTTAAACTAGGCAAACTGTGCTGGGAATTCAAGTCCTGCCCATGACGTTCAGCCCCCTCTCCTTCCCAGAAGGCCCCCTGGAGTTCTGGTGGAAAATGCTGCCCAGGGGCAACTGCTAGAGCACCGAGCGGTAGTCTCCTTTCTGTTCTTGGGTTCGGGGGTCCGAGCTCTCTAGCAAGGGGCCGGGGGTGGCTGCCCCTCGGTCTGGCCTGGCTCTCTTGGCAGGGAGAGTGAGTCTCCCTGGAAGGGCTTTGGGCTTCAAAGTAGATATGTGGGGGTTTGTGGGCTGGCCACTAGCCCTGGACCCTGTGACTGCACCGATGTGACCATACTGTAGACATTCCGGGGGGTTCTAGACATCATCCCACGGTGTCTTCCTGACTGTGACAGGGGCTGGGCTGCATCAGAGGCTCAGGTAACAGAGGAAGAAACCGAGGCTCAGAGGAATGATTGGCGTATGGTCTGTTCACCAGCTAGGTCCAGGTAACCTCAAGGCATGTTGAGGTCCTGGGCTCTGGGTTCTGACCTCAGAGCACCCAAGTGGGCCTCCCTTCCAATGTGGGTTAGGAGAGACATCACCACCGGAAGGCACAGAGATTGGGATGGCTGGACCCAATCTCCTTAGGGAGCTGGACATGTCAGAGCACGTCCAGGGAGCAATGTCCGGGTCATCCTGTTCAGTCATCCTTCCCCGAGGAGCAAAGAAGGGCGCTGGCATTTAACCAGGGAGAGAATGTCCTGTGAGCATCCAGTACCAGTGTGGACAGAGAAGCTGGAGGCCAAGTCCTCAGAGCACCACTAATATTATGTGACCTTATTCCTCACATCCCTTATCTACAAAATGGGCACGCTGTAGGACTGTTGAGAAGAACATGACAACACATCTGTGTGCCGTGCAAACTGTAACATACTAATTAGTGGGAGTTCCTGTTATTAATAATAACAAGAAAATGAGGCCAACACTGAGGTTTCCCACCTTGCACGGAGACATCTGTTACTCTCTGTGAAGGAAAGTCGAAACCTGCCACAAACTGGAAAGCACTGCACCGGTCAAAGGAATCATCAAGCATCAGCCCGGTGTGTGGAAGTCTCAGGTTTGATTCCCGGCCAGGGCACACAGGAGAAGCGCCCATCTGCTTCTCCACCCCTCCCCCTCTCCTTCCTCTCTGTCTCTCTCTTCTCCTCCCGCAGCCAAGACTCCATTGGAGCAAAGTTGGCCCAGGTGCTGAGGACGGTTCCATGGCCTTCATGTCAGGTGCTAGAATGGCTCCGGTTGCAGCAGAGCAACGGCCCAGATGGGCAGAGCATCGCCCCTTGGTGGGCGTGCCGGGTGGATCCCAGTTGGGCTCATGTGGGAGTCTGTCTCTCTGCCTCCCTGCTTCTCACTTCAGAAAAATACAAAAAAAAAAAAAAAAAGAATTGTCAGTAGGCCCAAGGTGAGTAGCACAGTAGCAGGTGGGCAACTCCGTCTTCCCAGGTGCATTCCTATAAAGCTTTTGGGAATGGCCAAGTGACCTTGGCTGTCCTCTGGCCACTGAGCTGCCTCCCTAGGCCGACATCTCAGCAAGGCAACTGGAACCAGATGTCCTCAGGCTCCCAAAAGAAATGAATGGCAGGCAGTAAGACGTGGGGGTAAAAATATCTGTGTGCCCTGAGCTGGCTCGTTTGGCTCCCTTTCTATCTGAGGATCATTTAGGCTTAATTATAGCGCTCAGGCATTCATTGGGTTTTTGATTAATTTTCCTTTCAGCTTGAAGGGTGTGTGAGTGTTGTGGGTCTCGTGTGTGTGTGTGTGTGTGTGTGTGTGTGTGTGTGTGTGTGTACGTGTGTGTTTACATCTTTCTTTGCAATGCAATTCAGTTGGGAGCTGGCTCCGGCAATGCTTAATTGTGCCTGTGGTTCTAACAAGAGCGTTCGATGTGCCACCCGGAGCTTGGTAGGCCATTGTTTGCATGGCCCCCGCCCCATGGGCTGCTCCTGCCGGATGAGAGAATGGCGGGGGTGGGGGGCAGGGCCTCGCTCAACTGGGACCTCCACTGCTGCGGGATGCCCGAGTCCTTCCTCCTCCTGCCCGGATGGCGCTTCGGGGATTTGGAGACCCGGAGAGCAGAGCTGCTCCTCCACTAATTACCAGTGCCGCGCAGAGCTGCCAAGTGACAGCTCACCCACACTGCACCTGGCAGGCGCTCTGCTCTTCGGGGCCAGTCTCCCCCTCCCCGGGTGATCACAGGGTTCTCTGCATAAGAAATACACTTGTTCCTTCTCCTGGTTTTAACATGTTCACTTCGTAAACTGGGAGGGGCTGCGCGGCTGTGTAGGAGCCAACGCCTGGCTTTCCCCTTCCTGTCCTTCCCATTTGTGTTTGTGTCCCCCCCAGCCCCCCTCCCTGGCAGCAAAGTACCTGGGGACGGGGCACAGGACTGGGAAAGAACCTGGGATTTGGGAGACAAAGGGCCCAGCCTGAACCCAAGCTCCTGACGTTTCCTGTTGGTGTCAGGGAATACGTCGCTTCAACTCTCTGCCATGTTGGTGACACAGGGTAATAAGAACAGCAGTCCATGCTTCCAAGACTGTTGGGGAGGAGGGGGCTGGAGGTGGTGATAAAATGCATATGGAAGCCTTTTGTAAAATAGAAAGCCACAGTTCTTTTATTTTACTGCTTAGGATGGTTGCTGAGAACATAATGTTGACCTAGGAGGGACCCACTCCTAGCACCAGGACAGAGAGGAGCCATGAAAAGGCCCCGGGATGGGCCTGGAGAAGGGGAACAGCCTCCTACTGCCCTCTAGGCTGTGGACCAAAAACTGTGACCCGGGGAAGAAAAGTGCAGGATGCAAAGGGCCCCAAGCCATAGGCCAGAGGGAATCTGGGACATTTCATTTTCTTTGACATAATTGTAACAAGGACTCCTCCCCTTCTTTCAAGGATGGATCCAACTGTCTCTAGTGCTCAGAGGGTGATGAGCTGAGGGACGGTGACAATGTTTTGGCTGGAGACAAGGAGGAGGGGTGTGTGGGGCTCAGGTCAGTGTGACCGTGCTGTGATGTGAGATTTGGGAGACCCAGGCTCTTCCTTGGGCTCTGCTGCTAAGTAGGTACATGGCCCTGAGTAGATGAGCTGATGCCACTGGACCTCAATGTCATTGGGATCCTGGAGTAAAAGATTTTATTGGTGACAGGGTATTCAAGAACCTGGTATTTATGAAATGGTCTTTTCCAGACTCGTGTGTGTGTGTGTGTGTGTGTGCGCGCGCGCGCATGTGTGTGTAGAATCCAAATATAATCCTGAGACCATCCAACTAACACCTAATCAAGGCACCGGATGAGTCCCTTTGAACTGATGGCATCTGGCATCAGACCCTGGGACTCTCAGGGACAATGGCCTGATGGGAGAAAGGGAGGGAGGTGACTTTAAGGAGAATTCTCTCCCGCTGAAGCACCTCTCACTTGGCAACATCCTAACTGAGTTGAGAGGTCATGATCGGAGGGTCACTGACAGGAAGGGGGAACGGTTTTCTCGTAAAACAACCATAACTTGAACACCGTGGGCTGCCCAGCACTGGAGCATTCTGGGAAGTGATTTCCGAATCAAGAGACCCAACCACGGCATTCACTATAGTATCGCTGACCATCATCATCGTGTCTATTTGCACAGGGCATGTGTCCTTTAGAGGCACGTTTCCAATGTGTCTCATTTTGTCACCATGTCATTTTCCAGACAACTGGGCCAGGGTGGGGTGGGGTGGGGTGGCGGTCATTTCTTTTAAAATTCTGAGAAGTGTGAATGTTCTTAGTAGGAACAAGTCCAGCTAAGGATGCAGCACTTTGCTTTACAACTACAGCTGTGCCCTTGGAAAAGCTCTATGTAAATATAACCGTGGTTGTTGCATCTTATTTTCACGAGCCAGGGGAATTTGAATACAGTGCTCTTGTATAGGATTCTGTAATATAAATAATCCTTTCTCGCTCCTATTAAAAAAAAAAATTTCGGAGGAGGTTTATTGATTGCTTTTTCATGTGTGCCTGACCAGGGGGCTACAGCAGACCTAGTGACCCCTTGCTGAAGCCAGTGACCTTGGGCTCAAGCTGGTGAGCTGTACTCAAACCAGATGAGCCTGAGTTCAAGCCAGCAACCTTGGGGTTTCTAATCTGGGTCCTCTGCATCACAGTCCGATGCTCTATCCACTGCACCACCACCTGGTCTTTTTTTTTTTAAGGAACAGGTTTTCTTAAAGTGAGGCCACACAGGTTAGACTCCAGGGTCAGTAGCCACTCTCCAGAATCTAATTCAGTTAAAGGGAGACACTTTTCTGACAGGCAGGGTGAACCGTCTCAGCAGCTTGATATTTCAGCCATGGAACGTTTTGGGCCTTCCTCTCACCAAAACAAAACAAAGCAAAACAAACAAATAAAAAAACCCCAAGGAACATGGGAAGGGACCGAGGCACCCCAATGGAACAGCTGAATTATTTCTCAGTGAAATGTCTCTGGGTCTTCCAGGAGTCACTGATGTGTCATTAATGGGCTGTTCTAAATAGCTCAGCCTGTAATCGATAACTCATCTATGGGGGGTAGCTCGTGACTGGGGTGTGTGGTTGGTTCATGCTACATCATTTGGCATGGATCGGTTAACCCTCTTGTGTGAATAAGCAAGCACCATCCTTTGGGACTAGAACCCGAAACAAAGTCAGTTAAGTTGCATTTTTTAATAAAAGTCACTTAAAAAAGGTCCTCCTGCTTCTCCCGCTCCACCCTCAAACTGTGGTAGTGGACAATATCTTTGGAGCTAACCAGAGGGCTGTCATAACAGCTCTGCACCTAAACCCTCTCTCCCCTGAAATAAGGCTGGCCTGTCCATGCATAAAACCCACAGCGACACCGTGAGAGTTTCATAATTACTTTGCTTGAGCAGGGTGGGGGTGTTGAATAAGGCACCATATTTCTATATCACAGTTTGCACGAATGAGAACAAAGGAAAAAGCTCTTTTTGGGGCAGAGTCGCTCATCGAAGAGCTGGAAAAAATCCTTACTGCAAAAATTAGAAACCTAAAAAAAAAAAAAAAAAAAGTTTGCTATTTGGCCTGACCCAAAGAAAGGCGGTTTCTCCTTTTCATTGGCTGCCTTAATGTGAGCTGCTCAGATTTTCATGACGGAGCTCCAATTTTAAGACTTATGAAGCCCGTCCTCGCAATGGCTCAGGTGGGTAAGAGTTGAGCTTCGGTGAAGTGGCACTAAAATAAGCCCAGACAGACACATAGTGCATTTCTGTGTGTGCGTTGCAGCTGCACGGGGCACAACAAGGACTTCCCAGCCGATCTAGTCCCTACGCCATGTGGAGCCTGCTGTGCGTGCTTGCATGCTCACATGCGTTCTACATGTCCAGATCATTCAGAAACTAAACAAACCCAAACCAACAAAAAGTGAAAAATACAATTCTTCTTTGTTGACCTTGACCTGTTCTTGAAGCCCTCCTATGTGGAGCCATGGCGCATATACATGACCTTTTTGTAAATTTAGGACTGGCAAGGGGAACAGGCTGAGCAGCTGGTAAACCAGAGTCACGATTCAGGTTGCACTAAAAACACGGTCAAGGCCCCAAATATCACAGCACACTGCAGCCTGTGTTAGAAACGATCTGTCCAAATACTGTGTGTGATCTATCCAAATACTCTGAATACTCGGACACTTCTTTGAAGAGGGAGGTAGCTGGAACTCGGGAGTCCCCATCGGGGAGTTCACATCAGCACCTTGGACAGCGCCTAGGGCTCCCCTCTCAGAATAGAGCAAATCCTCTATTGCCTGCAGTTTTCTAAGTGGTCCTTACATTCCAGTGCGAAGAGTGATGATCTGATAACCAACTCATAAATGCACAACAGTGAATTTGCAATAATAACTGACTCCTTCCTCCCTCTCCCCACTGCCCATTCTGCTCACCACCTGACGTCATTCCGCCCCCTCTCTGCCAACCCCACCCCCCACCCCCATCAGACAGTGGGGCTGTGTCTTACAGACGCCTGGTGTGGATGTTTTCACTTCTGCTTCTCATTGGTTGGAAAGCAGCACTTGCCACAGGCACGGTTTAATTTAATTTCCACCCCCCTGCATCTCACAGGAGGGAAATGGTCAATAGTTCGGATAAAAGAATCATCCCAGTCAGCTCCAAAATATGGCTACTTGCATGGTAATCACAGCAAGTCTGTCAGCTCAGGGATTTCTTTATTCCTAAGAGGAAGGGTTTTTTGTGTTTTTTTTTTTCCCCTAAGGATTATGGTTCTACCACCCAAGGAGCAGCCTCGCTCTCCACACGTGGCTGCAAAGGCAGGCAAACCAAGAGGTCTGCTTTGGCTCAGAAACTCAGTTTGGCCGCTGCCGGCCCCGGCAACCTCCCTGCGCATCTTTGCGGCATGTGCTCCACACACAGTCAGGCCAGTCAGCATCTACTTGGGAGGGATCACCACCAGAGGTGGCCCCCGCTTGGGCCTCCACATGAGGACCTGGGCATCATTGGCATTGGGTTTCACTAGTGCGTTGGGGGGGATGGGTTCCATCCTGCTCAGGATCCGGGGTTGCTCCTGCTGAGTCCTGCCCACCAGCCGGGCCCGCTGGCCCAAGAGCTGAAGAGGGTCCACTTCAATGTCCACCCTCATCCTCCACTTAATGGTCTGCAGAATGATCTTCTCTTTCGTGGTCGTGTTCATGGCCACCAGCCAGGTGGTGAAACTTTGGTCCCGCTTGATCCTGGTGAGCAGAGGCACATTGCTGTCACTCACTGGCACTGCCCACGTCACACTCGGGTAGAAGTTGTCATTCATGCTGACGGAGAATCTGGAGATCTTGTTGGTGGGGCCGACCAGGGTCACAGTTTCTGTGGTGTTCCCGTACCAAGGGTAGCTCACCCCGTCCGAGTCACTGATGGCTTTTACTCGCCCTTCCCTTAAGTCAGGCAGTTCCCAGCTTGACCTGGCAAAGCAGAAGACATGCAGAAGAAGAGAAGAGGCTGAATGAATTTTTCAAAAGCTGGAGAGGTGCCCGCTACTTCCTAACACAGCCCTAATGTGGGCACAAGGGGACATTCAGAGGGCATTTCAGGTCAAAATGTTCTATGTGGTGCTGTCTCAGGATTAAACAGAAACAAAGCAAAACAAAAATAAAAAAGCAACACCAAAACAAGTTAAAAAACAACAACAACCAGAGCTGGTCCAAATGGAAGCAGAAAACTAGGCATTAGCGAGACCCACCAGGAGAAGGCATCAATGACTTAGGATAGTGGAATTATAATCACGTGTTTATAATTATAATCACTGTAAAAACCACTCTTGGGGGAAGTATGAGGGTGTGTAAGGTGCGTTCATTGGAAAGTGAGGGTGGTTAAAGTTTGATGTACTCAGAAGGAACCATCAGGTTGTAAGAGGCAAAAGAAGGTGAAGTTAGAGATTACACTAACTTCTAGGTAATCAGTAGAATTTCTACTCAACAAAGAAGGCTGTTTAAAATCCCAGTCACTGCCAATCCAACACTTATCCAACACAAAGAAACTGGTAACACAAGGAGCTAGTGGTCACCTTCTGGGACCACCTCAGTGTGAAACCTGTGCTGCAGGCTGGCAGACATGGTGTCTCACAGCTGTTCTCCCACTGTCTTCAAGTCCAGCTTGCAAGTCTACTTGCTTAGTTTAGCAAACTTGCTTCCTGGCATTTTGCTACTTCTCCTGGCTGCCCTCAACCTTGTACAGAAAGTGGGAGGATAATGTGCCCAACTCTTAGAGCATGTCTCTCTCCCCTGCCATGGACTCATCACCACCATCATCACCACCATCAACATCATCATCATCACCACCATCACCACCACCACCATCACCACCATCATCACCATCACTACCATGATCACCACCACCACCACCATCAACATCATCATCACCACCATCATCACCACCATCAATCACTACCACCATCACCACCACCACCACCACCATCACCATCACCACCATCACCACCATCACCACCATCACCATCACCACCACCATCATCACCACCATCACCATCACCATCACCATCACCACCACCACCACCACATCACCATCATCATTACCACCACTATCACCACCATCATCACCATCCCCACCATCACCATCCCCACCATCACCATCATCTACATCCCCACCATCACCACCATCATCACCATCACCACCACCATCATCACCATCACCATCATCACCACCATCACAATCATCACCACCATCATACCCACCATCACCACCACCATCACCACCATCACCATCACTACCACCATCACCACCACCACCACCATCATCACCATCACCACCACTACCTCTACTATCACCATCTCTACCACCATCACCATTACCATCACCACCATCATCACCACCATCACCATCACTACCACCATCACCACCACCATCACCATCATCACCACTACCTCTACCATCACCATCTCTACCACCATCACCATTACCATCACCACCACTACCACTACCATCACCATCTCTACCACCATCACCATCACCATCACTATTACCACCACCACCACCATCACCATCACCACCATCACCAACATTACCACCATCACCATCACCATCACCATCACAATTACCACCATCACCATCACCATCACCACCACCACTACCACCATCATCACCATCACCATCATCACCACCATCACAATCATCACCACCATCATACCCACCATCACCACCATCACCATCACTACCACCATCACCACCACCATCACCATCATCACCATCACCACCACTACCTCTACTATCACCATCTCTACCACCATCACCATTACCATCACCACCATCATCACCACCATCACCATCACTACCACCATCACCACCACCATCACCATCATCACCACTACCTCTACCATCACCATCTCTACCACCATCACCATTACCATCACCACCACTACCACTACCATCACCATCTCTACCACCATCACCATCACCATCACTATTACCACCACCACCACCAACACCATCACCACCATCACCAACATTACCACCATCACCATCACCATCACCATCACAATTACCACCATCACCATCACCATCACCACCACCATCATCACCATCACCATCACCACCACCACTACCACCATCATCACCATCACCATCATCACCACCATCACAATCATCACCACCATCATACCCACCATCACCACCACCATCACCACCATCACCATCACTACCACCATCACCACCACCACCACCATCATCACCATCACCACCACTACCTCTACTATCACCATCTCTACCACCATCACCATTACCATCACCACCATCATCACCACCATCACCATCACTACCACCATCACCACCACCATCACCATCATCACCACTACCTCTACCATCACCATCTCTACCACCATCACCATTACCATCACCACCACTACCACTACCATCACCATCTCTACCACCATCACCATCACCATCACTATTACCACCACCACCACCATCACCATCACCACCATCACCAACATTACCACCATCACCATCACCATCACCATCACCATAATTACCACCATCACCATCACCACCACCATCATCACCATCACCATCACCACCACCACTACCACCATCACCACCATCATCACCATCACTACCATCATCACAAGCACCACCACCATCATCACCATCACTATCATCATCACCACCATCACCATCACCATCACCACCACCACCATCACCACCATCATCACCACCATCATCACCATCACCACCACCACCATCACCACCATCATCATCATCACTACCATCATCACTACCACCATCACCACCACCACCACCACCACTACCACCATCATCACCACCACCATCACCATCACCATCACCACCACCACCATCACCACCATCACCATCACCACCACCACCACCACCATCACCATCACCACCACCACCACCACCATCACCACCATCACCACCACCATCACCACCATCATCACCACCACCATCACCACCATCATCACCACCATCACCATCACCACCACCATCACCACCATCACCACCATCATCACCACCAGCACCATCACCACCATCACCATCACCATCACCATGGCTGATACTTACTGAGTCTCTGCTCCAACCACTGTGCTAAGTACTTTATGCTTTCTTAGTTAACGCTCAAAACAGACTACAAGATAAATGAATTTTTCTTTCCATTTTACATGAGAGAGGATGGAGACACTTCAAATTCTGGGTGGGCCAAACCAGAATCACCTTGTCCATGGCAAAGCTGGCTCTTTCTCCTGTTTCTGCTACAGCAGTGGCCCAGTGCTAACTGTCTTCCAGGCCAGAAGTGAGGGTCATCTTTGGCTGCTCCTCTGCCCTCTCCTAGATTGCCACACCTACTGTATCACTGCATCTTAAGAAATCTTCATCAAAGGAATAAGTAAATATTTGGTTTTAGAACCATTTTCACGCCTGTACACCTGTAGCTTGGTAGAGCTTGTATCTGACACAAGACTTTGCCCCACAGTTTTACACTTTATATAGTCATTCACCTTAAAAACAAAATCAAAAACAAAAACTGAACATCTACTATTCATTTAGGATCTATGATTAGAATAGCACCCGTACCTAACACTGGAAGGTATTTCTGCTTAAGGGGGAAACAGACAAGGCACAAAAATAGAAATGAATGAATTGGCTACGATGAGCTTGGGGTGAGAATCTAATGAGATAATGAAGGGGAAGCACTTGGCACAGTGGGGGGCACAAAGCAAGTGACACTGGAGGGGAGGGGCAAGGAGAGAAGGAAGACAACAGCGAGAGCGTCGTCCGGTCATCCCGGGGCAGGCACTGGGCACACCTGTTGGAGGTAGGGGTCATTCGACGCCATTCCCACAATGAACAGCAGCGCCTCCTGTATAAAATGGGACTAGAAGCAGCTGGAGGCCTCTCTGCATCTCCGAGCTGCCGTCCCCAGGGCTGAGCGAAGGGAGGGTGCCTGCAGGTGCTCAGGGAAAGCATACCCCGCCAGGTCACTGTTAGTTATTATCTCCTCCCACGGCCCTCTTTGCCTCGCTGTGATAAACAGTGTTTGCATTTCAGACAGCCTGCCATTGACCCAGCGCTCACAGCTAATGGACCCGCCGATGGAGCTAATAATGAAAACATCGATTACTGCCGCCTTCAGGCTTTCTGCCTCTCATTTTTAGGAGAGGCAAATCTTAATTGAACAAGCTCACAGGAGGAATTCCATTCAAATAAGGGGTCCCTGGGTGGGGGTCCAGATGCCACCCAGACCAACCAGTTCTCCAAAGCCCACCAGGTCACAGACACCTCTCCGAAGAGCCCCACTTGGCTCCCCTGTAGCCCAGTGGTCATCAAGGAGATGGGGACAGCACTGCCATTCGTGAAGGCAAGGGGTGGGCTGGTGGGTGCAGGGGCACTGCCGACCCTAACATCCTGATGGCGTGTGGGATTGGGGTCGGGGTGACCACACATGAAGGGTGCACACAGAGCTCCTAGGGGAGGCTGAGAGATTCACGACAGTGCTGCCCCCAGGCCCAGGTGACAGAAGTCCCTGCCTGGTCCTACATTCTAAAGGGGCTGGGACAGCCACTCAGGTATCTTCTGGCTACAATGGGCAAGGGGTCCATGGGGCTGTGAGGACCGATGCCCAGGACCTCAGTACTCCTACCCAAAACTTGCCTCCAGGGCCTGTGCAGGCCTTTTCCCTGGTCTGTCTTCCCAAGGGCAGTCCATTCCACCTGGGTGTGCACCCTGGGCTCACGGGGCGGCCACAGCGGCTGGGTTACCTCTACTACACTGAGAAGGTGGGGGGAGGGGCTCCCCTTCTCTCTTCATCTCCATGGCTCACCCTGGCGAAGTCCCCACTCAGGAATGTGGGAAGTTGAGCTAGCGAAACTCCACATTCTGAGGACCCAGGCTCTCCTCCACAGCCATGAGCCCACCTGCCAGCCGGCTCCCTGCTCAGTGTCACTTGGACTTGGCAAACACAGCACTCCGCACCTTTCTGTCCCCCAAACCCTGCCGGGAAGGAGCTGGAAATAAGAGCCCAGGATGAGAGGTCAATAGACAAGACAGGACAGGGGCACACAGCTCAGGGCCGGGGAGAGGGCTGTGCTGGGAGGTGGGGGGCAGGAGTGGGGGACACCAGTGCCCCATGTCCCCCGGTGAGTCGCGAAGCCACAGCCTCTGGGCAGCCTGTCAGCCCACGCAGACGCCAATGCCGGGCCTGGCGCTGGCCCAGGTCCTGCTCCTCAGATGGTTTGCACCATGATTACAGAGTAAGTTTTAAAATTAGGTTTTCCTCATTCTGCACTGTTTATGTCAGACTCCGGGAAGCCTGGAACTACCAGCCTCCCACCTCCCCTCCGCCCTCTTCCCTTCCGACCGCATCCTGTCCTTTCCGCCCCTTGGCGAGGCCCGTTTTCCCACAGCGGAAAGACCGTACCCAGACCCTCCGTTTGGGGAGCGGCCCCAGGTGGAGGTGAAGGCCTTTCTAGCCAGGGCCCTCCTGCTCCATCTGGACGGGGTCTCTCTAGCCTCGGGGACACCTGCTCACTACAGATTCACCCTCCACAAGTCAGAGCTCAGTCCTCTTGGACCCCTGTCCCAGGTGGGCTGTTAGAGGCCTTCATCAGCCTGTTCCCATGGGCGGCCCCGAGGTCTCGGGTGGATGGGGTCTGAGGGTGGTCTGCCTCCGACTCCACTTCTGAGCTTCTTGGAATGAAGTGTCACCCCCACCCCTGTGCAGAAAAAGGCAGTGTCCCTAAGTGTGCCCTGTGCTGGACATGGCCTCGAGCTCATAGCCTCTCCAAGGTGACGGGTCAGAGGGCCTCTCGTGGGGTCGGATGCCAGAATCTGTCTCGGTCTGCAGGGCCGCCACCCTGCTCTCTCCAGGTCACTGCAGTGCTCTCCTTGCTGGGCCCCACAAGCTGCACATGTCGCCTTTCAGAACGTAAATCAATCTCACTGAGAACCCACGCCAGCCTCTGCACACTTACAAACACCATGGTGCACGGCTGGGTCCTCCCCACCTCCCCACACCATCTCCAAGGCCCTAGGCTCCGTGCAGGCCAGCAACCCCAAACAAAAGTAGCTCTTTTGAAATAAAAAAGATTCGTACTCGGGTCAGGTAGACAATGCCCCACCTGTCCCACCCCTACGACCCTTCTTCCCTGTGTCCACTCTCTGACGCTGGGCTCTTAGGTGGGTTGAAAGATGTCTACAGGAAGCCCTATCTGCACACGCCACTCTTCGTGGCCCCTGAGCTCACAGCCGCAGGGATAACTCTCCATTTTCTAAGGCAGGACTTCCAACCATCTGCCCATCTACCCACACATGAACCTGCCCTGGACAAGCAGACCGATGCCCTGCCCCTGAAACTGACCCCTTACACAACAGGAAGTCTGCAGAAGAAAAAGGCTATGTTGCCAGGAAGGAGGTGCCATCAGCCAAAGGAAGAGGTCTTCTCTCTGGGGACGATGGGTTAAGTTCACCCTCTTGTGGCAGTGACACCCCACTGAAGGGAATGTGGTCCCACCCAAAATTAAGAGTAAAGAAAAGCCCCGTTGGAGATATGGCTAATTTTAAATTAGTTTCATGATTTCTTGAACATTTACCATGCGCCTGGCACTGTCTGCAGGGGACACCAAGACTCATAAGATAAGGTCGCTGCCCCTGGGGAATGGCATCATGATTTGGGGAGCACAGACCGAGAGAGGCAGACCACTTTGGTGTGATGGGGGACATCTGGGGATCGACACATGTCACCGTGGGGGCCGCAGGCAAAGCGCCTGAGCCAGCTCGGGACAGGAGGGCGGGGATAACAACAGCCCACGCCGCCCGGCATCTTCACCCGTGTTCACCTATAGTAACCCTCACAAACACCCAGCGCGGCCGGAACTGGCATCATCCCCGTAGGAAGTGGGAGGAACTGAGGTCTGGGCAGGTACATCAGCGAGCCACTGGTAAGGTGGGACCTGACACCAGCCACCTGGCCCCTGAGTGGAGTCCTGGACAGAGAAGGAGAGGAGGCAGTGGCATGGCTGACGGCTCCAGGTACGGGCAGAGTCACCTGGATGGAGAGTCAGGCCAAGAGTGAGGGTGAGGGAGCGGAGGGGCGGTGGTGGCCTGGACCACTCCCCCGTGGCCGTGTGGCTGGGCTGGTGCAGGGGTTTCAGTATATCACTTCGTGGGTCCTGACCCCTCCCGCTGCCGTGGAGATACTCACTGAGGTGGTGACGGAAGGAACAGGAAAAGGGCCGCCGGCTTAGCGCGTCACATGTCACAGCACATCCCTCTTTTAAACGCTCTCTCTTAATCTTCACAATAATTTTATGAAGACACTAGGTTTTATTTTATTATTATTATTATTATTATTATTATTTTGTATTTTTGTATTTTTCTGAAGCTGGAAACGGGGAGAGACAGTCAGACAGACTCCTGCATGTGCCCGACCAGGATCCACCAGGCATGCCCACCAGGGGGCGATGCTCTGTCACAACCAGAGCCACTCTAGCGCCTGGGGCAGAGGCCAAGGAGCCATCCCCAGCGCCCGGGCCATCTTTGCTCCAATGGAGCCTCGGCTGCGGGAGGGGAAGAGAGAGACAGAGAGGAAGGAGAGGGGGAGGGTTGGAGAAGCAGATGGGCGCTTCTCCTGTGTGCCCTTGCCAGGAATCGAACCCGGGACTTCTGCACGCCAGGCCGACGCTCTACCACTGAGCCAACTGGCCAGGGCCTTATTATTTTTTTTAAGACAAGCAAACCAATGCTCCGAAAGGCTAAGTGAGCTTCCTCAAGGGCCGCCAGCGAGGGCGTGACGGGACCAGGTCCTGAACCTCCATCCACATCCTGTTTCTAACATGGTCTCCCCCACATCCTGTGGCAGGATGCAGAAACTGGGGAGGTCACCGGGGCAGAGCTATCACTTTTCTGGAAAAAAATAAATAAATAAAAATAAATTAATTAATTAAAAAAGATGGGGGCCATCAGTATCCAGAGCCTATTTTTCTCAAGAATTTTCCAGAACTTGGCTCACTGGGGGAAAGAGCTATCCAAACTGCCTGTAACAGCCTTGGGAAACATGAGCCAAAAATAATTAGCTAATGAGCTACCATCGATGCTAATTATCTCTGCCAATGGAGGCGAGCGGGTAGGTGGAGAATAGAAAGCAGAGGAAACCTGGTCCCTTCGATGCTGGCCCGCCCCATGCACACATCTGCCTGGTGTTCTCTCCCCACCTGCCGCCAGGGGCTTGTGTAGTGGGACCCCTCCAGGTGTCGGGTGCTCTTTGCCGCCTCCGTTGCCGGCCTGAGGAGTTGGTCCCACCTGACCTCACCCCACCTAGGCTCAGGTCTGGTTCTGCACCTCGTCCCTGCCTGGTGGGCATCCAGCTTCCATAAGCCTGTTTCTGTCACTGGGATGCAGATTTTGGTTTCCCTTTACCCCGTGCTCTGAAGCTGCCAGCCAGCCTTGCCCACCCAGGAATCCATCCCTGATCCTTAGGACCCACCGGCCCCTGGGCATGGGGCTCCCTGAAGTGGATTTTGGGTATGGACCATACCTCTCAGTTCAGTCCAAACAAAGCCCCTGAAATGGGGTACCATCTAATTATTTTGCGTGGTTCTGTAGGAAAAGAGGAGTAGGTAACTTGAACTCTCCCACGATGCCCACGTCACAGACAGCACACCAGGCCTCAGAGACCTAACTCGCCGCGACCTGGCCAGGCTGGAATGCCGCCTGGGTGCAGCTTGATCCCTGGAGCCACACTCTCAAATGCACTGTAATTCCGGGGAGTTCGGGAGGTGAAGACACATTTTACACCTATGGGAGGGGTAGCTGCTTCCTCAAGGAGTGTTTCTGGACCAGGAAAGTTTGTGTTCCCCCGTTTGGCAAGTTTCTTTGAAATACGCATCCAGTTTCTTCAAGTGGACGTGGCCATTGGTGAGAAGTGACCCAGACCAGGTACCGGGCAGAAAGGTGGCCGGTGGACACGGTCAAGGACACACCTCATGTCTTGTTGTGAACAGGGGGTCATGAACGGCAGGTGAGACACGCCGATGATCATCGTGAATCTTAATGTGCAAGCAGGTATTCCAAGTTGCTCCTCTGCCCATTACCATCACCAAGGAAAAAGGGGCCTGACGGGGCATTTGTCACCTTTTATTGCCTTTTCTCCCAGGTCAAAAGCAGGAGAGAAGAGACTGAAATGTCACTGCCCTCCCCTGCCAGGTGACCTACCTGACCCAGAGCTCACAGACCCTTGTTAACACCTTCCTCTCTACAGAACACCTTCTCCACGTGCCCAGGCACTACAACACCAGGCCTGTGCCATGCTAACGGAGGACAGCCTCATGGAGAAAAGCGTGTCCGCACAATGCTTTGCAGAACAGAAGAGCAGAGGCCTCTCTGGTCCCATGAGTGGGAGGCAGGCAGGCAGGCAGGGGACATGGAATGTGCCATTTCATTTTTAAAGAAAGCAACAAAACGAGTAGATACGGCTTAGGGGCTGGGGGTCAGGCCGGCATCCTGCAGGGCTGCTTCCAGGGGGGACAGCCTCATCCTGGGGTGGGTGACTGTGCACAGGGGTGCGGTGGCGGGGCAGGGGACGTGGGGAGTGTGCGTTTGTGTGTGCAGGTGTGTGCTTGCGTGTGTTGAGTTCGTGGCTCTCCCCAGCGCCAGGGGTCCCGGAAGTGAAAGGCGGGAAGCACCGAATGCCACCCTGAGCAGCAGCCACTGGAGGGAGACTGTACCCGGGACGGTGCCTGTGCCTATGCACACATACATGTACACATACGCACAAAAATATATACACTTATATACACACACCAGGCAGACGCGTGCTGGCTTGAGTGTCCCCGCATGTGGGGACGCAGACACTCTTCCTAGCTTCTGATTCTGTGGGCTGTGCTGCTCAGACGCACCAGGAGAAAGGAGGGGGGGAGGGGAGGGGAGGGGAGGGGAGGGGAGGGGAGGGCTACAGGGGTGGGGGGACACATCCCTCTCCATCAGGAGCTGTAGAGACGGCATCTCCACGCCCGGCTGTCAGGCCCTGCCCTGCTAAGAATGCTCACTCCTGCCTCTGCCCGCCTTCCTGAGCCTGCTGGGACCCCAGGCCTCTTCAGCCATCCCTCTCACCACCCTTGGGGCTGGAGGTGAGCAAACCAGGAACCACTTAGGGGGCAGAGAGAAGCCTGGTGCTGGGTCCCCAGGCCCAGTGACAGGAGATACACCGAGACCAGGGGCAGTGAAGGCAGCAGGTAGCAGACAGCAGTGTGATTCCCGCTGGGAACAGCCCGGCCCTGAGCTGCGCCCTGGCAGGAACCCCCCACCCCCCGCCCCGCCCGCAGTTCATTCAGAATGGCTTCAGGATCATGGGTTGGCGTAAATACAGACAATCGGCTAAGCAGCCTAACCACAGGTTTTCAGCTGAAAATGACATCTGGTCCCAACATACTCTCTATCTCTGAGAAACCCACACTGCCAGCAAGGATTGTCCTCGGGGGCTCTGACGTATGGAGAACACAAGGGTACATCTCCAGCTCCTCTAGGGGCCTCTGGGTCCCCGTCCTCAGCCAGGAGCCGTGGCGGGGGACGGGCGGTAGCTGGCCACGCAGCCCGGAGAGCCCCACATCCTGCATCTCCCCAGGGAGATGACTTGATGGAAATGCCTCCCATGGTGGCCCTCATTCCCAGTCCCCCCACATTCTAGCCATGTGACTACTGCATGCCTCAGTGTCCTCGTCTCAGATGGGAATAAGGACAAGGCTATCTCCACTGTCCTGCAGTCATGAGGAGACATGCCCTGACGCCTTGGCCGCCTCTCCTCACCCAGGAGGCCTTCCTCCTGGCACACCCATGGTGACAGGCCAGCCTGCACCCCCCTCTGCACCCTGGCCTGTGGGCCTCAGGAAGCCAGCCTGGTTGCCCGGGAGACCAGGCTGGAGTCCCAGCATCAGGAGATGATGAAGTGCTCTCTTCAAAAGGGATTCGTCACTGGCCCTGACCCTGGGCCGCCACCAAGTCCTGACTTCACAGCCTCCCTCCGCACAGCTGGGCACCTTTGAAGAGTCAGGCAGTCGGAACCATGGCTGCAGCTGGCTCTGCCCTGGGATACCGTTCATTATCTTCTCTCCCCAGGGCTGAGCCGACGCACGCGGTGGGCATCACAGGCGTCTCCCCATGCCTGTGACCTCCACGAGCCTGCTCTCTGTCACCGACATGGTGAGTGCACCTCCCGTGCACACTGGCTGGGGACTAGGCTGGCGCTGGTTTCTTCGGACACCATGAAAATTGTAACCAAGCCACACAGAGAAAGCTGCAGTGTCCCCAGTTTGGGGGATTGGGGCATGTGGCCCCTCATGTGGCAGAGCTCTGGGAAGCTGCATGCTTTGGGGTCTGTGAGGAGTGACAGCAGCGGTAATGGCATCAAAGGGTTTCAGGATCGGCTAAGCCCAGGGTCCCCCTGTACACAGGGCTGGGGATCAAGGAGGTGTCAGTATGGGCATGAATGGGCACATATAGTCACGCCAGGGGAGGGTCTGAAGGGACCTTGCCGAGCAAACTGACTAAGGGGAGCTTGCTGGAAACAGGGGACTCTCTCCAAAGCGGTGGGCAGAAATAGGAAGGGCAGGTGATACTGGGTCTCGTGTTTGTTCTCCGCACCCCAACGAACGAGCCTTCATTTTCTTTTCTTTTTTTTTTTTTGTATTTTTCTGAAGCCGGAAACGGGGAGAGACAGTCAGACAGACTCCCACATGCGCCCGACCAGGATCCACCCGGCACGCCCACCAGGGGCGACGCTCTGCCCACCAGGGGGCGATGCTCTGCCCCTCCGGGGCGTCGCTCTGCCGCGACCAGAGCCACTCTAGTGCCTGGGGCAGAGGCCAAGGAGCCATCCCCAGCGCCCGGGCCATCTTTGCTCCAATGGAGCCTTGGCTGCGGGAGGGGAAGAGAGAGACAGAGAGGAAGGAGGGGGGGAGGTGGAGAAGCAAATGGGCGCTTCTCCTATGTGCCCTGGCTGGGAATCGAACCCGGGTCCCCTGCACGCCAGGCCGACACTCTACCGCTGAGCCAACCGGCCAGTGCCGAGCCTTCACTTTCGGAGTCAAGACGCTTCACGTGAATAGCTGTGCTGACGCAGGACGCTAGAATCTCAGGTGTGTCAAGGCCGCCTATGAGGGGCTGGAATGGCTCCCACCCACCACGGACCCTCTGATGGTGGCTCACGTACCGCGTCCCGGCTACACCTATGGTCTGGCTGGGAAACGCGATACGTCCCTCATATTGGCTACGAGTCACTGGGACTATGACTCCTTTATGGCCAACTGACGTGGAAAGGAAGTCACACCCACAAGGTCCAAGGGTATGTCTCTATAATAGAAAACTGGGACGTTCTTGACCGAGGATGCCTCCCACACCGGGCTTCCGAGGGGTGCAATGAAGGGGGGTCATCAGTTCCGGGTACATCAGAGTCACCCCATAAATGCTCACTGTTGTCTAATTTCCTGTAAGATTTAAAATCTAAAGCCAGGAACATGTCCCTGGCTTCCCAAGGGCTGGCTCATGACCAGCAGCTCTCCATTTCGCCCGAGAGAATGTAAATTGAATTCAGCAGGTGGCACGGTCCAGGTTCTTAAAGGTCTGACTAACGCCAGGAGGCATGACTCAGCGCACCACACCACACCGCACCGCACCAGGGCCTGCCTGGGCTGTGAGTCCGCCAGCTCGTCTCTGGCAGCGGCTGGGTCTTGGCCAGACTGCTGCTTCTTGTCAACCCTGGGAGTGGGGCGCTCGCCCCTGGCCCAGCCTTGCCCTGCCCTTCAGCTTGGTGGCCCCCACCTTCTGCCCAGATTTCCACGTTCCTGTCCTAATTGTTCTCACAGCCCCGGTTGAGAGAAATGTAGGTGCGTGGCCAAAGCAAGGTTCTGTGGAGCCTGGCCCATAGCTTCTGATCCTTACCTCCCTTCACCCAACTGATATAAAAGCACCAAGCTGGTGTTTCGGGTCAGCGGCCTGGGCTGGACCTAGGAGAGAACCTTCTGGCACCTGAGAGGACAGCGCCTTGCCTTGGAGTCCTCCTCTAAATGCCGAAGAGACCAGCTCTGGCCCGCCTTCCTCCAATGAGACAGACGTCCCCGGAAAAGCTGGGACGAACATCTGCCTTCTTGGGTTTCAGTGATGAAGAGCAGAGCACATCCCCACTCCAGCCACTGCTCTCTGCAGGACACACTGGGTGCTCTGTCGCTCCAAGGGGCAGGCGTGGTCTGAGCTCCTGCCCCCCAACCAGCAGGCCAGGTACGACGAAGCCCCCGACCACCTCTGGTCCCCTGGGTGCGTCCCCTCTCCAGTCACCTCATTTCATCTTTGAAACCATCCTGTGGGTCAACCCCATTTTACAGTTGTGGAAACTGAGACCCACAAAGGTTAGGTAACTGACCCAAAGCTGCATTCCTACTAAGTGCCTGAGCTGGGGTCTGAGTCTTTAAAGACTGTATTCTCTTAGAAAGTCCACTTCAAGTACACTGGGCTGAATTGGCTTAAGTTAGAGAGAAGAGAGATAAAAAAAAAAATCCATTTTCTAATTAAAAACTAAAAGTACAGCAACTGCATCTTTTGGAAGAGACTGGCTGTGGAGGCCAGAGGGTCCTGCGGCCTGAGAGAGAAGAGGTCGTCTGTGTCATGGGTGTGGTCTCTCTGGGACACGGGGGAACCTGCAGAAGGTGGAAAGGTGAACCTTCACCTCCTTCCTACTGTGCCTTTGGCTCAGCTCCTAGCAGCCCAGAGACAATCACATAGGGCAAACTGAGGCAGACAGCTGTTACATCCTCATTTCTTCTCTGCCACATCCCTGTGAGTACGTGCATAGCCCCCTGCCCCCAATCCACAGATGAGAACAGCAGGAGAGAGGGAGAAAGCTGGGGCTGCCACATTTTCCTTCTGCTGCCAAGGGCACAGAAGATCCACCAGGGGGCATGGACCCTCCCAGGGCATGGACCCACCCGGGGCACCGACCTGCCTAGAGCAGCCCCTCCTGGTGGCTCAGTCCCTCCTGGCTGGAAGTGGAGCGGACATGCACTGTGTCAGGTACCAGGTAGACTTCTGGGATTCAGAGAGAGACAAGGTCCTGGTCTTCACCTCTGAGAACCTGTCCGTGCTGGGGCCTGCCCACATTTCCCATAGGCCATCTCTGTAAATCCTCACACAGCCGCAAAGTCAGCATCGCCGTCCTCACTTAATACATGCAGCACCCACATTTCAGAGATGTTAAGGAACAGGTCCAAAGACACACAGCACAGAAGTGGAGGAGCTGGGCTTTGATCTCGGGTGTGCCTGTGTGCTTTTCCCAACACACCGTGAGACTACCTCTCGCAGCATCTGCTGGCTGGCCACGCCAGAGAGACAACCTCACTGAGCCCAGACAGCACACGGACGCCTGCCCCGGTGAACCCGCGGGCTAAGGACGGTACCAAGGCCACACCTCACCTGGCACGGCCCCAGCTGCCAGGTGGCAAACGGATCCACACAGGATTCCTTCGCCTGCGCCGTGGTTATCTTAGAAATCAACGGTGACACTGTAGAGTCACTGTGTCGGCATTCTGCTATTGGATAAAAACCACCTGTGAAGCCGGCTTGGCTGGGGTAGAAGTGTTTGTGTCAAAAGCTTGGAAATGTATATAAAATATAACCCTTGGACATGGGGACTGAAGGACATGTGGAGACTAAGAAACGGGAACGGGGAAGCTGGGCCAACAACTCGCATTTTATCATCCTGTTTATACCTGTTAGACCTGTTAACAGGACCCAAACTTCTCTGCATCTCCTTCCTTCCTCCAGTTCAATTATTTATTCATTTCTCATTCCCTGATCTAGTTCTCATTGTTTCCATTCGTTTCTTGCTCTCTCACTTTGCTGCTCCCTCCCTGCCCCCTCACTCTAGGCACAGGAAGCCAGTGGCAGGAGGAAGGGAGCAGAGGGCTGTGACAGGAGTCACCGGGAGGCAGGAGCCTGGACAACAGGCAGACAAGTTGGGGATCGGCCCCACACTGGCGCCCAGGAGTTGTGTGGCCTTGGGCGAGTCCGTACCTCCTGTACCCCCATCTCCGATAAGCAGGGGGGTTCATACCTGGGGTCCTGTCCACCTGACAGCTCACCGGGTTTGGTGGACTGTGAATAGCTACACACATGTACGCTTGATCTCAGCCAAAGGCTGAGAAGCGATAGCCACACACAGATACATCGCTGTCTGTATCAGCTAGAGGCCAGAGGGGAGCAGTCTCACAGCTGGTGACCGCCGCCAACAGCCACACATGCGAGCCAGGAGGCCCTGGGCCATGTCACTTCACTTTGCCCGAGAGCAAATCTGGCATGGGGCTCAGTGACCAGTGGCCAGGGCAGACCCAGAGATTCGGCCAGCCTCTCTCTGGCCGCTTAACCGCTAAATATTAATGACTAAATAAGTATGTAGTGGGGGGCGGGGAATGATGGGTGTCCCAGGAACCATCACTGCGATAGTCCTTTCTCATATGCATCTAAGGGTCCCAACATCACAAGTGCAGACAGATGGTGCTGGAAGGAAGTAATACGAGCAGTTGGGGGAGGGAATAAAGCAATTTCATGGGAGGAGGACTAAACCCACGTCTGACCACCTGCGGAGGGGAGGGGACAAGGTGTGAATGCTGGTGGTGGGTGTCCCCAGGAAGGGCAGAGGCTTTTGTGGGACCCACTCACCCCCTTGGGTCTGGGCTCCGTTTTTCCCACTGGCTGTGTGAACGGTGCCAGGAGGCCCACGGGTAGCAATTCGGGCTCAGAGCCCCAGCTGGGCTGAGCCCTGTGTGTGTACAGAGTCTGAGTGTCCCCATGTACTGTCCGACTCTTAGGAAAAAACAGCATAAGGGTCCATTTTCCGTGTAGTCCTGCTCCTGCTGTTGACTATCAGTTCCAAACTCGGACTCTTTCTGCTCCCAATAAGGGGCTCTGCCCCGGGAATGAAGGCCCCAGGTTGAGCTCTTGTTCTTTCTTCTCAATGCGTGTTACCTTTGGAGGGTCACATGAATCATTGCAAAAAAAAAGATGAATGGATTTGAGAAGCCCCATCTCTGCTGAACAAACACCACATTGAGCAAACTGTCGAGCGCCTTTCCCCACAGGACGCGTGTGAGGCCACGGCGGGCACGGATGTGGGAATGTCTGGAAAAGGCCCCGATATAGTGCTTTTTCCCTGGACACTCTGCAGTGCCCCAAACTCCTGGTTACTGGTTTTCTGTCTTATTTTTTTTTTTTAATTTTTTTAATTTTTCTGAAGTGAGAAGTGGGGAGACAGAGAGACAGACTCCCGCATGTGCCTGACCAGGACCACCCGGCATGCCCACCAGGGGGCGTTGCTCCATTGCGGCCAGAGCCATTCTAGCACCTAAAGTGGAGGCCATGGAGCTGTCCTCAGCACCTGGGCCAACTTTGCTCCAATGAAGCCTTGGCTGCGGGAGGGGAAGAGAGAGATAGAGAGAAAGGAGAGAGGGAAGGGTGGAGAAGCAGATGGGTGCTTCTAGAGTGAGGGGGCAGGGAGGGAGCAGCAAAGTGAGAGAGCAAGAAACGAATGGAAACAATGAGAACTAGATCAGGGATTGAGAAATGAATAAATAATTGAACTGGAGGGAGAGAAACAGAGGAGATGCAGAGAAGTTTGGGTCCTGTTAACAGGTCTAACAGGTATAAACAGGATGATAAAATGTGAGTTGTTGGCCCAGCTCCCCTGTTCCCGTTTCTTAGTCTCCACATGTCCTGACCAGAAATCTAATCTGGGACTTCCGCATGCCAGGCGACGCTCTACCACTGAGCCAACCAGCCAAGGCAGGTGTTCCATCTTGTCTCCTCCTGTTCCCTTCATGGAAACCTCTTTCTTGGGGACACATTAAAAACTGTAGTCCCCCTGCACCCGCTCCTCCTATTGCTTCTTCCTCTGTCCTTTCTCTGACACAATCTCATTTCCCGCTGACCCCCGCCCCCCTCAAACCAGTTCAGGTCCCCGTCATCTTGTATGTGGTCCCTCCTCACTCTAATCCACTCCAGAAACTACCACCAAACAGCCCCTTGAACACGGCCCTTAATTAGTGTCAATTAGTATTAACCCTGTGATCGAGACAAAGGGGCTTGAGGCCCCAGCCCAGCCAGGTGACACTCCCGAGATGACACAGCCGTTCAGATGGCAGGAGCAGGCCAGAGCCCCGGGTTCCCAGAGCCTCAGATGTGGGTTCTCTCTCCCTCTCTCTCAGAGTACATCTCCCTCTGCACGGCCAACCCCACGGCAGGCACACATAAGCCCCAGCAGACCCAACGGATAACACTGTGCTGAGTCTGGTAGGTGTCAAGGTGACAACAAGGATGAGGGCCCGTTGGGGAAACAGCTGTGTTAGGCTCACTCACTGGCTGGTAGTTTGTATGATCAGTGCGTGAGCATGTGGCAGGGTCATGTGCGCACACATGTGTGTGTGTACCCTGTGTAAGGCTATGGTGCTTTCCCTTCGTGCAGAATGCCTGCCTGCCACCACGAGGGGTGGTTTTTCTGCTGGTTCGCCTGCTGCCGTGAGACTCGCTTTCACCCTGCCTGTTTGTTTGCCCGCCGTTGTGAGACTCTGATTGGTGGGAATGGCCCACCGCTTTCCGGCTCCACACTCCCTCTACCGTCTGCCCGAATCCCGTGTGGACCTGCCTGGCCTCGGCCACCAGCATCACAGGGTTCCAGCAGGACAACATGGTCCACCACCCCTCTCCTGGGCCGGCGTGCTTTTCTAGAGTCCCCCCAAATGAAACAAGACGGTGGAAGGCGATGCCAGAAGCCCTGTGGGCAGGGCCAGCCTGCTCTGGGGTTGAAGCCGCCCCACCTGGCCAGGCAGGGAGGGGCGTCAGGACAGAGAAGTTCCCCCTCCCTCCCTGGGTGACTGAACCCTCCAGCAGGCGGTGGTGGTGTGGCCACACCAGGCAGCAGCGGGGTCAGGTTCCTTGCTCCCACAGCTGTGACAAGCCAGGGAAGGCGTCCCAGGAGAGTCACTACCCCGCGACAGAAGTGCCTTGCTGGGAAACACTACACTGAGCCTGGGTCCCTGAATTCTTTGACTCACAAGGGGGGGGCATTCTGGCAGAGGGAGGGGCGGGGACACATAGGCCGTCCTTCCTGAGCATTTTGGCCACATCCTGAGACCCACGCTCTGCAGGAGAGCACCAGAGGGGGAGGGCGGGGGACCGGGGAGGCTGGAGCACTTCTAGTGCCTGAGAGGCAGCCAGGTGCCTCTGGGAGGACACAGGAGACTTATCCTGGGGGGGGGGGGTGTCTCATGGTTCAAGGAGAGGTGAACATCAAACAGGTCTGGGCTTAAAGGAGGAAGAATGAGGAAAACTGTATGAAACGCATGAGTTCATGGGTCCAGGGGGAGCAGGGACAGCTGAGCAATGCTGAGTGAGTTCCTAATGGGATCCTCCGGTTTCAGGAAAGAAAAACCAAGGTGACAAGGCCACATGCCGACTGTGGGTCTCCTGAGCCAGGATCTCGGCACCCGGAGACCCGGAAGAGCCCCACGGCCACGAGGCAGGAGAGGTCACCTGAACGCCGAGGACCTAGGTCTCAAATTGAGGAGGACCCACGCGTTATTGCTCTCGCTCTGATCGAAGCTGCGGACTTCACCTGAGAAAAAGAGTCCTGCTTCAATCTGAGGCCGAAAACTGGGAATGCCAGACAGGCTCACCTGAGCACGACTTTATCCAGCATCTGACATTTGTGAGAGCAGCAGGCTAGGCAGACGGGGACGCGGGAGCCGTGTGGAAGACCTACGATGAAATAGAGCATTGCTGCCATGTCACGTGAGGATCACGCGGTTCACAGAGGACTGAACGGCGGTCGGTGTTTCTGCCCTCCTGCTGTTACGTCAGCAGTGGTTCCAAACCCCTCCTCCGCCCCAGCACGCACAGGGCGGACAGTTCAGCACTCCCAAGCCCACTGGCACCGCCTCAGTTCCACATCTGTCACTGCAACTGAATGGTGTGACCGTGGGCAAGTCACTGAACTTCACGTTGCTGCTCCTGCCTCAGTCCAACGGGGGATCCTACAACCACTTGATGGGGTCCCTGTTGAGGATTCAATGGGACATGTGCATGAAACAGGCGTGGGCACAGGGAATGGCTGGTGAATGTCACGACAAAGGGCGTGTCCACACGTCACCTCCCTTCCCACAAGGTGCAGTGGCGGGTGACCCCCCCCCCCCAAGTCCCTCCCGTGCAGGATTCCGTGCTTATTGCCAAACTGTTCTAATCAGACAAAGACTCTCATGTTGGGATGAAGGCACCACGTTCAAAAGCCACTTGCTTCCAGCTGCTTTCTGCGAATGAAGCACTGTACAAATATGCCCACACTGCATCAACGATGTGAACCGGGCAGGGCAGCTACCTGCCCTCAGGTGCTGTCAGATAAAGTGCCCTGGGTGACGCAGCCAGCACACCAGAGTGACGAAACACGCCTCATGGTTGGTATCCACTGGCTCCCCGAGATGACCTACAATGAATGAAGTCAGGGCAGTCTGTGGGACTGTCCACTGTCCCATTTGTGCCCTCGGAGGGATGGGGAATACAGGGACCCATCTATGATATTAAACATTTAGGCAGTGTCCCCTAACTTCCCTCTAACAACCCAATTTGTATCAGCCATCCATGACTCTCTGAAAGTTGGTTCTGGGAGCGTATGTATGATTTCAGCCCACAGTTTCTTGGGCTAATGATTTTCAACATGGACTACGGACAGCACCAAGTACGTACAACTTCCTTTTATGTGACCTACAATAATCGCAATGACTCAGCAGGGCAGGAGGAGATGCCATTAACATCTGTCACCTGAAGGATTATTTATTTATTATTATTGTATTTTTCTGAAGTTAGAAGCGGGGAGGCAGAGAGACAGACTCCCACATGCGCCCAACTGGGATCCACCCGGCATATCCAGCAGGGGGCGATGCTCTGGCCATCTGGGGCGTTGCTCTGTTGTGACTGGAGCCATTCTAGTGCCTGAGGCAGAGGCCACAGAGCCATCCTCAGTGCCCAAGGCAACTTTGCTCCAATGGAGCCTTGACTGTAGGAGGGAAAAGAGAGACACAGAGAAAAGAGCAGGGGAAGAGTGGAGAAGCAGATGGGCGCTTCTCCTGTGTGCCCTGGCTGGGAATCGAACCCGGGACTTCCACACACCGGGCTGATGCTTTACCACTGAGCCAACTGGCCAGGGCCAGGAATTATTTTTAAAGAAGCCAATTAAGTCTACAATAAAACAGGTAGGTTACTGTGCAGAAACATTAATTAGGCCAATTTTGAGGTTTCTACCAGTTCCCTGAAAAAGAGTTCAGTCCTCCTCCAGGGGCGCGCCCCTCCTCCAGATGCCTGCCAGGTAGAACCTAGTTTGGTTGGCCTTTTCTTGAGGCACCTAGACAGACAGACATGGTTGATGTCTGTCCCGGAAGGAAAACGAAGAGGTGAGTCTGAGCAGGACTGTGTCACCTAAAACTAAGATCTTCCACACAGTCTTTGGTTTTGCAAGTGCACGCACAAGTGTTCAAGCCCCAAACCCAGGAAACTATTCCTTGGTGAGCAAAGGGTAGGTCAGGGATGGTTAACCGGCTCCAATCCCTAAAGCCAGGTGGGGGGAAGCAGGACCCAGGAGACCCCCATCTCGACGATGATTCAGGCTGCATGACCTGAATGCTCCTGGATCACGGTTCTAAACGACGGCATGTGTGACCTGTCTCACTAGCAACAGGGATACGCCTCTGTTGCTTTGCTATTTGGTCCCATAGCATAAGATGTCCTGGGTGAAGACCTTCTCCTCAAAGAAGCAGTGGAGGGGCAGAGACTGCACTCTCTGGGCCCCGTTTGCCGCCCAGGGAGGAAAGGAATGGAGAAGAAAGCCACCCAGAGAGAACTCCAAATGGAACAGTTTCCACCTCTGGTCTCAGGGTTCTGGGATCCAGCCCCAGGCAATGTTGTTGTGGTGTCTGCCCCGTGCAGAGGGGCGGCCCCTCCCCGTCTCCTCTGAACAGCCACCTGCATCCTGTGTGTACTCTGCGGAGACAGGACAAAGGTTAACCAAAACCCGAGGCAGTTTAGAATCAGCACAGATGGAACCCACTCGCTCTCAAGGTTGGGTTTTGATAAGATGAAGAAGAGAGGAAGTCTCCCAAGACCCGGGAAACTCCCCCAAGCTTCCTGCATTCACAAGCCGAGCGCAGAAGGGATGCAGACACGTGACCCTGACGCTAAATCGTTCCCACAGCCCCTTTGACAGAGACTTGTCACTCACCGGTCTTTTCAGGTGAGCCGACTAAAGCACACAGTATCTTATAACCAAACTCAGCCACTAATTTGTTTGTCTGTGGGACCAGATTGGGGGGCGGGGGAGCAGGTTCTCGCAAAGAATACAGAGAATGTGACAGAACGAGACTGGGAGAATTCCAACGGGTGGTGGAGGGTGTCAGAGGCTTTAGTAAGAGAGAGTTCAATCTTACGCCATCGTCTGCATTCACAGCGTGGCTGTTTCTAAGAAGTGTCACATTTGTCTTCCCAGAGCCTGGGGCATGGAGAGCCGGAGCCGCAGGCAGAGGGTGTGGGGCAGGTCAGCTGATGGCTGGCCAGCGGCAGGCTGGCCCCATCGTGAGTGCACTGCTGGGGACGTGGAAATCTCTGCAGCCTTTCCTCTAGTTATCAAGCAAGACCATCCCCTCCCTGGGCATCCTAAGTGTTAACTGACCTGAAGAAGAGAGGGTAATGTTGCCATCTGCGCGTTTTCCACCCAGCTGTGGAACCCTTTGGTCTGAGACAGACGATCTTAAAGCCCGGCTCGGACCTAGGACGTGTCTGCATTGAAGGCGATAGCTGTCTTGCCAAGGTTTTATACTTAGGCTGCTAAGGATACTGAGCAATGGACAATCCTTGTTAGGGGGTGGGCACGTCAGATTGCACTTAAACAAGGTTCCAGGCCCTGGCTGGTTGGCTCAGTGGAAAAGAGCATCGGCCTGGCGTGTGGAAGTCCCCAGTTCGATTCCCGGTCAGGGCACACAGGAGAAGTGACCATCTGCTTCTCACCCTTCCCCCTCTCCTCTCTCTCTCTCTCTCTCAGCAAGTGGCTTGGCTGGTTCGAGCGTCAGCCCTGGGCATTCAGGATACCTCAGTTGATTTGAGCATCCGCCCCAGACAGGGGTGGCCAGGTGGATCCCTGTCGAGGTGCGTGTGGGAGTCTTTCTATCTCCACTCCTCTCACCTAAAAAAAAGTTCCAGTGTCCTGACAACATGGGTCTGTTGCTGCTTGGGGCTCTGTCCCCAGAACCCACGTCCAATCTGGAATTCCCAGATGCCTGAACCTTTTGAGTGACCTTTCCTACCTGACACTGAGGCTAGGGCAGGGGGCAGCAGAAGTCTTGCGTTTCCAGAGAGGCACTCACCGAGTGGTACACACATGTTCCCTGTCTTCAAGGGGCTGGGGGGGGGTCCCACTGTGATAAGAGGGGGATAGTTCATATCAGGACTGACCATGAAATATAGAAACTGGTTTCGTTCGTGACTTCAGGAGTCAGTATCTTTACTTTAGGTTTGCGTATAATCATGTTGATTGCGACCAAATTATAGGTTCCTGGGTGCGACCTTGTCTTGCCCGTCTCTGACCCCTGAGGGTTCTAGCAGGGAGAAGACACCCTGGACCTGTTTTTGTGGAATGAGTGATGCATGAGGTAAGTTCATCTCAAATCTCCCCAGTCTACAGGCCTAGTACAGTGGATGCACTGCAGAGTTAACTGAAAAGGAATTGTGCCCTACCTACCCTGGGCAGGGCTACGCGACAGCGTCCAGGATTCGAACACACACCGCACAGGGCTTCTCCGGTCTAGGAGCCGACTCCAGGGAGGACCAGGGTTTGGGCAACAGCACAAGAGGCTGTACAGCCCGGTGGTTATGACTGTAGACCCTGGAGCCAGATCATTTGGGTTCAAATCCTAGCTTGAAAGAGCAGAGAGTCATCTTGAGTTACTCACTGATGTTCACCGTCTCCATTCTGTCACCTGCAAAGTGGCCAGGATAATAACGGTACCTCGTTCACAGGGTCGGTGTGGGGATCGAATGAGTTAAGACGTGAAGTATTTCACCATGTGAAAGAGTTAGTTACTAATAGGCGGTGGAGGCTGGGACACCGAGCTGGGCTTGGGGAGGGCTGGTGGAGACTCTCCCTCTGGGAGAAGGGAGGGTGACCCCTGCTGGGGAAGTGCGGAGAGAGGCTGGAGGAGTCACGGCTGGGGACTGACCATGGCTGAGGCATCGTGGAGGGACTGGCAGGTGAGACAGGTTAGGGATGCCCATCGTCCCTTGGGCAGGACAGGGCAGGGCTGGGCAGGGCACCAGAGGTTTGGCATTAACTCATTAAGGAGTTTGAACCTCGGGAGGCTTTTGAGCAGGAGGGGGTGACGCCATCAACTTTATGTCCTGAGATGCCCACTCTGGCCCTGAGGCAGAGGAGAGGGGGCACACTGTGGATGGGGGGTGGGGTGGGCGGGGAGGCCAGTCAGGAGGCCGTAGCAGTGACACAGATGTGACCAGGTGAGGCCAGCACGAAGGTGAAGGACTGGAGAGAGGAGGGCAGACTCCGGGAAGGAGGAGCAGGTTAAAGACACGACAGCCGCCCGACAATCGCCACGGTCCCGAGCCCCTCACCGCCCATCAGGCCCCGTGCCAAGAACCTGGCACGGTCGTCTCGTCTTGCCCGGTCCTCACTGATACCCTACACACCTCGTGGGGTGGGGCAGCGCTGTGCGAACAAGGTAGGGAGGAAACAGATGCCCGTGGGGGCTGGAGGATGGCAGAGACAGGACCGCTCACTCGCCTTGGGTGAGAATAAAAAAAGGAAGGAGGTTTCATCAGAGAGGGAGTAAGGAGGAGGCAGAGGAAACAGATGACAAAAGGCACCAAAGAAATCCTGACCCTGAAGGAAGGGGTCGGTCCGGTACCCGGGGTTCCAGCAGATAAAGGGATTGGGTGCCTAATTGTGCAGGAAATAGATACCAACACTCAGAACTGTCTGATGGTCCGCCCAATGCACGCGCCTGTGTGCATGTGTGTGTATGTACGAGTATGAGTACGAATATGAGAGAGAGATGTCCTGGATCCATGCACGCCCCGGCATTCGGGTGCATGCAGGAGAGGCTGTGCGTCAGGGTGGGGTCTAGGAACGGGTCTGATCTTCTTTATGAATGATCTGGATGTGGGTGTCACAGGCATAGAATCAACAGATGGCGATACATTTGTAGAAAACTGGAGAGACAGATTTAACTCCAGGATCACGGGCAATTCTTCAGCTGCCTCAAGGGGAGGGAGGCCCGAGAACATGACGCATTTCCCCCAGGATGAGCTCCCGTCCCTGCCTGTCGGGAGGAGGAGCTGTATGTCCGGGGCTCCCCCAGCAGGGAGAACCAGAGCAATCAGGCGGCCAGGCAGCCGGCGGGCCAGCCGAGAGGGGCAGAGAGAGGTCTTCTATTCATTTGCAGCTGCAGTGGCTCTTGACAGACAGGGAGTGGGTGGTAGCTTATTTTCCAACTCCCAACACCCACCCTTCCTCTTGTTTCTTCAGCAACAAGGCTTAAACACATTTTCCTTGGGGCAAACCTTCAGCTCCAAAGGGGAGAAGCCACGGAAAAAGTCCAGAGCCCGCGGGGGAAGGCAACCTGCCAGAGGAAGCCCTTCTGTGTCCCACCTGGTACCTCCCCCAGTCTTCCCCATCAATTCCCTCATCTTTCCCAAAAAGTAGCAGCAACCCTCTCTGGTCCAGCCTCCTGCCGGTGAAAGAGAGTAGTTTGGGGTTTCCTTGACAAAGCCAGTAGGTAGGGCCTTGCTGGGCGGACTCAGCGCCACCTATAATACTCCACTACCGTTTGAAAGGCACATTTCAGCCCTGGGTTCCTTGAATCTCCAACTCTGCCAAGGAATACAGTCGGTGGTGGGATGCCCTCAAGCTGGGCTGAAGTCCATTCTCATCCGAGTGAAGGGTGTGGCAGCTCCATCCGACACCTGCAGACTGGGGAGCACATGGTCTGTGGGAACCGCCACTCCTGCCTGGCTCCTCAGACTCCTATCTTTTCCATCAAGGTTGCATGTACGAGGTCCACCTTGCCAAGGCGGGGGTGCCTCTGGGCATGGAACCAAGACAAGACTTCACCTTTTGGACGTTCTTCCACCTGCCCAACCTGTCGAAGCGCGTCTGGCATCTCGCAGGCTGCAACCAGATGCCACCCTGGCACTGGCCGGTCACTGCCTGTGCTCACAAAGGGAATGAGGGTTTCTCGATGGGCCGGAGGGGGGGGGGTGCGGAGGGGCCCACACGGCACATTCACTTGTTCTGGGATCTGTGGCGCTAGGCGGCGGGCGGGGGGGGGGGGGAGGAGTGAGTCAGATAGTGAGTCAAGGGCTGACCCTGTGAGCGGGGAGGGAACCCCCCTCCACCTGTTCTCTGATGTTAAGAGAGGCCAGAGAGCCTCGTCTCAGCAAGAGTCAGCAGAATGTTCAGTCTTGGGTCTGTTCATCATCCAAGACAAGCACAAGTCAGGCACGATTTCGGCACCTGATGGAGCCCCATCCCGGTAAGTATCCCAAGGGAAGGCGACTGCCTCTTTTTGATGACTGACTACGCATTAAGCTGACATTCACATTCAGGACCCAGGAGGACATCAGGACAGCAGAGCAGACAGAGCAGAGAAGGAGCCAGAAGACACCTTTTCATCGATGCGGGCATCTCCTCCGGAGTTCTTGGATTCTCCATTTGCAAGAGAAGCCAGACCTTCCCCACCTTCCTCTCCTAGCCACCGTGTGCAGGGGAAGAAATGTTACGAGCCAAAGCATGCTGTGAGCTTCTATTGCCGAGTTGAAAGATGGTTACTAACATGGCCTGGAGGGTCTGGACTCCTCCCTGAGGACAGGGGTCAGGCCAGCAGTTCAGTGGCCTGATGATTCTGAGTCACTGCTCTTCCCATTTTGCTGAAAGGCTCCTGACCTTGGGGGCCAGTCCCTACCTTCTCCCATCCAGGGTTTTATGGCGTCTGGGGCCGCCAAGCATGACAGGTACTTAGGATCCTATCTGCGTCACTCTTCCTACCTCTGAGTTAAAATGATGGATTGTCAGGTCAGGGGTGGCTTGTCGGGGCTGAGGATGCTAGGGTTCAGAACCCAGAAGGCCAGCCAGACGGTGAAGAGGACAAACAGCGGAGAACGAGTCCCGGGGAGGCGCGGTGTGTGTGTGGCATTTCCACCAACCTCTCCGCAAAGGTGACTGGCCTCCTGAGCATTAGCGTTTGTTTCACTTTGGCTCCCGGGACCCGGAATGATCCTGACTCCCTTTCCCAAGAGCTTCATGTCCTCTGGCCTTCCTCAGTCCCCAGTGCCCACACTCAGTTTGCGACTTGATGATGACACCCTCTCATCTGTCTTTGCAGGTCTCATCACTGGCTATGGAGTGCGCGCGCGCGCACACACACACACACACACACACACACACAGCAAGGGTTCTCGGAAAATTCTGAGCTGCTAACCTAATTCCAGGGCTCTGAGTCCTGGGTCCCGGGGTTCAGGAAAGACCAGGTTATGAGATGGTCAGAGAGGACCTCGCCTAGGAAGGGTGGCAGGAAGGAGCAGCGCAGCGGCTGCCGTGAAGGACACAGGAGGGAGACGTGCTTGCCGCCAGGACAGGAAGGGCTGACTCTGTGAGCGGGGAGGGCAGCCAGAAGCATCCTCAGGCTGATGGTGAGAAGAGCGGCCATGTCTGACGGGCATGCTGTGGTTTCGGAGACCAAGAGTGGGCACGGCGGCTGGGAGCACAGTGCCTGATGGGCCTTGGGAAACAGGACGGATGGGGCATCTTTGCAGGGCTGCTGCCGGCCCAAGCCAGACCTCCTCTGGGAAGTGGGTCCCAGGATAAGCAAGCAGCACAGAACCCGTAGGATGCGTTAGAGAGCTGGCACAGTTCTGCCCAGAGAAGGCAACAACATTTGGTGCTCATCAAGGGCTCTGTGCGAGTCTGTGGGGTTGCCCTCCTCTGGGGGGGGGTGCCTCCCTTGCCGCTGAGCCCGTGGTGGCCCGGCACAGTGCCCGTGCACAGCATCGAGGCTCTGAATAAACACCGGCTAGGGTTCTGCTGTACAAAGGGCTTTGACATGCTCACGGCGAGGTCTTCTATATCGTATGAAAATTCTCCTGGCCTTTCTTGGCACATACCACATGGCACAATTCAGTTTATGACTTTGTGATAAACATTTGCCCATTGAAGTTATTTCTTCATCCATTAAAAGAATATTTTTGTTTAAAAACCCAAATAGGCCCTGGCCGGTTGGCTCAGCGGTAGAGCGTCGGCCTGGCGTGTGGGGGACCGGGGTTCGATTCCCGGCCAGGGCACATAGGAGAAGCGTCCATTTGCTTCTCCACCCCCACCTCCTCCTTCCTCTCTGTCTCTCTCTTCCCCTCCCGCAGCCAAGGCTCCATTGGAGCAAAGATGGCCCGGGCGCTGGGGATGGCTCCTTGGCCTCTGTCCCAGGCGCTAGAGTGGCTCTGGTCACGGCAGAGCGATGCCCCGGAGGGGCAGAGCATCGCCCCCTGGTGGGCAGAGCGTAGCCCCTGGTGGGCGTGCTGGGTGGATCCCGGTTGGGCGCATGCAGGAGTCTGTCTGACTGTCTCTCCCCGTTTCCAGCTTCAGAAAAAAATAACAAAACAAAAAAAAAAAACCCAAACATAAAGTTCCTGCAATGCCCCAGACACTGCTCTAGGCACTTTATAAAATGGGAGCTCGTCTCACTTTCCTAACACCTTTACGAAGTACAGGGTATGTTAACACCCCCTTTGATGGATGGGGAAGCTGCCCGAGTCACACAGCTGGTGGTCGGTGGGGGAGGCAGGATTTGAACCTATGGAACCTACAGAGTGAGTGGCATAGTCTGTGCTGTTGAACAGGATGTCACTTCCAGTCCAAGAGGAGTAAAACTGACAGGGTGGCAGTGGTGGCAGTGGGGAAGCCCAGGCCTCCTCACCATGGGACACTTCCTGCTTGTGACTCATCTTTTACAAGCAGGGACAATGTCCCTCCAGGTCTGTGACCCACCCACATGGAACCCGCCGACGCATGGGAAAGGCAAGATGTCAGGGGTCCAGAAGGCAGCGAACACAAGGAACTCTGATCTCTGATTATATATAGAGATGCATTTTAAAAGAGCGTGTTTTCTGGGCTTACAGATAAATCTTGAAATACCTTCCGTACGCGTGCAGTCTGGCAAGAATGTCTGTCATAGTTTTGTTATCAGATGTCCGAATTATTGGCCATTCCCAGCCTTCTCTGAGGTTAATTTTTCTCCTTTCAGTGAAGCGAGGATATAGTCTCCACGATGACCAGAAGCGCCTAGAGATGCTGAGATCTAGATCAAGAGTCTTTTGAACCCGGTGTCGTTCAATTCCGGCTCGGGAACAGGGAGCTGAGGCCGGGAACGCGATCTTCCAGAAGCCTCAGTTTCTTTAGTGAAACGGGGATGGCGTACGTTGAAACCAGCCTTCAGGGAGATGTAATTTGTGCACAACACCTCACATCTCACGTCTGTCCCAGGCTGTCAGGCGACGGACGGATGGGATCGACGATGACTATCTGGGTTGGGAAGGGGATCACCTGACAGTGAGGGGGGTGAGGGTGCGGCTCGGATTTCTGACGGGCACTAGGAGGACCGGGAGGCACAGCTCGCTCTGCCACTGGGAGTCGGAAGACCCAGCCGATGGGATGGTGGCGTTCTGACCCTTACCCCCCCCCCCCCAGCCCCACGTACATCTATCTGTTCAGGCTGGGTCACTCCTGACATGTGTTCATCTGAAAAATGATACGCTTTCATAGAACAAAAAAACAAACAAAAACAAAACTCCAGAAATTCACCGACTTGAATAGTTATTTAAAAAACACAGACTTGCTTTCAAATAACCTCAATCCTTTGAAGGTCTCAGCTGGTCTGACGCTTTGCTTTCAGTGTGACCCCTTCCTGCAGCCACGCCACCCCCCACCCCTTAAATCCAACCAGGGCCAAGCAAGCTGCACTGGCCCCCCACCAGATGTTCCTGCTCCCCCCAACCTCCTCTTTTACAGAAAGCAGCCGTGGCAGTTAGATCTCACCCTTCTGCTAAAATGCCTCCAGTTCCCTCCCCAAAATAAAATAAAATAAAATAAAATAAAATAAAATAAAATAAAATAAAATAAAGAGAAACCCAAGTTAAAACCCACAACACAGAGGCTCCGGGCTGCTAGGCCGCCGCTCCCGGGCTTCCCCCATCTGCTCTAAGCCACCGGGGCCTCCCAGCTGAGCCCTGCTGTCCGGGAGGGCCCCTGGCCTCCGCACAATCTGTCATCTTTGACACCGCTTGGATCCCATTTCTGCCGGGGCTGCCAGGAGCCACGGAGCTCCCTTTCCCATCTGTGGGCAGGGGGCCAGGGGCCCACGTATGGCAGCAGCATCTGTGCCTGGGAGGAAAAGGATTCTGGGTGTCGTGGACCAGAGTGAATCCCAGTGTGTCCGCACATCCGCCTCTCTCCCTCGGGCTGTCAAGCCCTTTCCCGTTTCCTGCCATCTGCAACGGGCGTCTCTGGGGAGACTCTCCTTTTCTGTGTTCATGGACGCTGGGAACAGGCTGGTCTCTCTGTTCCCGGCAAGTGTGGAGACATCCCTTGGGGCGCCAGAGGCTGCACCCCACGCAGGTGGCCATCTCTGCCTACCCACTGACCTGGACCCTCATCAAACAGGGTGGGGACAGGGGTGACAAAAATGGGAGGTGGTAATGCCCACTCACTGCTTTATGGACTCGGGGGGCCCAGCCTGGGCCCAGGAATGAGCCACCCACTCCTGCCGGGCCCAGTGCGACAGGTGCACCTGGCGTGGCCAGTGGTGGGCATCTCTGGCTATGGAGTTGGTGGGCCTGGGTCAGAGAACGGTCCTACCCCTCTCTGGCTGTGTCACTGCCCCTCTCTGGGCTTCGATGCTCCCATCTCCATGGGCAGTTGAGCTAATGAGCAGTTGGGCCTTCCAGTGACCACTCTACAACCCGCAAGTCAAGGGGGATTCTGTTGACCCCGCCCCCCCCCCCCCCCAACAGCTGCATTCTTCACATGTTTCTCTCACAGAGACTCTGGGCTGACTGGTAGCAGGTAGCAGTCACTTGTCGAGGTAACTGGAAGGCTAACAAGCACTGACCCGGGTGCTGGGACGGACCCTAGCGTCTGACCTTGGCCTCAGGGACACCACGTCCTTGACCAGCTAAGGGAACCAGTTGAGAGGTGAGGAGATGGCTCTTTCTCTTTCTTTTCTTTTTTCTTTTCTTTTCCTTTTCCTTTTCCTTTTCCTTTTCCTTTTCCTTTTCCTTTTCCTTTTCCTTTTCCTTTTTCTTTTCTTTTCTTTTCTTTTCTTTTCTTTTCTTTTCTTCCTTCCTTCCTTCCTTCCTTCCTTCCTTCCTTCCTTCCTTCCTTCCTTCCTTCTTTCTTTCTTTCTTTCTTTCTTTCTTTCTTTCTTTCTTTTAGATTTTTATGCATTTTAGAAGGGAAAAGAGAGGGGGGGGGAGGAGCAGGAAGCATCAACTCCCATATGTGCCTTGACGAGGTAAGCCCGGTGTTTCGAACTGGCGACCTCAGTGTTCCAGGTCGATGCCCTATCCACTGCGGAGCTGACTCTCTCCAATGCGAAGGAAACTTGTCATTTCTCAGGCCTCCTCAGTGAGGACAAACCTCGCAGATCTGTTCATTCATCTGCTCTGTCCTTCATCCGTTCAACCTCATAATAAAGAGTCACTGGAACCCTGGCGTCTAATCCTGGCTCTGTCACTTAGGAGCCGGACAGTGCTGGACAAGCTTACCCAACCTCTTCAGGTCTCGGTTTTACTATCTCTACTATGGGCAGGGCAGCGGCGCCAATTCTACCGACCGTGGAGGGGAAACATTCAGCACTGGATTCAGGGCTCAACACAGGGTGCTTGTGATTGTCCTTGAATAAGTGGCTTACGGCCTCATGGGGACACAGACAGACTATCAGCATGCATCTGCCCATTCCTTCAAGTGGACACCCGTCCCAGCCAAAGACAGGCTTCCTGGCTCCAAAGGGTGAGAAGATATCTTCCACAGGAGCGTGGGTTTCATTTGGGGTCACCTATCTCTTTATCCTTCCTAAAAAAACATAAAAGGTTGTTTTCATGAAAGTTTGAAACAGATGCTCTGGGATTTGAGTCACTCCAAACATCTGGTCTGGAGCCTCCCTCCCCCGGGCTCAGGGGCAGAGGCTGCCATTTTGCAATGGAGGCTCCGCTTGGTGGCTTCTAGGACGAGGAGGAGGAGGAGGGAGGAGAAGGCAACATTCCTCTCCCAGGAGAGAACGTCTGAATCCCCACAAGCCTTGCCCTTCCCACATATCCCAGACCCTGACCCCTCCAAATCCCCAATGCTGGGGCAAAGCGACCTCCCATTGGCCTGTTTCTGGTAATATCCAGTTTTGCCAAAGCCCGGTCCCACCACCATGTGTGCCCAGGAGCCCAGCCTCCTGGGCCTGCCCGCCCCTTCAGAATGCTACACTGCGGGGCTGATGGAGGAAGTGGTTTATCGCCTCCCATTAGTCAGACCCCTGACAGCTTCTGAGCGCCAGCCCAGCACAGGGTCCCAGGAGCCCGCCTGGGAAGGTCAGGCCCCAGGAGAGGGACCCGGCCAGGGGCATGCTGTCACCGTAACCCCACGGAAGTGCCCTTGGACAGCACAGGATCTCATTTATTTTGCTTTAACCCGACAGCCTGAAATTTCTCTTTGCGTCTGTTGAAGACATTTAGATGTTCCTGTCTACCCTTTCTTGTCTTCAGAGGCCACCAGGGGTGCCTCCAAAGCGTCCAGGTGCTGATCCACCCGGAGGTGCTTCACGTACACGGCTCCTATCCTGGTTTGCTGACCGTGCACTTGGCACATGAGGGCACTAGGGCAGGAGGTGGGTGGCCTGGACACCAGGTCTGATTTGACCACTGCCTACTAGAGTAACTGAAAGCACGTTCTTTTATCTAAAATGGGAGAAACAGTTGCCTTGAATAGGTTTTGTGATTACTGTGAGGTTAATGACGTGAGGTCCCCTTGTCAAAGAGACACAACCGTGAATACGTATATCATTAAAAAGATATCAGGGAGAATATATTAAAAGTAGTTTTGGACACACATTATTTGCAGCATTGGTCTCATCTGCCCACCCAGGCTGAAGCCCCACAACCCCAAACATGCTGTGCCCCAAACACGAACGGCACGGTTTACAGGCTCTCGCTGTGCCCTGGAACCCACAGCTCGGAGCAGGTCTGGGAACCGCCACCCACCCACCCACCTCCGAGTCTGTGTGGAGGACGGCCCCGGCGGGGACACGAGCTTTCTCCTCCCCTCTGGCTCTGAGTGGAGCTGGGGGGAGCAGGGCTGAGCGGTCGGGGACCCCTCTGGAGCCTGGTGCTTCTGTGCCTGGGCAGCCCAAGGGCCACCGCCGCACCCTCCCTGTTCCTTCACGCTGACCCAGAGCCACCCTCTAGTAGCAGCAGTCACACTCGATAAAGACAAGAAGGGCGTGTGCACACAGCGCTTGACAGTTTGGAGAGCCCTTCCACAGTTGTCATCTCACTTGGCTCCTGAAGGAGACAGGACAGAGCTCACTGCCCATTTACGGGCACATGAACGAGATGAGACACGGAACTGTCAAAGGGGATGGCAGAGGTCACGCCACTGGCGCTCTGACTCGCGTCCCCATGCCGGGAGCCAGCAGCTGTGTCCTCAGCGGGTACTGTCAGCATCTCCACTGGCTTGGATCCCAGCACCTGAGGGGTAGGGTCCCGTGGCCCATGTGGTGGCCCACATGGTGGTGCAGGGACCTTGAAAAAGGAACGACAAGGCAAGAACTCCCAGAGCCAGCGGTCCGTCCGAGGAGGTGACAGCGGAGCCAGGGGTTCTCCCCCACGGGGGCCTCTCTCCTCCAGAGCATCTGCCCAAACAGCAAGGAAAATTGGGAGGGGTAAACAGGTGACTGTCTGCTGGGGCCCAGGGCTACCTGCCTTCAGGGCCGACAGCTCTGGAGGAGGAGCCCAGCCGGCATGGGGCCCCTGAGCTGAGGGGGCCCTCCTCCCACCGCTGAGAATCATCCCTCACTGGAGGTGTCCGCGAGGCCACATATGGAGAGCACCCAGCACACAGACCTTGACCATCCTTTTCTTCCCTTTCTCGTCACAGGTCCTCCCAGACCCACAGGCATCCCTTGACGTGGGCACTGTCCCCCCACCTGCGCAATGACCCACCCTGTTTAAGAACCCAAACACTGCACTGATCTGGACAAGTGAGAACAGGGGACTCGCCCACGGCTCTCTCCTGGTGGGGACGTCCCACCTGGTGGCATCTCTGCCGTGGGTGTGGGGGTCCAGCCCTCCCAGGGACCCTGGCGCCAGGCGGGCCCCGCCTCCATGTGGTCCCCGTACGGCTCTGACTGCTGACTTCAGATCCCCTCTCGTCTTGTCACAACCAGTTTTCAAACCACAGCCCCTTCCTCTGGTCAGTGCAGTGTCCACCCGACAGAAACAGTGCTCCTCTGTCAGCATCAGTGGACCGAAGTGGCTGGCTGAGACAGAATCTACAGAGCCACCTCCATACGTCCTGGGGACAGGCCACAGCGTCCCCTCCAGAAGTGCCCAGGGAGAAGCGGGGCTGGTGACAGCAGCAGCCTTTGCCACAAGGTTTCCAGTCCTGATACGAGTGGAATGCTAACTGTCCCCAACACAGCCGGGCCAAGCCGCGGCAGTACGCGTACGAACAGGCAGAATACGGGGTCAGAGTGTCCCAGCCAGGGCACTCCCTAGATGTGTGGCCTTGGGCCAATCCTCTGCCTCCCTGAGCCTCAGTTTCCCCATCGGTAAGACGGGCAGACTAACAGCATTTAACTCACTGGGTCGCAGGGAGAGTCAGACAAGCCTGCAGTGCTGTGCCAATGGAGAGAGGGGATCCCGGGGTCCTGCACCCTGCACCAGGCCCTGCGTTGCTGCACAAGGTGCCAGCCTCTTCCTTCACCCAGAACAGGAAGTTTCCACAGCCCTGGCCCCGATGGCACTGCCTCGCTGCCACGGGGAAGGTCACGGGCACCCTGTGGCCCACACTCTGCCCCGGCTTCTGCGTCCCACTCGGCACCAATGCAGTGGGTTTTAGAGTCCCAGGCTCCCCAAGCCTGTGTTGTTTTTAAGTCTCCATTGATTTCTCCCCTGAACTCTTTCCCCGTCATTTGTCTCCCACCCCACCCGCTCTGACAGAGTTGTGCTCTCTCTGCAGGTAGCTTTAACGCTTCTGATAAGACCTGCTAATCCTCTGCTGCTTCTCTCCCCCAGATGGAGATGATTAGAGGCTCAGGGTCAGGCCAGCTCCCCGTCAAGGGCATTCAGGACTTTCCTTGGGGACTGGACCCTGCGTCTCCTCCTGAGGCTCTCCACCGAAGTGGGGGGGATCCCCAGCATTTCCAGTGAGGAGCAGCTCGGGTTACTTCCCGATCAGGAACGCCCCCCACCCAGCCACAACTGGGGACAGAGTGGGAGTGGGGGGATGGGTCTGGACCATTGGGCTCCTCCCTGCACAGGAACAGAGCTAAGCTTCAAGAGCAAAACGCCTGGAGGAGGCGTCTGGGCGACTAGTGACCGACACACTCCTAGTCACATCGCCCATGCAGGCAGCTGAGAGCGAGGGCAGGTTAGCTTTGGGGGCACCAGTGACCAAGCAGGGCAGGCATTTCCGCAATGGCTAATGCCACACGTCCACAAGTTGCAGGTGGAACAAGACCAGGACAAGCTCTGCGCCACGTCTTCTTGGGGATGTGAAAAGGAGGCCTCGGTGTTTGCTGACCACCACTCCTGGCGCACAGAAGGCCATGGGGACAGAGAACATAAAGGACAGAAGCCCGTCCTGAGGACACAACGCGAAACACACAGCGGCACAACGCTCAGCGAGCGGCCTTCCCCACGCACGAAGCAATGACTGGCGGGCCCGGGGTTCAGGAGTTCAGTGGGGTCAACCTCAGGTTTAACGTGAAAAGCTAATGTTGGAGAGAGACGTGATTGGATGAAGAGGAGAGAAGATTTGAGGTCAGAGAGCAGCTCATTTATTTATCTTCATCTGACGTTTATTGAACCTGTGCTGCGGGCAGGGCCCTGCGGGTTCCTGAAGGATACAATAGAGCACATGTTCTAGGAGACGCGTGGGCCGTTCAGTCAGCATCCGGTTCTCCCCTAAAGGGGACAGAAGCACCTCACGCCGTGAAGCCAGGGGTGGCCTCCCTACGGCACTGACTGCTGAGCCCAGTGGAGGAGCCAGGGTCTGCCGGAAGTGGGTGGGCAAGATGGATGCTACAGACAGACAGATAGACAGAGGCCCATGGACAGGTCCTGGATTGGGGAGGAGATGGTTCCTTTGGACAAAGAGAAAAAGGCTGACACAGCTCAGGAAAAGAAATCCAGAGTGTGGGAAGACATCTTCCAGGTTGATCCGACTGCATAGTCATTAGAGGGGTTTAAACAACCAGACGAAAAAACAGTGGTAGCATTTATAGTTTTAAAACATCATTCCGGCTGCCGTGCAGAGGAAGAGTCTGGAGGTGGCGTCTTTGGTTAGAAAGTCTCTGTCAGAGCCGGTGACTGTGGTGGTGGAAGGGAGTGGTGGCCAGACAGAGCTGTCCCAGAGACGGGACCAATAGGACTTGAGGACGGGTTGGACATGCGGGGAAGGACGTGGGGAAGGATGGGGGCAGACACCCACCTGCAGGTCTGGGGTGGGCGCTGCAGTAGAGGTCAAGAGCGCAGGTTTGGTTACGCGGAGCTTGAGATGTCACCCTGACAGACAAGTGGAAATTCTGGGTAGACATGCGCACACCTTGGCTGCGGGTGACCACTTACCATAGAGGGCAGCGGCTGCCCCTGGGATGGACGCCATGTCCCAGGGAGAGTGCGGAATGGAAAGGGTCCCGATGAACTGTGTTTTCAGGTAAGACAGAAAGACAAGAGCAGCTGAACATGCAGCATGGAGACGGAAGGATGGCAGGGGTCAAGATGGCGGTGGGGGTGAGGGCAGCTGTCAACTACGTGGAATGGTGCTGGAAAGATGAGCATCTCTCCTGCAGTTGGCAACACGGATACCATGGACAAACTGAGCAAGAACCATTTTTGGATCGAACCGAATAGGCAACCGAGGGGGAGGGGTCGAGTCAGATCCTCAATGACGTTGGCTCTGAGGGAGGCACGGAGACAGGCAGCAGCTGAGCTAGGACCTCCCGACTCCTAAAGTTCCACCCAGGCCAACGCTCTCCACATTGGCAGTTGAAGCGGTTCCCACATTGTCACCCCTGGGCTGACCAGAGTTCCCTTTCAGCTCTGGAAGACAATGCACCTGGGCCTTTAGCTGTGGCTCGCTACCCCCCTCCCTCCCCTCAGCTTCATATTTTTTCCATCCTGGACACACGACCCCATGTCTGGTTCCAACCTCACTCAGGAAACCTCTTGAGTGCTGGCCTCTAGCATCCAAAACTCCAACAGGACCTGAAGGTCTTACGTCCCACTGGAAAGCCTCTGTGTGTGTCCAAGACGTCTGAAGAAGGCATGGAGGCCCTCATGATACTCTGACCTCAACCCAGTCTTTTCCAGATCACTCTGTCCTTCTTTTGGACCTCATCTCCCACCGTTCTCCACTTGGAAGCTCCACCCCAGCTTCCGCACCCTCTTTTTTCCCCACCTCCACGCAGGGGCTGTCTTCCCCTTCAGAATCAGTCCTCCTCCTTGCCCAGCTGAATCTCAACCAGTCTTCAATTCCAGCTCCAGCCTTACACCTATAGAAAACCCTGCCCCCCCCCACCCCTTACCAGCTTCAGTCCCCGTCCCCTGACCCCCGCACAGTTTGGGAGCCTGGTTTGCCCTGCACGTGTTCACATCTACCACTCTGAGGAACAGGGAAGCTGCCCGCTTGTTCCTGTCTTCTCTCTGCATGTCGGAGGCCCCTGGTAAATACATGTCTATCGGTGGGTGGACTGAGATGGGCAGTGGCTCTTCCTCCCTGAAGGCTGAGACCTGCAGCATCGTTAGAGCTGCAGCTGCAGCAGCAGCAGCAGGGTTCATCGGGCCAAACGGGAGATGGACAGACAGATGAACTGCGCACGAGGGCTCCCCATCCCAGCTTCCACAGGGGCATCGAGTTCAGCTCTGACCACCCTGGTCACCAACTATTTCAGACGCCTACCCTTCTTGGAAATGATAAAAATTTAAATTCACAAAAGTTCACAGTTTCTGTTATGCCCATAACAGAGCTGTCTTACCATTCTGAGCTGTGGGTTTCCTCTGTCACAGTCCCTGTCAACATTGTGGAAGAGGCAGCTTTCCAGCCCGAATCCTCTCATCCTCTCATCCTCTCACGCTTCATGTTAACAACAAGCAAGCTGAATGCCCATGGGTGAAACTGGGGTGTGTAGCGTTTTGTATTTTTCCATGCAGGGCACTGTCTGACGTGGACACGCTGACCAGCAGACTGCGGCCACTTGCAGGGCACACTCCCGTCAAAAAGTTGACACCAGCCAAGTTTTCAGGGCATCAGCATTTTGTGGAAATTGGTTCAATCAACTCTGGGCTCCAAAGTGGCCTAAACACAAGCCATTACTGCAGCCACAGAAAACAGGTAGAATCCGGACACAGATCTATAATAACAGGCTTTACGGCTTCTCGGGGACTATTCTTGCTCTCCTTTACACAAACAACTTGAAAACCAAGAATTTTAACATCCTGAAAGGAACGGTGTCAAGGCCAATGTTTCCCCCCATCCCGAGGGAGAGAACCCCACATGACGGGTCAGGGAATCCGTGGCCCCCAGAAGCCTGAGACCTGGCACCGACCCGCGCCCAGTCAAGTTGGTCCCAGGGTGGCCACACTCTCCCACAGATGCCAGGACATTCAACTCCCCTGCCTCTTGACCTCTCCCCTCAGCTTCTCCAGAGGGTCGGAGGTGTTTTCTTTTACGGAAAGAATTCTTTATTTGCTTTTGATTTGCTTATTTACAAGAGCACAAGGCAACCCAGAGTTGTGGTCTTGGGAAAAGGGAGGTTGCTTCCGTTCTGTCCCTCTGGTCTCCTCCACAGGGGCCCCAGGCTGCAATCACTGCCCCTCCACAACCCTCTATCAAGGTCACACTGCCATCAGGGCCAGGCCAGGGAGACAGAAGGGGGGGCACCCTTGCCCTGTCTGGATCTTTCTCTGACTTGGCTGGAGATAGTGGGTTTCTAAAAACAAACACATGCGCGTGCACACACACACACACACACACACAAAAACAAAACACAAAAAAATCAGCTTTAAGAAACACATGTGCAGATAAAGTCATTCTTTCAAGAGTGTGTCTGTGATTTACCCAAAATAATATGACCCCCTTCTCTCATATCCAGCTGCCTATGAGAAAGACAAGAGCTGGGGGGGGCACGGAGGACCCCAACTCTCACACACCTTCACAGGAGTGGGCTTTCTCCCGATTAAGCGTCTATGCATGAACAGTGCAAACTCTCTCTGGGAGGAAAGCGACCTGTCAACATTCCTTTTAGCACCTACAACTCGTGTTAACTTACAAGCTCTCAAGAGTGCAATAAAAAGTCTACAAACTATTGCTTGAAAGATGGTTTGACCCACATTCACTGGATGAACCCTGGGGGTTCTGGAATCTCAGATTAATACATGAAACGAGGCTGACTTTCCAGAAAAGGGTTTCCCTATAGGCTGTAGACTAATTAGGGCCCTGGACCTGCACTGAAACAGCAGGTAGAACGCAGCCCCCAAACCCTTCAGCCACTGAAGTTGCAATTCGTTCAGAGTCTAACTTCGTTAAGAAAGGAGGTTGGCGGGGAATTATGAAAATCTAGTAAATAAGAGAGTCCTGGACGCCACCGCCCCAGCCTGCGGTTCCGGGCAGGTTGTCGGCCCCTGGTGGCCAGGAGTCTTCTCCAGGCTGGGTCGCCACCGTGGCCGCCGCGCCCAACCCAGCGCGCACCGAGAGGCGCTGCTGAAAGGAGTTGGAGAGCTCCCAGATTCCGCGGTGGGCGCCCTGGAACCCTCCCAGTGCCGCAATTAAGCAAGTTCTGGGGTAAAGAGAGACCCCGGAGCACAAGAAAGCACAGTGCACCGTGCCAGCCCGAGCCGCTTGCACAGGCCACCAGCCCGGCTCGGCTGGACGCGCCCAGTGCCTCCGCTCTCACTGTCCGGAACTCGTCCAGAGGGCGCCCAGCCAGACGGGCGGCTCTGCTGGGTTTGCGGTTCCGGATGGAAACGCCTCCAGGCTTCCTGGCCTGGAGGACAAGGGCTAGAATTCAACAGTCAAAGGGAACATGGGCAGAACCACTCAGTCCCGCTCGGACGTTCGGGACCTGCTTCGCCAAGCCCGCTCGGGTTTCTCCAAAGGACGCGCGGCACAGCCAATGCGCCCCCGCACTCCACTCCTCTTCTTTCTCCACAGGTCCCCCAAAACTCTTCCCAGAAAGACCCCTAAAGCACAGTCGACGCCCCTAAATTCCCAGGACACTGGCCAATCACCCCCACCTGAGTCTCTCGAACCCTCCTTGTCGCGTTCTCTCCGCCCCACACAGCCTCCTCGCGTTTGCGGGGAGTCAGACGCAAACCACGAGAAAATGCTTCGCGAGGAGCCTCCCTACGCCCGCCCTGTCACTGAAACAAAAGCGCAGGGAGGAGGGAGGTGGATGGGGAGGCGGGAGGAAGGTTTAGAGAGAGGATGGGGAGAGCGGAGAGAAGGAGCTGGGGAAGAGGTCGGGGTGGGAGCAGAGACAGGGCCGAAGGGAGACCCGCTCCAGCCCTGCGCGGCCGGTCGCTTACATGCCCAGGTCGCTGTAGGTGTTGAAGAACTCCATCTGGTTGCACGCTTGGATCCAGCCTACCACCCAGGTCTCGTGGCGGGGGATGGGGGGCATGACCACACGGGCCGAGGCTTTGAAGTAGGGGGTCTTGTAGCGCAGGACGATGGGCGAGCTCTCCTCGATGCGCGTGGGGCACTGGTCGATGGTGGCGCTCACATCGTACACCACGATGTTCTCACGCCGTATCCGCGCCTTGCAGGTGATGCTCTGGATGCAGCCCATCCTGCCGCCCGGCCGGCGCGGCGCGGGGCACGCGGGCCGCGCGGGCAGCCGGGGGCGCCCGTCACGCCGGCATGGCGACGCGCCGCCCGCACCCGGGGCGGCTCAGCTCGTGCCTAGGAACCGGGCGCCGCCGCCGGGCATCCTCCGGGGAAGCCCCCTCCTCTAGCAGCCGCGCCGGGTCCCGGCTGCCCGCCCCCACCCCCGCCCCCGCCACGCCCGCTCCTCTCCCGCAGGGCGCGCGGAGCGTGCGCTCCTAGGAGGGGTTGGGCGCCCCTGCCGGCTCCAGCGCCCGCGCGGAGGGCAGAGAGGGGAGCGGCGCTGCGAGGAGGGGCGCCCACCGCAGGCCGGAGCCCCCCGCCCCTCGCCGGAGAGGCGGCGGCGGCCGCATGGAGCCCGGGCCGTCTGCCGCCGCCGCCGCCGCCGCTGCATGAACCTCTGCACCGCGGCCGCCCCCCGCGAGCAGCGCACCCAGCGGCGGGCGGCCGGGCGGCGGGCGGAGGCGGCGGCGGAGGACATGGCGCTCACCCGGCCCCGCCCGCAGCGGCTGCGCGGACACTCCCCGCCGGGCTGGGGGGCACCAGGGGGCGGTGGCCCGGGCGAAGGGCCGGTGGGCCGGGCAGCCGGGACGTGATCGCGGAGGAAACTGGCTGTACGCCATGAGTTTTGTCCCTCTCCGGCTGCCGTCCGGGTGCGGGGGGGGGGGGTACTATGTAGAGAGTGTGTGTGGGGGGGTGTTTAAAGGGCCGCGGGCACCGGGTGGGGCCGGACACGTGGGCCGGGCCCGGAGGGGCGTGGCTGCGGTGGGCGGTGCCAGGGGGGGTGGGCGAGGGGTATGGGGACCCAGCTGGAGGGGTGCTGGCGTGGGCGAGGGGCGTGGGGTGTGGGGATCTGGCCCAGCCGAGGGTGGGTGGGTCTGATGGGGACTAGTGTGGGAAGAATGAGAGGAGGCGTGGGGACCAGGCCCGCGTGGGCTGGTGATGGGCCAGGGTGGGCCCCAGAGAGGCGCAGCTCTGTGTGGAGTCAGAGTAGGGACCCGCAGTGAACGTTGGGGACAGCGAGGGTTAGTGGTGCTGCTGTGGCTGACATGCGTTATTTATAATGTCGTTTGTCACTTTGGACTTGAGCTCCCACCCCCCCCCCATCCCCCGTACCCCCCTTTGAAGACGCTGAAGTTGGGGCTCAGGTCAAGGTCCCAAAGGCAGAGTGAATGACGCCTTCCCTGGATTTGCTCTGGAAGTTTTCCTCCCGCTTCGGCCTGGAGGGCAGGGTCCCTAACAGCAAGTCACCAGAAGCCCAGCAGGGTTGGTTGGAGCAGGAGCTCAGCTCCTGCTCACTGCCTGCCTTCATCCAGACCTTTTCCTTCTGAGAAAAGGCTCTTCCAACAAAACCTCAGTGGGCTTAGCCAAAGTGCCACGTGGCCAACGAAGCTGCCTCCTAGCTATGGGTGGTGCCTAGCAGGAGCCCCTCGCTGGATTAGCCCCCTTCTCCAGGTCACCCTGTGACTTGCTGAGAACGTGGGAGACTTGAGCGCATTTTGGAACCAGGCTGGACTTAAGTATAACTGTCCTTTACTCCCACCGCTTGTAGTGTGTATGTACCCATCTACCCCGTAGAAAGCCTGGAATGTCAGGGACCCATCATTGTCTCTGCCCATGGTGGCCGACCCTAGTTGTGTGTGAGCAAACGAATCAGGAACAAGAACAGCCTTGCTGTCATTGTCCAGTAGGGAGTGCCACCACAGACATTGGCCACTGCACGCAGGCTGACCCATGTCTGATACTGGGGTTGAATGTGCTAAACAGAAAAGAAAAAAACTATTTAGCAAATGCTCTTCCTGGCATCTTTTTACATTTATATTTTCAAAGCTAATAGCTGCTCTGTGTTTCCTGTGATTATGGGACATTTGTGAGTGCCCAAGTGTGAAATACTCTGACTAACGGGCCGCAGGGGGCTGGCTAAAATTAGTCTGTAGCTAGAACAGATGTGATGAGTAATTTAAAAAATTGGTTGAGATCTAAGCACTCTTCATCCTTGTTTTAACTTTTCTGGCACCTTGATTTACTCCAGTTAACAAAAAAAACAGTTGGGGCCCTTTGATCACATGCTTTTCTCACTTTACTAAGTAGCCACAAATGTCCATCACGGTCCTGCTATTCAGCAAACACTGACTGCCCACAGAGGCCACGCCCAGGGCTATGACTAGGACTCAAAGATGACTGAGAGCTCAGGGGTTGCAGAAGAGAAACCTGTTAACAAGCTGTCCCCATAAACCATGACATGTGCTTCGGCAGTGGCATGTGCCTAGTTCTATGCCCGGATGGGAGACTCCCAGAGAGTCACAGATGGCTATCTTGAAGTGGTGACACTCGGAGTGGGTCCTCAAGATACTGACAGAGGCTCGCCAAGGAGAGAAGAAAGGACGGTGGAGGACAAGAGTTAGGGCAAGTGCAACATGCACGGAGGTGTGAGAGAGAGAAAAGCAGGTCACAGTCAAGGTGTTCCGTGTGGACCACGGCAGTCAGAATCCCAGCTGGTCACTGGTAGGACCATATCCTGATCACCCGGGGAAGCCAGTAGATGCAAGTTGTGCATTTTGAGAAACATCACTCTCAATCAGTTTGGAGGAGAAAGCGAGGTGGTTACAGGCAGGGTGTCAGGATGTTGTGATGACAGGTGCCCAGAGCAAGGGCAGCGCCGTGGGGTTGGAGAGGCCTGGCATGCATGCTAGAGTCATTTAAGAGGGAAAATCGATGGACTTGGTGGCTGACTAGTTGTTGGGGAAGTGTCTGGCTGACTCTGAAATTTTTTTGTATTAATTATTTATTAAATGTTTGGTAGAATTCACTTGTGAAGCTATGTTTATGGTATTGTTTTTGGGTACAGTGTTCTTTTTTAAATTAATTACTTAATTGTTTTGTATTTTTCTGAAGTGAGAAGGGGGGGCAGATAGACAGACTCTTGCATGCACCTGACTGGGATCCACTGGCATGCCCACCAGGGGCCGATGCTCTGTCCATCTGGGGCATTGCTCCATTGCAACTGGAGCCATTCTAGGGCCTGAGGTGGAGGCGGTGAGGCCGTCATCAGCACCTGAGCCGACTTTGCTCCAATGGAGCCTTGGCTACAGGAGGGGAAGAGAGAGACAGAGAGGAAGGAGAGGGGGAAGGTTGAAGAAGCAGATGGGGGCTTCTCCTGTGTGCCTTGACCAGGAATCGAACCTGAGACTTCCACACACTGGGCCAACGCTCTACTGCTGAGCCAACTGGCCAGGGCCTGACTCTGAATTTTTTTGGCTTCAGCGAAGAAATTCGTGCAAACCTGATTGTCAAAATAAGGAGACAGGAGGGTAAGCTGATTGAGGCTGTGTGTTGTCTTATTAAGTTTTGAGGTTCTTGGAGCGTATTTTGGGGACGGGCAGAGTTTGAGTTTCAGAGGTTCCAGGAAATAGACCAAGAGAAAAACATTCAATTGGGGGAATTTAGTTGTCTTTCTTGATTTGAGTTACTTGTCAGGCTGCAATGTTGTGCATGAATAGCAACCTGTGTCTTCCGGTAACACATGCCAAGCCTTCATAAGTGGGGTCAAGCCACCATCGCCTTCCCCAGATTATAGGAAAATTCGATAAAGGAAAATAAATCTTTCATTATTTTAAGACCACATTCTATCCAGTAGAGTGCCAATAAAATGTAACTCATTATTCACAGACTGGAACCCTTGACATTTTCAAAGGGTTCACCCATGACCTTCCCGCGTCTCCAAAATCATGAATGTCACCCATGACATACAATTTCCACTATAAAAAGCAGTAAAGTGTAACTGAAAAGTGTAAGGGATTCTTTAATGGTTCCATAAATATGGGGCCAAGGTCATTTGTAAAGGTACTTAAATAAAATTTGCCATTAAAATAAACTCTTTTCCTTATGACATCTGTACCTTATTAACTCCATAGTCCCCTGACTCTACAAAGAAAAAAACCCAAACAAACATGATGTTAATCCCAGTATGAGAATTACTCCATAGATGTCGTCAAGAAGAGCTAGGCTGTGGCGGGAATGCCAGATGTTGGGCATGGTCCATTCACTGGCTAAGTGGCTGGCCAGCACACTCTGGCCTCCTCTCAGGCCACTCAGATTTGTGTCTCAGCAAATTAACTCCTGGCAGGGATCTCTCAGACTATTCAGTGGATACTGTTTTCATCCTGGAATATTCAGTCTACAAATGCCAGTGGGCCACTTACCTGTAGCTCAAATGAAAGTCCTCCTAAGTGTGACGATGTCTCTGTGCTGCTCTCATAAGCTTGTCTCTTTTGGCAAGGTGCATCCCCTGTGCTTCTTAGTGTCTTGCACCTGCCCCTCTGTTAGCACCTGCCATGCTGTCCCACGGCTGTTGGTTCACACCTGTCCTCCTCAGTTGGCAGTTCACTCCCCATGGGACTGTGTCATCAGGTCCTGTTGCCCAGCTGGGCACCTAGGAGCTGCTCAATGAATGTTTGAACAACTCTATTTTTTCTTCAAATCTGATGCAATAATATTTCCCATCCCTTAGCTCTGAGCTCGGTCTCCTCACCGACAGTGAGCGAGCCTCTGCGTTTGCTCCAGTTCCCTCAGCACGGCACCTCCTTGCCCTCTCCTGCTCCCCAACGTGCCACCTGGAGGTCTTAAGGTTAAGAGATGCCCTTTGTCTTGGAGCCTTCTGCACCATCTCGAGGGTTATCTGTCCTGGGCTCCGAGGAATGGAAACACACTTCAAGGACAAGATCTCGATGACAATCATTCCTTGTGAGTAACTTCATTCGAGTTTATTCCCGGGGCTCAGCACAAATGCTCCTTTGTCCTTCATGCTTTTGATGGCTCCATGCATAACAGAGCCCCTCAGTTCCCCGAGCCAGGGCCCTGGGGCATGGTCGGGAAGCTGGTCCCTCACCTCCCTGACAGGCTGCTCGCTCAGCCTCCCGTGACCCTGCGCTGGGTCTTTCCAGAAGCAGGGCCATCTCTGACTTTATTTTTCCTGTTAATCGACTCAGGACTCAACTTTGTCAACTGAGCTTTTCAGAAACTCTGGGTCACAAGGGTCTATTTTCCAGTTGACCTTGGCACGGGTTGTTGGATGCCGGAAGCCAGGCTACCAACTGCTGTTGAGGAATTGCCCCATGCAGCTTGTTCAACATGGAGATGGGTTTCTAGTCTCAAGACAGGCTAGAGGCTCAATGAATCTTTGAGGCCCAAGAGCATAGGACTAAAGAAACAATTCATTTTGGTTGTGAACTTTCCCTGTTACCACTTCAAGTCAGAGTGAACCATTTCCCTTCCAGGCCAGGCCCATAAACTCAACAGGAGGGGACTGTGGCAATGGACTCCAGCCCAAGACGTGGTGGCCGCTTCCAGGAGCCAGGTTTTCCCGAGCTTTTCCCACCAGCCTCCCATTACCGTAGGCTGCCGACTCCGAAGAAGTATGCTCTAGTTCCTCAGCTGTCTTCATGAAGGTCACCTGCCCCGTCCCTGACACACTGAGTCCTTGCCAAGGTCACCTGTGCCATCCCTGAGACATTGAGTCCTTACTTCCATTCTTATCTGTAGGATCTGATGCTCTTTTAATTCACAGTTCTGCAAATCCTGATTTTCCAAGCTCCTGTCCCCCACAGTGATTGATGTTCCTAAGGGTCTCTCCTTCCTACTGGACTCCCTCAGGCTACTTACCCAGGCTCTGGATTTTAACTATTGTTTTCTGTCCTGGCTTTCATGTTTGCCCCTCCAGCCCCACCTCTGTCCTGAACTCAAGGCCAGCTGTCCCACTGCCCACTAGATGTTTCCATCTGGATGAGTCGCCATCCTCTTCGTCTCAATGACTGGATGCCTCCTTCCTTCAAGCTGGTGTGTCCTCTCGGCCAACCTGTTTCTGGCTGGAGACTCCTCCACCCTCGCCACTGCCATCCAACACATCAAGGTGGAGTGCTGGCCTCCAAAGTGAGCTCCCCTGGGGTGGAGAACAAAAAACAGAATTCCCCCTTTCCATTCTTCCTGTTAATATTTATGTCTTTATGTACGTCTTATCAAGGAATAGATCAGCACCGTGGTAGCAACATATATAATTTATAAATAAACGAACAAGCAGACCTACAAGGCAATCATGGGAATCTTGGCACTGCGATTCCTTCTGGCTGGACTCCTTGTCTCAGATCTTCCTTATCCGGGCTGCTGAGAATGATCTTTCTAAAACACACTTCTCATTGTTCACAGGCGGGTCTAGACCCATTCATTCATTCATTCATTCATGCGCGGAGCAGCTGCCCCCTGGAGACAGAGGAGAGGGAGATGCTGCCCTTGCCTTTCCAGAGTCCAGGAGAAGGGGCTCCTTGTCATCTCGTGCGTGCTCTGTGCGAGGAAGACGACTTCGTCATCTGGCCCCTCCCTACGCTGCTGCTGCAAACCTAGGTCATCCTGCTCCCGTTTAACTGTAGTTGAGATGCTTAGCACGGCCTGGTTTTGAACCCTGTGTGCTTTTCATGTTCACATCCTACAAACATGTAAGCTTCACGAGGGCAGACTCTTTGTCTTTTTTCTTTTAATATGTTTATTAATTTTAGAGAGAGAGGACAGGAAAGAGAGCCAGAAACATCCATCTGTTTCTGCGCTTGCCCTGACCGAGGACTGAACTGGTGACCTCTGTGTAACTGGACGATTCTCTGACCAACCCAGCAACCCGGTCAGGGCAGCCCTTTGCCTTCTTGTTCATTCGCATCCATTTCGTTCATAAAGCAAGGCGTTTCTTTTTAATGGCAAACGCAAAGTGCCGTCCCCAGAAGGGAGTGGGCACTCAGTCACCCCGTCAGTTACGGAAGGCGTGACTGTCTTCCATGCCGGCTCACTCTTTGGGGCTCTGCTGAATGTCCCTTCCTCAGCAATGCTGCTGACCTCCCAGACCCAGCTGGGGACTCGCCGAGCCCCCGTACCTCCTCCTCACAGTTCTTGTCATTTTAGTAATTAATCAATCAATCATTTCTGGGATTATGGTGATCTGCCTTCCTTGCTAGGTTATAAGTCCCATAAGCGTAGGAGTGAGGCTAAGCTTTTCCACTGCTGTTTCTCCAGCCATCAAAACCATGCCCCGTTCACAGGGGTCATTCACAAAATACTTGTGGAACGAGTTGGGGATCTCGTCATGGTGCCTGGAGCAGTCCCTCAGTCCTTCTAGAGCTGTGGGCCTGTCTCACCCTGGGCGGGAGAGAGAGGTCCTCAAACTCCGCCGTGGTGACTGTCCCGTTCCGGCTGCTTGTCCGCAGACTCCCTTCATGCTGCCTACCTTCTCTCGGCTCCTGGGCCCTCCACTCTGCCCCTGCTGGGACATGCCATCACTCCACAGGAGGCTGTGACACGGAGGCCAGGCCTTCCTGCCACCGTGTGTCCTCATGAATCAGACGCATTTCTCTCAGCGCCGGCTTGGGGATCTGCACGTGAGGGCCAGGCCCCATGTCTCCAGGGACTATTGCATGGGGAGCGTGAGTACATGCTGTGTTCATTTCCCCGATCCCACATGGGCATCAGTCCAGGCTTAGCCAACACCACACCAGGGCAGACATCTTCGTGAGCATTGATCACAGGACTAAGTGCTCATTTCTATTACTGCTGGACATTGTTGTTTATGAATGGAAAGCAAGTCCAAATCACATTATCGTGACGAAAGTGAACAGGACAGGAAGAAATCGGTCCAACAGGGAAGGAGAAAACCCAAGGATCCCTTTAGAGGGGGTATTGTGTTTCCTGGAATGGAGACTCATTTTGCCTGTACTGCTCAGTAAGCATCACATACAGTGGGAGCATTCATGTTCTCACCTCCCGAGGCCAACAGGGCAACACCCACCTGTCCTGTCCCAACAGAAGACAAGCAGGGAGGCAGGTCACCCCTTGCCATTCGGTTTCACAGCCCCCACGGGGCTGGGTGCCGAAGGGCTGGGCTATGTCTCTAAAGTGTTGGAAGCACAAGCGATCCTAGCTTAAAATAGACCCATCCGCAGCTTGGGCCCCGGTGATTTTCTGGGAAAGTTATGTCTCCGAGGAGGCACCGTGCCTTTGAGTTCACAAAGGATCGGAGGTGATAGCAACTCCCCGGCCTTGGGCAGGTCACAGGAAGCATTTGTGCCTTGGTTTCCCCGTTTGTAACGCCCACAGTTCATCTTCGTGGCTGTCCCCAGGTTTATCCTTGTTTTTGTTTTGGGAAACACCTTGATCATCTGCTTGGACAGAGGATTCGCCCCAGTGAGAGGGCACCTGAAGACAGCGCTTGCAGAGGACTCGCATGAGCATATGGAGGCCAATTATACATTTAGGGAGTGGAGAAGAGGCCGGTGGAGATAAACCCTGACTTAAAGTTGGAGTAGAGAACAATGGAAGAGGAAATAGGGTTGGTTGCTGGAGCCCAGGTCCGTTAAAGGAATTTGGAGCACGTTGGCACAACCATGGAGTATTAAACCACAATAATTTCTCCCGGGTGATAGCCCTGTTTGTCCTGTTGCATTAGCTCCTTTCTATGGCGTACAACCGGCTTTGTTAACATGTGGTAATGCTATTTCACATTCCTATTTTGTGGTCCTTTTATTGGGACGCCGAGGTCTGCCTATAGTGTTGGGATAGTGCGGGCGTCACGAAATGAGTTGGACGTGTTTCCTTTTGGGGGTTCGTTGTCCATGGCGGCCGGAAAAATGAGCACAAATGAAGTGGCTTCCAATTACTCAAATTTACGAGCTTGCAGTTCTGGAGGTCAAAAGTCCAAAATGAATCTTATCGGGCTAACAAGTGTTGGCCAGGCTGACTTATTCCTGGAGGCTCTCAGCAGCCGGGGGAGGAGAAATCGGCTTCCTACCATTTCTGGCTTCCACAGCTGCCTGCAGTCCTTGGCTTGCAGCCCCTCCTTCCACGTTCAAGCCAGTGGCGTGGTTCTTCCAATCCCTCTCATTCCCATGCTCCTGCCTCCCTCTTTCACCAAGAAGGGCTCCTGTGATTGCACTGGGATAATGCAGGACTATCTCCCCATTGCAAGAACTGTAGTTTAGTCACTCCTACAAAGTCCCTTTGGCCACGTAAGGGGACACATGACATTTGTTTCTTCTCTCTCAGGGACCTCTGTCCTTTCCTGCCTGTTGTCCAATGTCTGAAACCTGCTGTTTCATATATGCTGCTTAGTGTTTTTTTTAATGCTGTTTTCAAGAGAGAAACATTAACCATTGTTACTCCATCTTGGTTGGAAGTGGGTAGAGACATAAAGTAACTTAAGAGGAAATGGCTTAGAGATTTGGCTTTTAGAGAAGCTTGAAACCCAAAGGAATGGCGCCGTGGTCCTGACCACCTCGTGTGGGGGAACCTGGACATGGCAGCGAGCAAGAGGCTGGTCTCAGTGTATGATCCGCTCTACCTGGCCTCAGAGCAAAAACCCATTCACACTCGACCTCCTGAAAGCTCTACTGGAGCAAGTCACAGAAGCCTCTCCCCCCATTGGCACTGGGTGCCATGGCAGTGACCTCACCTTTAGTTTAGAAGCCACTGCCCCATCTGCGGGAAGTTGCCGACATCAGCAGGCAGGGCTGGGTCTGGCCCCTGGTCACAGTGAATTTGCCTGGCTTCCTTGAAGATGATGCCTGCCTGTGTTTCCAGGGAAACAAGCCTGAGCCCCATGGGGCCTCCTAACCTCTCAGCACCAAAACCCAGGACTGAGCTCCGAAGCCATCCTCCCAGGGCCTCCCTTCTGCTCCTTGGGCTCAAGATGAAACTCCTTGGCACAATTACGATAAATGACTCTCTCCTCACGGTAAGTCAGACCTCTGCTGGGATGAAAAATGAGCCAGGCAGCTCCCTGTGCTGCAGGGGAACTGGTGTCCTGGATGGGTGAGCATCCCTGAGGATGCCCCCCCCCCAACCCAGGATAAGACAGATGGAAACAGAGTGATCTGCAGGTTAAGCCTCTCTCTCAGGCCTAGAATCTTTACTTCAAAGACTCTGGGCTCCATGACCTAAAAGATCTTCTTAATCTCCTTGGAACTTGGCACCATTTTCCTTCTGGTTTCTTTTTATTCAGGAGGAGTTCATGGACACCAACAATGCTCAGGAGGAGGAGAAGAAGCCAGGGTGGCCCGGCCAAGGGAAGCTCTCGCCTTCCTGGGCAAACTGTGGTCAAGGCAAACTGAGATCGCTGCCGTAAGGACGCTTGATTGTCCCAGTGACGCAAACGCCAGGCATCCTGTGTGCACTGGGCATAGAGGGCCTTGCTGACTGCAGGGTGTGAACCTGTGTGTGTCCAACACATCCTCCTGAAGCACCTGCCATGCCCACCCCAGGTTAGGACACCCAGTAGGTGCACAGTAAACACTCACTGAATAAACAGCAGCAGAGAGAGAGAGGCCCGTAGCTGCCATGGGCTTGGAGACAGACACATTTACTGAGCCTCCCGCCGGGAAAGTGAGACATCAGCCGTGTGCCACAAAACCAAAAATGAGACCTCCCCCACCACAGGGAGTGCTGCAGTCTGCGGAAGGGACCACAGTGCAAAGTAAAAAATTGTGATGTCCACAAAATGGTGATTCACAAACCCCCGGAGGACCAGGTCACTTAATTCTAGCTTGTTTTTTTAAACAGTAGCTCTCCGAAACTAATATATGTCTGTTTTTGTTTCTTTTATTTTCTAATCAGATGTCCTAAAACCCTTCCATGTTTGGGGCATTTTCTTCACTATAAGTGTCCCCTCCCTAAGAGGAAAGCCAGACCCTGACATTCCAAGCCTTCCTAAGCAGCTGGGTGTGGCCACAGGTCCAGGTTCTGTCGGACATGTTTCTGGGAGACTTGCATTAGGACATCGGCAGAGTCGGAAGCAGGAGCTGTACCCGCTTTCCGATGAGGGAGGCCACAGGGCACTTTGGCTGTTGGCATTGGGCAGCGAAGGCAGAGTTTTGGGCTCCCAGGGTTATAAACTGCGAGCTGTCACCCCCCTGCAGAGGGGTCCCTGCAGAAGCCATTTACAAAGTAGTCCAAACCTTGTCCCTGGTTATGTCCCCTCCCAGCCTGGCCTTCTGGAGGTTTTCTGAGTTAACCCCATATTTTTAAATAAATTACTTTTCTTTCTGCTTAAGGGGGACCAAGGGGATTCTTTTATGTGTAACTGAGAATCTGACCAAGAACATAACAAGAAAACCTCATCACTGTGGTCGGTAAGGGCCGATGCTTCCCGTGCGTGTGCCTGCTGATGGAAGCCTCATGGTCTGTGGGCTCAGGCACGACTTCCTGGGTCAGTATGAGCAAGCCGGTCCCAAACCACCTTTGAAAGAGTGAGCACAGAGCTCACTTCTGGAAGCTTGCTGGCAACGTCTGCTCTCTGAAGGAATGCTCTTCCACCTGTAGCATCCGTTTTGGCTACTAGCATCGCCCGGATGCACAAGCCAGGGGTGTGCAGTTATCCCAGGCTCATGCTCTCTCTCAACGCCCAGGGACCCACGTTTAGCATCTGACCTTGTTGCCGTTTCTTACAGTATTGCCCCCTCTCCACCTGCACTGCTGCTTCCCCTGGCTCAGACTTTCATCTGCTGTCCGTGCCCTCAAATTTAACCAGCCCTCCATCCTTCTAGGGTAAAAACTCTCCAGGGGTTCCCTGTTCCTCGTCAACCAATGCCCAAGCTACCTTTGATCTGTTGGAAGCTCACTTTCTGCAACTCCCTCCTCTCCTGTGTCTAGCCACCCACCCACCTCCAAACACCAGGTTCTCATCGCTGCATCTTAAGCACACACTTCTCTCTCTTCTTTGAAATGTCCTTTGTCACATTATGCATTTGGCATACTCCTACTCATCCTGCCAGGTTTTGTGAGAATGCCACCAACCCTGGGAAATGGTTTCTGCCATTTCTAGCAAAGTGTAGCGCTTCTTATCCTGGGCTCCCAGAGTGCCTTTGTCCATCCTCCTGACAGAGCACTTTGTCATTATTGACTCCCACGTGTATCTTCCCACCAGACTCGAGGAGTGAGGGGTGCCGCGGGAATCCTCTTCATCTCTGCGTCTTCAGGATCAAGGACAGTGCCCGGCACCCAGTAGATGCTGGTCCTATGCTTGTGAAATTAACTAGTTTTTTAATAATAAAGAGCAATGGCAGGAAAGACCCTTGGAACGAACCTAAAACATTGGCTGCCTGCATTCCCAAACAGAGGCTGTCGTTAAAATGGTAAGATTGCCATCACTGTGTCCACAGCCGTCCCTCTTCAGGGTCGCCACCCATAGACCCCAAGGGGCAGCATAAAAACACCCCCCCCCAAGATGAAACGAAGGACCCACTGAGGTACAAACACCTAGGGATTTGGAGTGGTGATTACTGCAAAGCTAAGAGTTAGGGAGTAATTAGTAGCTAACAGTTGGCATTTAACAAAATGGTTTTCCTTTTTTCTACCCAAGCAATGATTTTAAGTTAAAGATGCTCAAAAATGGCTTGAAATGGGGGAGGGGGGATATCATCCCAGACACCACATGTATTTAAAAGGCAGTGCTACCTGTGGGCGTCCGCCATTGCTGTCACTCACCACAGTGGGAACAGAGGACATCGACTGAGTACCCGGTATGGGAGGCAGTCACTCTCCCAGAAACCTCTTCATGCAAAAACAAATCAAGTTTACAAAGCAGGTGAATTTTGAGGGAGACAGCTGATCTTTCAAAATCCAAAAAGACCCCTTGGGTCCACAAGACGGTCTTCTTCCACAAGGCTCCTTGAAATAGGGAGTTCATGGGCAGAACTTTAAATATCCTGAGTTGATAAGGAATCGATGATAAACAAATCCTCTCAGAAACCAATCTATTGCCCCACGGGGGTCTGGCGACCTTCAGAACCGGGGCTCCCGCCTTTGTCTTGCTGCGGCCCTGGGTCAGCCACCGCTGCTCGGGGAATGCCGTGTAAAGGGGAATGCATGCACAGATGGGGCAGGGACTGGGCTTGGATCTGGCTTTGGGACCTGCTGCTGGCTCAGCCTTGGTCTTCTCACCTGGAATGGGGACTGATTGTCTTGGAGGCCAGGAGGGAAAAAAGAAAAGAAGTGTGAAATGGCCCATGACACAGGGGGCTGGTCCCTCCTGTGTTAGCTTCCTGAGGCTGCTGTAACCATAGGGACCACAGTGGAAAGGGGCTTCAGCAACAGCAATTCATTGTCTCATGGTTCCAGAGGCCACTAGTCCGAGACCCAGGGGTTGGTGGGTGGGGCTGGTTCTGCCCCCCTCCTGGCTTCCCTGGTTTGACACGGTCGTTGGTGTGCCTTGACTTCCACTGCATGACCCCACTTCTCAGCCTCCATCTCCTTCAGGCCATCTTTCTGTCTGCAGGCTGAGTACTAACCCATCTTAACCAACTATGTCTGCAGTGACCCTGCCTCCCAATAAGCTTCCATTCTGAGGTTCTATAGGTGAGAACTTCAAAACATGAATTTTGAGGCCACAGAATTCCACCGGTAACAATTCATTATTGGTCTGACCTTATGTCACTGAAATGGCAGGCAAGTTGTGTTTTTTTGTTTTTGTATTTTTCCGAAGTGAGAAGCAGGGAGGCAGAGAGACAGACACCTGTATGAGCCCAACTAGGATCCACCTGGCATGCCCACCAGGGGGTGATGCTCTGCCCATCTGGGAACAAGCTGCAACGGGAGCCATTCTGTTGCCTGAGGCAGAGGCCATGGAGCCATCCTCAGTGCCTGGGCCAACTTTTCTCCAGTGGAGCCTTGGCTGTGGGAGGGAAGAGAGACAGAGAGAAAGGAAAGGGAGAAGGGTGGAGAAGCAGATGGGTGCCTCTCCTGTGTGCCCTGGCCAGGAATCAAACCTGGGACTTCCATACACTGGGCCGATGCTCTACCACTGAGCAAACCGGCCAGGGCCATTTTTGTTTGTTTGTTTGTTATCTCATTAAGTATTTTGCTCTTCTTGGCTAATGTGTGGCCAAGGGGAAGGTGGTTGTATAAACATAAGAGCAAATCACCGAGAGATGATCAGGGAGGGACAGAGACATCAAGATGGAAGGGACCCGAGCAGGGAGCAGGCTGGGCAGCAGCTCCAGAAACAGTCTCTTCCTGCTTCTTTGGTCTCTTCCCTCATTGGAAAGGGTGTGGCCTTCCGAGTTTCAGTCACATGCACACTGCCACCCTGAGGAGTACGAGGGAGGTCTGGCAATTGGTTCTCGCCGTGAGTCACTTTCTATGGGAAGAAGATTTCTCACACCCAGAAGAACCGTCCTTCTGTCACACAGAGGCAATTCTCTGCTTCTACAGTTCTGCCAAACCAGACACAGGAACGAGGAGGGAGGCATCGGTCATTTCCCCCCAAGTGTGCTTTCCAATGAACTCCCCAAAAAGCCAGTGACGCCTCGTTGTCCCCTAGCTTGGATGGATGGCTGGAGGCGGGGTCCGAGGTGGGAAGAAATGACTTGAGGAGTCTTCGAGTCTGGGACAGGTTTGTTCTGTACTGTGATCCCCACACAGGGATCCCTGGACGTTGGGGTAGATTGCAGAAACGACTACAATTGGTTCTACCTCCTGTATCCAAGCATTTGGTAGTACCTTCCCATGAGGACATGTGGTCCAGCCATGTGCCTTGATTTGGCCAAAGGGAGCAGCTGGAAAGTACTTGTCCTTCTGCTGCTCTTGAAACCTCTGCCACTGCCACCAAAGTATCAAGCTTGGGCCACCTGCTTGCTGGAGGAGATGACACCGCATGGAGTGGGGATAAGCCTCCCCAGCTGAGTCGTCTTAGACTACCTTGCCACCAGCCAACTCCGCCGATCATGGGTCTCTGTGCGCCCAGGCTAGCCCCGGGCTGCGGGAACCGCTCTGCTGCGGAGGGCGGACTCTCCAAAGTGTGAGCTAAAATAGCGTTTCCCCTTTATTCTTTTTCCTTTTTTTGTTGTTGCCGATGTAAGCCACTTGCTTCTGAGGTGGTTTGGGAGGTAGCAAAGGCTCACTGACACGAATACTTCCTTCAGGGTTCTTCTGGAGTCTAGCAACACTGGTGAGATGTCTTGTGTTCGCGTTTTAGGGACAGTTGTCTGTCTAGCCAGGTGGCCTTGGGCAGTTGGGGCCAGAAGCTGGGATCTATTACCAATCTTTCCCTGTGTTGTTGGGGAGCACAGGCTTTGGGGTCGAGCTGACCTCCCTTCCCATCACGACACTGTGCCCGTGAGGAATAACCAGTGAACCCTGGGATGCCCAGAGACTCACTGTCGGCCACGTGGAAGGAGAGAGAGGTCTGGAAGGGGTCAAGACCTGATCCACTTATTTATTTTTTTTTAAAAAGTTTGCTCCACTTAGAAACAGTTCCCCTGGTGATTGCTTATGAACCCTCTTACTTGGTCCTCTGGTGAAGCAGCTCGTGCGTGGGCCTGTCTGTGTCCTGGCATTTTGATGGAAGGGGTTTATCTTCTGCACCCTGGACGCCAGGGGCAATGCGCTAAAAATGGGGGAGGACAGACTCTCGTCCCTTAAGGGTTCCGGCAGCTCTGCAGCAAATTGGGCCACTGAGCTGGTCCAGGCTCTGTCAGCTCCTTCCCTGATGGGCTTCCCTCCCTCTCGGGTGTGTGTGCGGGGGTGGGGGGGGGGGACAGAGAGAATGTGCTTCAACGTCCCGATTCTCACACGGAAATGGGTTCCTCTACCCTGGCCGTCTCACAGGGTTGGTTGTTCTGAATGTAGTAAGATAAAATAAGACCGTAACTAGGACTGTGCCTGGAGGGAAAGACAAAAATGAGTCGTGACATTTAAAAACATCATTAATTAACCCATGGTTTTCAGTCAACCTCGCTGTGCCCTCCTGTGAGAGACTGTGTAACTCAGCGGTCCAAAGCCTCAGGCATTGCAGTGTGGCGTCTCTTAGGTTGTGTGATCTGGGGTCAGTTACGTCCTCTTTCCAGCCTCGATTTCTGTCACTGGGAAATGAGATGTGAACTTGACCTGCTTCGTGCAGTTGCTGGGAGGGTTGAGTGACTTACAGGTAAGGTACGTAGCCTCGTGTCTGGCACATGGGAGCTGGTGACTTGAGTGCTTCTCCTCGCCCCGCCACATCAATGGTGGAGCTTCCAGCTCTCACCAAGTATATTCGTACAGAGAGGACCCTCCTATCTCTGCCCACGACCCACCAGAAGCCAAAGACGTTTGCCAAAAGGGGAAGCGTTTGTGCGACCAAAGAGAACAAGCCGTCAAAGGACCCCGATTTCAATTCTGATATGTTGGCCAACTGGCCAGGTGATCTTGGCCAGACTCAGTTCGAGGTCGTTTTAGCATTTTTACAAAATCCAGATGAAGAAGCTGGGGCCTGACTCATACCCCCAGGACGATAGAGATGCTCCTGTCTCTCCCATCTCTGACACCAACCAGCCAATAGCCAACTACGCATTTCAGTAAAAGATGTTCTATTTCGGGCCATAGTCAAATCCCTTATAAGGCTGTTTACATGAATTTCTCCCACTTTTTTTTTTTAACCTGCATTTACTTCTGAACGAAAGCATGGCCATCTCTCCTTGGCTTCTGTCCCTATTGTACCTGCTTTGGCTCAAATGGCCTCTTCACTGATACAAACCAATGGCAGTCTTTGGATCTTCCTCTTTTTGAAACTATTGGCCAGCGACCTTCACGTGTGGGAAATACACTTGCAAGTTGGAGTCCGGACGGAGCCATTCTTGATGCCCAAAATCAAAACTGCCCCATGGAGGACTCTGTTTCTGCCACAAGCCTCCCCTTATGCAGATACAAAATGTGAATTATTGGCTCTGGCTGGTTGGCTCAGCAGTAGAGAGTTGGCCCAGCATGTGGATGTCCCAGGTTTGATTCCCGGCCAGGACACACAGGAGAAGCGCCCATCTGCTTCTCCATCCTTTCCCCTCTCCTTTCTCTCTGTCTCTTTCTTCCCCTCCCGCAGCCAAGGCTCCATTGGAGCAAAGTTGGCCCAGGCGCTGAGGATGGCTCTGTGGCCTCTGCCTTAGGCGCTAGAATGGCTCTGGTTGCAATGGAGCAATACCCCAGATGGGCAGAACATCGCCCCCTGGTGGGCATGCTAGGTGGATCCCGGTTGGGCGCATGTGGGAGTCACATCTGCCGCCCCCCACTTCTTAGTTCAGAAAAAAAAAGTGAATTATTCACCTAATCAAGGAAACGAGGCCTCCTTACCAATCTTACTGCGATATATCAGACACTCAGAGTGAAGTCTGATGACAGGGAAATGATGAGGGCAGAAAGCAATCTGCATCTTTGTTCTGATGTGGAAGGGAAGGTGAGGTTCCGGGAAGGGGGCACTGGCTACCACCGGGGCCCTGTGGGTCCTGGTACGTTTCCAGAGTACCCATCTAATCATCCCACCCTTGTCCAATCAAAATGCATTTGTCCTGGCCAAGCAGAATGTTAAGGGCGGCCATTTACATGACAACATACATTGCACAGGTGCGGTGTCAGATACACAGGCAGGTGGATGCAGCAGGCATTCTTCTTGGTCAGGGGAATGTTTCCCCAGGCCCCTGAAAGCTACCCCACCCCTAACCCCACTCCCAACTTCCAGAGTCAACGGCATTTTCACAGGAGAGCGTCTGGTGAGGCTGCTGCCCTGAGCTGAGTCAGATCATCACTGTGGGGAAAGTTGATCGCTCTCCGAGGCTGTCAGGATGATTAACTAGGCAGCCGTGTGGCGGAAGACACAGCGTCCTGGGAACAGGGAGCTGGCCCGGTCTGCTCTTGGGACTTTGGGCGAGGCTCTTTCACTCTCTGAGCCTGGACATTGCCACCAGGCACGGGAGGGGCTGGCTTGGATGATTTCTAAGGTTATTTCTAGTTCAAGTCATTGGAAAAAAAAAAAACCCCAAAAAATCTCCTCTCTCTGGATGGTGCAGCTCTCCTGATTTCTTTAACCTGTTTCTGCCTCTCCTGATCTTCCTGCGGCATTCCATGGTGATGACTTCTTATCTCTCTGCCTCTTCTCTTACTTTCTGGCTGGTCGGCTCAGAGATAACCCCAGGAAATATGTATCTCCCGAGCCAACCCTCTTCTCCTGCTCAGATAGTGTATCTCTAGGCTCTATTCCTAGAGTGGCAATTACAGGACGTGCCTAGAATAGTCTCTCTGACCAAGCGAGCCTCTCCGGGCTGCACATGGGTCCTTTCCCAAGATGGTTCTCTGATGTGTGTACAGAACACCGGCCGGGTGACCAGACAGTTCAGCTAGGGGACCGGCCCACATGTGGAGTAGACTATGGTCTTCCTGTGCTCTGACCATTGCTTTCTTTAAAATATTTTTAAACTCTGAGGTTGACAAAACTCTCCCTGCTCTCCCCCCCCCCCCCCCCCGGCTTCTGTTCTTCAAGCCCAAGGTCGAGGGCTGGGATCAGGAAGCCACGATGACTCACCTGTTCACCATGTCGACAGGAATTATGTCCTCTTTCTTGCGGTTCAACTAGCACTCACATAGTGAGTTGTTGTTTTAAAAGACTCACAAATGGAAACACTATAAAATTTCAGAACATTAAGGAGGAAGAGAATATCCTGCAATTTTCCCAATAGGGTTAACAGCTAGAATACAGGACACCCAGTCAGATTTGAAGCTCATATAAACAATAGATAATTTTTAAAAAATGGCAGCATGTTCCAAGTATTTCCTTGTTTGTCTGCAGTGCAGGTTTCAGTGGGTTGCCTGTATTTTCACTTACTAAACGTGGCCGTCCCATCTTACATCTCAGAGTAAAGCGAGGTCACCCAACGGATGGTAAAAGGCAGACTGAGTGATGTTCTCAACATCCCGAGATATAATTTTTGATCTAGAGTTCTATACCTACCCCAATCATCAACGAAGTATTAAAATATTTTAAGACCAAAAAAAACCAAACAACCTTTTAGTTTAGTTTTTCTTTTTTTAAAAGACATTAAACCATTTTTAAGACATTCAAGGACTTAGGGGGGGAAATAAAAAGGCTTCTCAGGGAGTTGTCCAGCATGTGTTCCAAAAAAATAAGAAACTAAACTAAAAGAGGAAGATGTGAAGTGTGACTCAGGTTCAAAAGGCAGTGGTGGGGAGGGGGGGGCAGGTGAAGAGGTTCCTAAAATAGCAGGTGTTCAGCAGACCAATCCAACAGGTGAGTTCCTCTGACTGCAAGTTAGAGAAAATCCAACTCCAACCGCTTAAACAGTAACCAGAGGTCAGGCTGTCTCTCAGACTTAGTGGTTTCCTAGGTCCACAAAGACCCTGGCTTTTACCATCTTCCTGCACGGTCACCTCTGCTATTGGCTTCTGCTGAAAGCTGCCTTCCCTCCTGGTGCTAAGGTGGCTGCCAGAAGCCACCCGAACCTGTGCTCCCTTGTTCAGACCTAACAGGAGAGACCGACTTCTCCTTTCCAAGCACGTACCTCCTCACAGCTCCTCACCCCAGACTGGCCCAGAAGGGCTGCCCATTCCAGAAGCGGGAGAACAAGGGCCCGGGGAGGGAGGTCTCCTGGGAGAAAAGGAGACTTTGTAGAATACCTGACGCAGTGGAGGATTTCACAATAGTGAAGAGTGTTAGAACTAGGTGGGGGTGGAAAGGACAGAAACATGTCTAAGGGAGAAATGATACTCCCAGAACTACTTGGCTCCTCCATGAATAACAGAGTCACAAACGTGGAGATTCTACCATTAGCTTTCAAATTTTAGAATGTGCTGATAGAGAAAGCACAGAAGATCTCATTGTAAGTCCAGAACCAAATGTAAATGTTATCAACCTCAAGGTTGGAATGCTGAAGGAGGTAGACAGAAGAGCCAAAGTCAAGGCCAGGAGCAGCAGTGTTCTTGGCCCAGGGGATGTTGAGAGAGACAAATTTCAAGGGCAACCAAAAAACTGGGAAACTAAATATGTGTTGTAACTCTATGGGGAAGTTGGAGGTTTAAGAGAGAGACAGGTGGGAGGTGATGAAGGGAGCTAGCTCTTACAGTGGGAAGCTGGATGTCTAAAGCGGACACATTCAGAGATGGCACTAAACTCACTATAGAATTGCGATAGAATGACAGTTTGTCTCTATCACTACAGAATAAACACATTACAGAGTTGGAGCGTAGACTTTTGGGAGGGGGTCAGGTTAAGGAGGGAGGAGGGAAGGGCAAAATATTGTTTTCATTTTTAGTCCTTTGAGAAAAATTTTAACTTTGAACGTCATGCATGCATTACTTTGATATTTTTAAAAAATGGTTTCCACACTGGAAAAAACGTAGTTTTCTACTCCTAAAAGTCATGCATGCTCATTATGAGAAATATGAAAACGATGGTAAATTTTCCAGTATTGAAAGGCAACTCATAAAATATTGGTGTATTTTTCTTCTAGTCTTTTTTTTTTTTATGGATTATGTTCCTACACCTTTGCAACAATGTGAACTAAGGATACATTTTGATGAATTCAAACTTGTGAATGCAAACTGATTGTTTTCGATGCCACAGATACTTTGTATCATTTTAAAGTCTCCCTTGGGAGTGAAAACAAGACCAAAACAAACACCGTGCTAAACTCTTTCTGCGAAGAGACCTTTGGCATTCAACCGGAACAGTAAAGGTAGCCTGTTCCTCAGGGAGACTAGACCCAGCAGCAAACAAATGCCAAGTTCACACGGATATTAATCAGGCAGCAAGAGCTATTAATTGCCAAATTAAATGGCATATTGGTTTCATATCTGAGAACAATGACATAGATTCCTTATTCAGACCTGCCTTCCTCACTGGTCTCCCCCTCCCCTCCAACTTCTGCTCAATGCCCACGCCATTGTGATCTGGTTGGATGTCCAAAAATGCCCCTGCCTTGGTGCTTTGGCCATACTGTCCCCTTTGCTTGGAATGTCCTTTTCAAGCTCGATAGCCTGAAACATGCTACAAATCCGTCAGCTCTCAGCTCAAAAGCTCTCTCTCCTGGGATACCAAGTCCTTCATGGGTATCTACTTGCTTCCTTCCTTGTGTCAACACTAGATTACGTCCATACCCTGACTAGTGACACCCCCCCCCCCCCCAGTGTGAGGTTCGGAGTATGTGAAGGGGGGTCAGACTGTCTGAGCTTGTATCTGGCCATGTGTGGGCAAGTCACTTAACCACAGTGAGCCTCAGTTTACTCATATGTAAAATGGCATTTGTAATAATACCAACCCCAAGGAAGGCCCTCGGCACGGTGCCTGGACTACAGTTGGTGCTCAGAAACATCAACTGTCATTTGTGGTGACCTCTACCACTGAAGGGAGAGCCTGTGGCTTTTCACTGTCACATCCCCTGTGCCCCTGTGGAACTTGACACTGGGTTGACTAAACGTACCTGCAAGCGAAACCCTTCAAGGCTGAGTTCAGCTGCCTTAGTTTTTCTTTTATATAATTATCCTTTTTTTAGCGACTGCAGTTCCAAGAATGAGCCACGAAGTCGTGTGAAAAGCTAACCAGCATTAATTCAATGAGCCTGTACTTCTCTTCCTAAACAAAGAGCCGCGTTCCTGAATACAGTTCCTATATTAGCAGCCCCGAGAAAGAGCCGTCTAAGAGAGCTGAGCCGTCTCCCGGAGGTGCGGGACCCTGCCTTTTTCCTCTATAGGTTTCTCAAAGGCAGATGGATGCGGGTACTCCTATTGAGACTGCAGACTACAAGGGATAATGCCTTTCAAGGGGAGATGAAGAATTCTTAACCACAATGCAAGTGAGAGGATCATTAAGGCACTTTTTTAAAAAAATTCTCTTATGAAATGCAGCTATTCAGGTTTTCTACCTAATTGCTTTTCTTCCTTCCCTCTCTGTAGAATGATTGTTTCTAGGCTTGGGAAGCGTTCTTTCAAAGTCCAGGTGGATTGGATGCCCGTGCAGTTGTGTAGGGCTGATTCGTGCATGACCCCCGGCACCGTGAATCCTGAGGGTGATTCTGTTCTGACTAGCTGGCTCCCCCTGTCTGGGTCTGACCCCGTGACCAAGGCTCCCTATGCTCCAGCTCCACCGCCAGCAGGATGAGAGGATCCCCTAACTCTGCCTGCAAGAGAGTTGGGTCCTGTGGCATTTTTCAAGTCTGACTCCAAGCCAGTCCTGCTCGGGTAGTTACTGGGGAGAATACTATTTGTCCTGCTTATCGGCAAAGGCTGCGGGAAGACTCCGGTGAGCCATTTTATCAAGTACAGAGTGAGCTACAAACACAAGGGTTTTATTATTATTAAAGACACATCTCCTCTTCCACTGGAATGCTCAGATAAAGGAATGCTGGGTGTTATAAAGAGCTGGAGGGGGGTGGGGTGGTGGAGAGAAGCACTCAGAAAACGTAATTATCAAATTCACGCAAAGGCCACAACAGAGAGTGATCACTCGCTTCATTAATAGTAGGGGCCCTGTTATGGGGCATCAACCTGCTTTACCTATTGGCCCATTTCTGCCTATGGATATCTACCAACCCCATGAGATCTCACTGCCAAGTGATTGAGTGATCAGCCCAGGCTCTGCTAACTGTGGGGCTGAGCTTTATGCCAGAAGCGTTAGGCACCCTTGGCGTTTCTCCCTTAATTTCCTCCCGTGTAACTGTGGGTCATAAAATGGCTTCGAATATATCTGCTGAGCACGGGAGCAAGTTTTGCCACTTGCAAAGGCGCCCGAGTCGGTCTGGGCATTGCACGTCATGAAACAGACTTGGGGGAGCACTTGGCGAGATGGATTGCTGACTGGCTTCCATGCCCGGGCCCTCTGGCTTCCTTTCCGCAGCTGCTCCCTGGTGCTTGGGTCTCATCTGTTCTCATTAAGCGCACGCACAGCATCCACAGTGGCAAAGTGGCCCTATTCAACCTCACTCTAGACAGATGGAGAGGATGATATCTGCCCATCTAGTCCTCCCAGCATCCATTTATCCTTCTTGGTGATAGCACCTGATGTTGGGGAGGGGGGCTATCCCTCCCCCCACTCCTTCTCTGCCTATTCCAATGGCTCTCAGGTCCCTTAGCTCCAGGGCAGGCCTTGCACAGTGAGCATCCCAGTGATCGGTTCAGGGAGGGGCACATGACACCACACTGGGCCAATGAAAGGAAGCTCTGGGACTTTAGTAGGAATGCCTGGGAAAGAGAAGCTCTCTTGTTCCTCTGGGGATTTCAGATGAGTGCAACATTCATCCTAGAGTGTCTGGTTTCTTTGTCACCAATCAAGGAGAGCCCAGCCGAAAATGAAGCCCACACAGAAGAAAGGAGAGAGCCAGAGGTGGAGAGAGACCGACCCCTGCTGGCATTGTTAGACTATGTGGATTCAGTCATACCTGAAGACTAGCCTCATCCTGTATTTTTCTATGACATGAGCCAGTCTGAATATATATATATATATATGAATATATATATATATATATATATTTTTTTTTTTTTTTTTGTAGCCTGTAACCTAGCGTCCTGACCCGAATGATGATGCCACACACAATAGCTTTCTGCCTTGGCGTGTCCCACGGGTATGTAGCCGTAAGAAAAATTAGAATGAGGAAGAAAGAAGTCGGTCTGCACATAATAAAATTCCAAATTTTAGAAATGTATACACATAAATAGAAAAAGTAGTGCTTGAGTTTATTGGTCATTTCCCCCTCTGGTGTTAGAGAGGTCTGGCGGGAATAATGCTGTGACATCTCACCGGTGGGAGAATGTGCTGTGTACTGGGCACGCCTTGTAGTTCACGCCTTCATTCAGTGACCGGGTGCCTGCCTGCGCTAGGTGATAGGATGTGTCAGGTGAACAAGACAGCTGTGTCTTTTTTCCTGAATGGAGAGGATGCTCTAACAGATTTTAGTGAATTAAGGCCCCTGGACCCACAAAAGACAAAGGAAGTCAGCAGATTTTGACAACGAAGCCTCTTGCTGATGTGCAGAAGCACCTGGCGGTAGGTCCCAGGATGTCCAAGGTGTGTCGACGACACTCTCATCACAGGAGCATTTTACTTTGATGTTCATCTTTGCCTACGATGACCCTCAGATCTTTTTGTTCTCAGCCTTGAAAAGTTTCCTTACAAAGGAAATTGAGGCCACTCGACAAATAAGAAGGTCATCAACACTGAAAAATGCCACCCATTAATTCCATTACTCTAAAACGACCGGGTTCTCTTTTTGGGGGGGGGGGTTGTGTTGCTGTTGAGATGGTTGTAGACTCAAGGCCCCCTTTCTTCAGTGAGCTGTAAACACACTCCTGTGGCTGAGTGCATTTTTATTTTCCTGAGTCTCTGTTGATGGTATCAGGGGCCAGAGTTATAGTTTTCTGGTTCCCAAAGAGAAAAAGCAAAGCTAAAAAGATGATGGTGCTTGTCTGAGTTGTCACAGTTACAGGTTGAGACAGACGCGGACTCACTCTGATCCTGTCGTCCCCGCCGTTCCCATCCCACACCTGGCCGATGTGCCCCAGGCTGTCTCCCCCACACCCCCACTTCCCAGCCCTGGCTGAGGCCCCGATCCATGTAACTCGGGCTTTGTGATTACCTCCTAGTGGCCCGGTCACTGCCACGTCCACGGCCTGCTCCACGGAACGTGGCTGCCAGAGGAGTCCTGCCGCTGCCTGGCAGTGTGCATGCTCCTCCCTGGACCATAAACCTCCACTGGTTCCTGCTGCCAGCCAAGCAAAGTCGAGGTGAAATCTGGGTCTACCACCCATGTTCTTTCCATGACACACTCTCCGCTCCCAGACCCGTTGCTCCAGCCCAACCCTTCCCCAACCGTGCCTCTGTTCCTGGCATTCCTCATCCTGAAATGTTCCCATTGCTGTATCACCCCTTCCCTGCAACATTTTCGCTGCCTGGATTCCCACCTGTCCTCAGAGGCCTCCAGAAAAAGCCTCCTCTTCCATGAAGCTCTCTGAGATCTTCCCTAGCTGGAAGGAAATTCCTCACAATCTCTCTCTCCGTGTTACATTTGATTTTATTCCTGTGTTTCTCTCACATTTTGTCTGATATTTATTTACATGCCTGGGTGTGCCTCTTTTGGAAGGACCCACACCTGGCCCTTCTCTGTGGCTCTCACTGCGCCCACCGCTTTGAGAGAGAGCTCAGGAAGCACGTGCTGGCTGACTGCATGAGGAGCTTCCTGGGGTCTCTCCCAGCTTCCGAAGGAGAGGAAACACCCCACACCTCCCTCACCACAGAGCCTTTGCAGAGGCTGTTCCCTTCCTGGGGTGTGCTTCCTGCTGTCTCATCCACGGCCCACGTGGGAAATAGAAACATGGCACGGAATAACACTAACCAGTGCTGCCCGCAAAAACTCGGGTCTGTTTTCTACTTTCTTCCTCTCCTTTCTACCGAACTGTCGTCCAGTCTGTTGTTTGATTGCAAAGGACGCCGGTTGTGACGCGGTAGTTCATTTCCTTGTTCTACCTAACAGGTTACAAGAA